>NC_138548.1:220712113-221224613 GCF_964273705.1 Natrix helvetica | reverse complement strand
AAAGGCAAGCATGAAGACAGCTGTAGTAATATTGCGTAAATGACAGCATATTTCCTACGATTCACTTAAAATTCTCAACATAAGGAGGGGGGGGAAAATAACTTTGTAAATTAAATTGTTCTTTGGGTCCTTTATTTAAATCATGCAATGTGACCCAAATTTGAAAGATACTTGCTTTGGCCCTCTGTCATTTCCTTCAGACAAATTGGTATTAGAAAAAACACTGTTAATTTGGATTTTATTCGCTGGTTTATCAGTATTAAAATGTAAGCAAGTTGAATCTAAAAGCATATAAACCCGACTGAAATGGAAGTACGTATGTTTCGGAGGGGTGTTTTTTTCATATATTATGAGATAAAAAGCTAATAAATTTCCACATACCCTCCAAAACACTAATATTTTGGAGATTTCTCAACAGAGCGAAGATGATCCTTAAACGATGAATGTTGCAAACAGGATCTGTTCTGTAACGCAGACCTGCATCCATCTGAAGAAGTTATATTTTAATCATGTGCTCAGCTCTGTTCATAGATGCAGAAAGTTTATAGCTGCATCTCTCGGGGCTTTCTAATAAGTGAGTAATATGTAGACATACATATTTGCATATAATGATGACCTAAAATCACTTCCTGTGCACTTGTAAAGTCCTACATTCTTGATAGCAGCAAATGTATTAGTTACAGGGAAGCACATTTCTAATTTCCATAGCTACATCTTAAAAAACTAAGTATAGCTCACAAGAAAGATTACGTTTTTTTCCCCAAGGAATGCAAGCTCTCCTACCTTTATAACAATTCAAATGGGTCAGGTGGAGTGTGTGATTAGTCCAGGATCACCAATGAAACCGAACAGTCTGAACGGTTGAATAGTCCTAGGTACTCTCTAAATCCCACACGCCAGTGATTCCCACGGGGTTTCCTGAATTTTTTCAGTCAACATACGTTTATGTCAACTTGAAAAAACATCATGAATCAGAGCTCCCACACCAGGATGAAAGTTGCTTTGTTAAATCACTCCCCGAGATGACTGGGTCATGATTCATACATCAGATGGACAATGGCCCACGAACTCGCACAACAGACTTTGGAGAAGGAGAAGAGAATCTGGTCAGCAGAGGAAACAGCCAATGACATCACAGGCTCTCACAAGATGCCTGTGTGGTGATGCTTTCAGGGTGTGGTGTGGAAGGGCTGATACCGTGACATTCTTGGCTTATGGCTGCTTCTTTGCGTCCCAGGCCTGAAGGCAACATTTTAATGCAAAAGCCAACCTAAAAGCTTTCGGGGCAGGCTGAGTAAGACAGCAACCAAGAATGCTCACTCATTGATCCAAGCCGGGGACTAAACAATCCTAAAACTGTGGAGCAATCAGAGACACTCTGCTCTTTCTCCTCAGTTTTCAACAGCTCATTGCCAACCAGATCATGTGCGTCTGAATCTGCCTTTCTTCTGGTTAGAAAAGAAGTCTCTATATGCTTAAAGTCTCCCCACCACTACTAGCATAAAATGTGATCAGATTTGTCTGGATCAAAGAATGGGAACCCATCATAATTCTGGGCCTCTGAGACATTCCAGGCACATTGATCCACTTCTGGGATACTGTAAAGCCTTTTGTGGCAGCTACATAAGTTGCTCCAGGGGGGGGGGGGGTGAAAAAATAAGTCTTGGATTCAGTAGCTGAGAGATCTGCTTTTCCGTCATATTGATCCTTCCCATCAGATCCCATCCCTCACCCCAATCACTCTTGGAGTTGGAGAATTTGTACATGGTAAGACTTTACCTTATCATTTGCTTCATGCTATCCCACTGGTGCTCTCTCATCTTGAGTAGTGAGTGGCACAATGGTTTTTTTTTTCTGAATTGCATAAACTAATTGATCTAGCAGTTGGTTTATTTCATGAAAAAATCCAGAGTGAATCCTTGATAATTGCACCATATCACGCAAATCAGCCCTACCATAGGTACAGAATAACTTGAAAATACTTATTCCTTTTTGACCAAAAAATTATAATAATCAACATATCTCTTTGAAATTTGGCATGGGTGCTTCCATTGGGAATATAATTACATATTTTATTACCTTCTGTTCCAAAACAACATTATGGACATTAAAAAAAACGGACAAACTTTATAAAGCTGCACAGATTGTGTGTGGTGTGTGTGTGTGTGTGTGTGTGTGCCTTCAAGTCAGTCTTTGACTCCTGGTGACTGCCTGGAGAATTCCCTGCAGTTTTCTTCGGAATATTTCAAAAGTGATTTGCCATTGCCGCCTTCCTAAAGCTGGGAGACAATGATAGTCTCATTCCAAAGATGCTTTTTTTAGGAGGAAACTGGACTTTCTTGCTTTTTTCTTTTGAAGACGTTTCGCTTCTCATCCAAGAAGCTTCTTCAGCTCTGACAGGATAATGGGGAACTTCCCAAGATCAGCCAGCTGAGGTAGGGCTAGTGATCATGGACTCCTGATTTCTAGCCTTAATCTAGCCTTAATCATTATACCAAACTGGTTCTCTACTAACTTTTACATGCTTACAAAAGAGTCCCTTCCTTGCCAAATCGCAAGAGATCTCTTTTTCCAAATCACAAATTTCAAGATTCAGTTCAGATTAAATAATGTCATTTCTGGAGCTCTGGATCAGGTAGAATCGGGCACTCTTATTTTGGATCTAATGAGTGCTGCTTTCCTTTTCAGCAACCTTTATGTCTCAACATCTGTTTAGCAGATCTACAGCTTAATTGCAGGTGTTCCTAGATTTATAAGAGTTTGTTTACTGACCATTCAGAGTTACAATGGCATTGAAAAAAGTTGATATCAATTTTTACATTTACAACTGTTGATGCATCCCCAAGATCACATGATCAAAATTCAGACGCTTAGCAACCTACTCATATTTATGTTGGTTGGAGTGTCTCTGAATCATGTGATCACTTTTTGCGACCTTCTGACAAGCAAATCAATGGGGAAACCAGATTCACTCAACAACCGTGTTACAAACTTAATAACTGCTGTGATTCACTTAATAACTGTGGCAAGAAAGGTCATAAAATGGGTCAAAATTAACTTAACAAATGTCTCACGTAGCAATATAAATTATGGGCTCGATTATACTTGTACGTTAAGGACTACCTATACTACTATACCCGTGATCTTGAATTTTGGAACCTTAAGCTACCTTTGTTCCCTTGTTCCATTTTTTTTTTAAATTGCATGGTATTTCTGTGGCTGAGGCTGTATTTGCACAAACATTTTAAAAATAAGAAAATTATTCTTAAGCATTTAAAATTACAATTATACTTTTAATACTGCTTGGTTTCGTTTGGTTCCCTTCAATGCATTCAATTTTAGGTTGTTAAGACTATATTTAATTTTTAATCATGACAGTGTTAACAGGAGAGCTTAACCTCCAAAAATTAATAAACATTTCCCCTTTCCTAAACTTCCTGCCAAATCAATTTGCTCTGAGTGATTCCCGACTTGATAAACCTCTGTCAACTTTCCCTTTTCCATTGCCTTCCTTGCCCCATTAAAGCTAGCTGTTGAATCTGTTCCCTCTTATTTCCTTTTTGTAGTCACCTAGAAAATCCCTGTCATTCCTGCACATCATCACCTGGATAGGCTTTCTGATCTTATGTGTAATCCCAAGCCTAACACTGCGCCTCTGAATGCTTTCTGCATTGGGACAGGACTCAGCTGCCATGCAGGTTTGATTAGCAAGAGCTGCTTTTGTCTAAAACAAGTTCTGTACAGACCAAGACGTTTATTTCCTAAATGGGCAAATAACCATGAAGGTGCTTTGAAGTGTGCAGCAGTGCAGACATTCAGTTCCTTGAGGGCAAATGCCCCATCACACAAAAGTTCTTTGTTCTTAGGGTAGACAAAGAAACATAATAGTGTGACAGAATCCTTACAACAAAGTAAGACCTGAACCATTAAAAGGCACGTGTGTGTATTGTGTGACCGGGGTTACGGTATCCATAATCCATGAATATATTTTACATTCACACATACAAAAATGGGGATACAAATACAGCAGGGATTCCTCTGAGGGTGGAAGAACCTCACCTGCAGATGCCAAAGTATCTAAGACATTTGCAAATAGTTGCATTATGTAAATACTCATTATTTAGAAAAGGATAATTCCAGAGAACCAGGATCTGGCTGTTCTCAGGAAGGCTTCTGGAAACCTCTGGACTGGTCCTGGCAAGACCCTTAGCATAGTCCTAGAGAGGGAAGAGAGGGAATGGAATGTTCTAGACTTCTCTGGAACATTGTTTCTCAACTGATGAGTTTTACGTATCCCCAGTAGATAGCGAATCACAGACACACCAGAATTAAATTTCAAAAAATTATAAGGGTGAAAAATCTAATAAAATGCTAGAGTTCAAACGAAGAATCCCACAAAATGTGAGGAAAGAACACCAACATCTAATTAGATTTTAGATGAAAATATAGACATTTGATGATAGCCTGGTCTTGAGCTTTGTCCATAATTTGCTGCTCAGGCCCTGAAAATACTCACTACCTGAAAGATTTTTCAATCTGTTTTAACTATAGTAAGCAACCCTCAGAAATTCGAATCTGGTAACCCATTAGTAAAGATAAAGATTCCCCTCACGCATATGTGCTAGTCATTCCTGACTCTAGGGGCGGTGCTCATCTCCGTTTCAAAGCCGAAGAGCCAGCACTGTCCAAAGATGTCTCCGTGGTCATATGGCCAGCGACTAAATGTCGAAGGCGCACAGAATGCTGTTATCTTCCCACCAAAGATGGTCCCTATTTTTCTACTTGCATTTTTATGTGCTTTCGAACTGCTAGGTTGGCAGAAGTTGGGACAAGTAATGGGAGCTCACTCCATTACACAGCGCTAGGGATTCAAACCGCTAAACCTTCTGATCAACAAGTTTGGCGTCTTAGCCACTGAGCGACCACATCCCTAACCCATTAGTAGAGCGGCTATTATTGAGGGAATGGACTGAATTTTCCCTCCCACACCAGGGCTCTGTATATCCCAGATCTGTTCCTAAGGGCAAAGGAAGAATTGAGAAATCAAGAAGAAAGGTTCCTCACTGTATTGTGCAAATTGTTTCAAACTCGAACATTTCAAGAGCAAATTAGTCTCTTTCAAGCTGCTCTCACACATACACAGCTATTTCAAGCTTGGAATACTTCTGGAGTAGTAAGAATACTAGAATGGTGTCAGTAAACACAACTGTTTTGAACTGTTTTGAGCCTGGAGCTCAAAACATTTAGAAATGGAAATATTTTTATACTCTGGCTCCACAATCCTTAAATGGATAGGTCATTTTGCAAATGAGGATGGTCTGCAACTTTTTATCATGGTTTTCTTCTTGCTCTCCAAGACCTGAAACATCCACAGAAGTCCCAGCCAGAAGGAATTCTAATTCCACTAATGCAGAAGGGGAGAGAAGACTGCTCAGCTCCTCTTGACATTCCCCAGAGCAGCAAGATGATCTTTTGGTGCTAGCGGAAAATACAGAGATGCTTTCCTGAGATGGGGGGGGGGGGGGGGGGAAGAACTTGGGCCTCTTTCTCAACCAACAGAATGAGTTCAGTTGGAGGAGAGGTGGCCAAATAAAGGTTTTTCTGAAGAAGCATCCCTGTTCCCCATCCCCAACTCATACCCAAGCACAGGAGTCAGCAATCCATGGCTCTGGAGCCGCATGTGGCTCTTTCATCCCTCTGCTGCAGCTCCCTGTCACTCAAAATATGAGTCACAACCACCAATGTGCAATGTGGAAGGGTTTTGTGACTCCCGGTGTTTTCTTTTCTGTGGGAAATGGGTCCAAATGGCTCTCTGAGTGTTTAAGGTTGCCGACCCCTGCCCTACAAGCTTCTTCTTGGGAGTCTCTCAACCTACCTGGACTTTTTGAAAAGAAAGAAAACGTTTTCCTAATCTTAGGTGCTTTTTAGGACTAGGAAGAAATTTCTAGCTACCATGACTGCATACTCATTCCAGTGAGAGATATCTATAGAGATTCTCAATCATCCGTCATGGTTATCCCAAAAGTGCTTTTCCAAAAGGCAACTGGACTTTCTTGGTTAACCAAGAAAGTCCAGTTGCCTTTTGGGAAAGCACCTTTGGGGATTCCAATGAGAGGGCATTAGATTGGGAGGAGATTGAAGAGAGGGCTGGATACATGCCATCTTCAGTTCTCCAATGAGCTGTACACTTTTATTGGCTGCAAAATCTTTCAGCATCATAGATAAGAGATCATTTAACCGTAACTGCCCAGCCTCACTCTTCTGAACTCTTTTCAGGTCTATATATAATACATGATCAAGTCTGGGCAAAAAGGATTTCATGCAGTTCTTTGCACAATATAATATTTTCTGTAGCATTCTTTAAAAAGACAAAAATTAAATCACCCATCCCTACTTTAGAATTACATTTAACGAGAAGCTGACTATTACAAGTATCAAACATCTTTTTTTTTAAGGATTCCCAGATTGCTTAGAGAAAAGCTATGATTTTAAAAAATTAATCTCTCTTATCAAGATCTCTCTTAACACTGACTCTTTCTGGACACACATTGCCTCTGTTTAATATGTTTCGTAACACTTCATGTTTGGACACATCATTTTATCGGCAAATGCATACCAACAAATACTAAGCCCTTTTCTTGAGTATAATCTAGTAAGAAAATCTTCCCCAGGTTCAAAACTTTATTCTACAAATATTTATTTATCTAAGCCATTTCAATGAAATGTCTACACTTGATTTACAGTAAGTTTCTACAGGCCTTCAGATTTACAGTCTAAAAGAGATGATCCAGAAGAGAAAGAAGTGGGAAGGAAAAGGGCAAAAAAAGCAAATTGAGGCACTATGTCAAGATCATAGTCATTTGGATTCAAAAGATGTACAAGACAACTGGCAACTGAGATTGGAAAAAGTTCTGGTCTAATAATGCAGATGCATTTAGATCCAATAAAGACAATATCCAGAAAACTGATGTGCAACAAAGGAGTCAACACCTCATCCCACTTTCCAACAGCAGTTTGCGACAGCATCCTGCCCCTCCCCACCTAGCATTCCTTCAGATGTACCATCAGCCCTTCCCTCCTGGCTTTTAGATAATTGGCAAAAAACTGGGTGTTCCATCAACTTTCAGGGGCTGGGTTGTTGTGATTACCTCTCAGTTCAGTGGCTTGGGTTTGTTATAATTGTCAATGTATTCATGGCTCCTTGCTTCATAGGAATACTATGTAGTTGTTTTTAGATAGGTAATATATTTTTAATCCCAGTTATGTACTGAGGAGTTGCACACTACTCAGGAGTTGGTGGATCAGCCCATATAGGCTGTGACAACAAATAAACAAGACATACAAATTACTAATGTTCCCACCAATCCCTAATTGTTGCTACACTGCTATGTTAGCCGCTTGAGATAGTCCAGACAAGAAGCATAACCAGAAGTACTACTCTATCTTCACTGTAAGATTTACATTAATATAAACTTCCAAGATTGAAATTATTTCTTCACTCATTTCCTTTTACTCTCCAGAAAACTAAGGAGGGTCCCTTCTCAAACATTTCTCACACCATCATCTCCTGGGGCTGAATTCTTTTACATCCTACTCGCCATCTACATCTCCCTCCCAAGGCCATTCCTACTTACCACACAAGGGATTCACTTAAAAAAAAAAAGCTCCCTCCCCTTTGGGATTATCCTTTCTCCTTCTGAGAAATGATCACAGCCCAAATGGTGATAACCTATATACAATACCTGTATCAAGGATTTATTTATTTATAATCTTTGCTTCCCTGAAGACCAAAACTCCACAGACAAAAGACAGGCTTCAGATTCTCCCTCTCTGAATGTTTGGGGTGGAAAACCGGCAATTGCTGTCCCACCCTTTGGAAAAATCTCCATCATGAGATCTCCCCCCCCCCCTCCCAAAGTAGAAGAGCTGCAAAAACTGTTTTGTGATGCAGGCACTTTGATTTGTCATCCTTGACTAATAGATAATGGTTAGCTGTTATTGCTGATTTCTATTTTATTCGAGAACCTTTAATCTTTGATTTGTGTTTTACTTAGGATAGTTTTAGAAAATGTTTTGATGGTCTCCTTTTTTGGAGAAGGAAGGAAGGAAGGAAGGAAGGAAGGAAGGAAGGAAGGAAGGAAGGAAGGAAGGAAGGAAGGAAGGAAGACAAGCAATTATCATGCAAAAGGAAACATGTTGTTAGTTGTGAAGTTGTGTCCGACCCATTGAGACCCCAAGGACAATGTTTCTCTGGGCCTTCCTGTCCTCTACCATCCTCTGGAGTCCATTTAAGCTCACGCCTACTGCTTCAGTGACTCCATCCAGCCACCTCATTCTCTATCGTCCCCTTCTTCTTTTGCCTTCAATCTTTCCCAGCATTAGGCTCTTCTCCAGTGAGTCCTTCCTTCTCATTAGGTGGCCAAAGTATTTGAGTTTCATATTCAACACAACAAAATCAACCAGCCTTGGCTTGGATTACTGTTATAAACACTGTTTATAAATACTGTTATTTCTCCCACTGATGGGGTTAATAGGCAAAAAAGCAAGAAAGATCTCATAGGATCCAGGTACAGGCCCACATTTCTTTGGAATTAGAGAGCTCTTCTGGAAAATAAAACCATGGTGGCTGAGGGGAAGGCTGCCTAGATAGGAAACGGTTGCTACAAGTGATCATATCTGGTCAACCCAACTCTGAATTACTAGAAGGCTGTTAATTATTGGAGCACAACACACACACACGCCCATTCCCCCCCCCCCAATGTTATTTTCCACTGTTTCTTTCTCTGGGCCAATGGATAAAGTTTTAAACAGCCACCCATCCACTTTCTTTTCTAAAGAATCCTATGAAGTCTATCTGGGAACCAAAAGTGTCATTAAATGAAGATGATGCTAGAGGCTAAACAAGCACATGGAGTTAAATATGCACCCAGAGGTTCATCTATTTGACATTGGGTGGGTGTTGCTCCATTTCCCCAATATTTTGCACTTAATGCAAAAGCAATGTTGCGGATATAGAGGTTAGGTAGACAAGTTCATTTCTAGCAATGCTTAAGAAATTTGATTTTTCCATATCCATATTCACAATGCACTACTGTGTTTCCCCCAAAATAAGACAGTGTCTTATTTTCTTTTGACCCCCTCCAAAATAAGCGCTTGGCCTTATTTTTCAGGGAGGTCTTATTATTTTTGAGGTGCAGGAGGTGGCGAGCGTGGTCACCTCAAGGCTACTGCTGTGTTGCATTATTTTCAGGGAGGGCTTATTTTAGCGCATGCACTCAAAAGCCCGATTGGGCTTATTATCCAGGGAGGTCTTATTTTTGGGGAAACATACCTTGCAGATTCAGGTGCTAATTAGAAGTTGATAATATCTACTTAAATACCCTACATTGGAAGGATTAAAAAAGAAAGATGCCAGTTTAATACAGAATGGATAACATGAGCACATATAGAGCTTGGAGTAGTATATGACATAATAGTAAAATCTTAGTTGGATGAGGAACTTCACTAAATTGGTAACAATTGTTTGTTTTTTCATTTTCCCCTACTGCTAAACAAGTCAGTTGTCAAGTTGTGTTTTGCCCCATTTTACAAGCTTTTCACCATAGTTGTTAAGTGAATCGCTGTAATTGTACAATGAACCATGTGGTTGTTAAGTGAATCTGGCTTCCCCCATTGACTTTGCTTGCAGAAAACCAGCTGGGAAACTTACAAATAATGATCACATAACACTGGGACAGTGTAATTGTTAGGTGCTAAGCACCAAAATTTTTGATCAAGTGATCACAGGGACGTTGCAACTATCCTAAGTTGAAAATGGTCATAAGGTACTTTTTTCAGTGCCCTGGTAACTTTGAACAATCACTAAATGATTGATTGCAAATGAAGGACTACCTGCATTGTCTCATCCTATGATGGATTATAGGAAGAGCCGTCCCTCCTAAGCAAATGGATGAACAACATAGGACAGTTTCAACCAGCAAGTCCTCAAATACAAAATTCACATGCAACTCAAAATTCATGTACTTAAGTCTTACCCGTTATTTTTAGCAGCTGTGCTCAGTCCAAGGAGTAAAACATGAAGTAACTTTCCAAAATTCCTGGGTTAAGGAAAAATTATCTTCATAATGAAAAGAAATGGAGCATTGGAATTTCCTCTTTGGACAACAAAAAACGTTGGGATGATACCATCAAATACCATTTCAGCAATTATGACTACCTTCCTGGGATTGTTTGGAAGACATCATGAAATAATATTGCTTTCTTGAAGGAAAGGCAGGACATCAATCTGACAACTAATGTAAACAAACTGAAATGTAAACATAGTTGTGTAATAACCTGTATAATTATATTAATTATATATAATAATATAATAAAATAATTTATAAAATTTAAAAAAATTATACAAGAGCCTGTTTGGTGTTACATTTAAGATGCTGGTCTAGAAACTAGGAGACTGTGAGTTCTAGTCCTGCCTTAGGAATGGGAGCCAGCTGAATGTCCTTGGGCCAGTCAATCTCTCTCACCCCAAATCACAGGATTATTGTTGTGGGGAAACAGGAGTATTTGGGTATGCTTGCTACCTGATATGGACCATATATAAAAACGGGATAAAATAACAACAGAATCCTGACCTCCCTGAGAAAGAATACAGGTTACTGAATCTATATAAATATATAAGCCAAATACCACTCACACATTATCACAGAACCGTAAATATGTTCCTCTTGGCTTCTAGGTGCTCGCTAAGAAAGGATTTGCCAAAATAACCATCAGATCATTAGTGTTTCTTATACAGTATTATATTAACACGCTCTGATGCTAAGGAGTTAGACATTCTACTCCCCCTCCCCACCTGAAAAGAACTCTATTCCAACTTCCAGTTGCCTTATATTAACACGCTCTGATGCTAAGGAGTTAGACATTCTACTCCCCCTCCCCACCTGAAAAGAACTCTATTCCAACTTCCAGTTGCCTTATATTAAAATGCTCTGATGCTAAGGAGTTAGACATTCTACTCCCCCTCCCCACCTGAAAAGAACTCTATTCCAACTTCCAGTTGCCTTATATTAACACGCTCTGATGCTAAGGAGTTACACATTCTACATTAATTTTCAAGCTTTAAGTGTCAATTTATCAAGCCGGTTCAAATAGTTTCGTAGCAAAGTACAGGTATCCAGGTAGTTAATGAATATATAAATTGAATAATATGTTTTGCAATCACACAGACATCTATTCAATCAGTTAGGATAAACAAAAACAAAAAAATTGAGCTCTCACAGAAAAAATTGGAAATACATTTCCCAAAGCGACTTAAAAGCCTTTAGGACTGGAAACTTTTTAGGCAGAATGAAAGCTGATTTCTCCAAAAGGAAACTACCAGCCGGCCTTAGGGAAGGTCCAGTCTTTCCATGGAAATGAGAGGATTGCTATGATTTGAGTCCAAACAAAGGTTCCTTTCCCCATCTCTAAGCTTCTAAGAGGAAAAGCAGGATACCAAAAGCAATCCATTCAAAGCTTCCTAAGAGTAACCATTTGTTGCATCTTAATTACCTCTGATCGGAGACATCAGAGAAAATAACTGTTTGGAAGGCAGTGGGTGTGAATAAATAAAGCCCAAAACAATCAAGACTTTTCAAGAATGAATGTATCCTCAGAGAGGCATCCGTTCACATAGATTTCTTTTGCAAGCCTATGGGCAAGCAATCTTCTCAAACAATGAATAAAACTGAAGAACCTGCTTACCATTGTCATTAAATGTTTTTGAACAGTAACCCTTCTTTAATGCAGCCTTTAACTTTTGGAAAAGACAATTTGAAAAGAAATGTGAGTACCAATCATTGGGCACCACAGTACCCAAAGCCCAGGAAACATTGGCCACAGCCCCTTCCAAGTCTTCAGAGAATCAAAATGGGTTTTGAATTTATGAAAAAAAAAACTTTTAAAAAAATGTCCAGTTCTGCTATTAACCTAGGGAAATAGTCATGATTGAAGTAGATACCGAGTTTTTTTTTTTAATTATAGATGTTCATATCCACATATTCAAAATGCGGGAAATGTTTGACACTGAACTTTGTTTCAGCAAGAAAAAAGGCAGCTATATGCAGAAAAAGCTGGGCTGTGGGAAATGGCAGAATATATAACAATTTATGTAATATAATAATACATCTAAAGAACCACCGAAGAGCAGTACTCCGTAGTTTTAAGGTTTTGTGGGCCTGGTGCACACACTACCCTAACGCAGAGGTGGGGAACTATGTCCCCTTTATGACTTGTGGATTTCAACTTCCAGAATTTTGGGAATTGAAGTCCACAAGCCATAAAAGGACCATAGTCCCCAACCCTTGCCCTAAGCAGGGGTCGGCAACCTTAAACACTCAAAGAGCCACAATGGTCCTAACCTGAAGCCCCCTGTTCAACTCTGGAGCCAACCGGAAGTCCAGTTTCCCCACCAGAGTCTCTTCCTAGCACAATGTCCTTTTCCCTCTACCTGTCCTAACTGAAAACCCTATCAATTGTGGAGCTTACCGGAAAACCTGCCCCTTGCCATAGAGTCTCTTCCTGGCACACCCTGCTTCCCCCCCCCCCCCACTAACCGGAAGCTCCTCTCAAAATTGTGGTGCCGAGTGGCAACAGGGAGCCACAGCAGAGGGATGAAAGAGCCACATTATTTATTATTATTATTTATTTCTTTGCACTTCTAGACCGCCCCCTCTCCCAAAAGGGACTCGGGGCGGTGTACAGTCCACACAGCAAATACATCATCCACAGTAAAATTCATTAAATAGATAAACAGATGAATAAATAAATAAATATGGAGGAGGTTAAAAGAATTAAAAGAACTGTACAGCAAGAATATAAATATGGCTTTAAAACCCCTAAAATCAATTAAATTTAAAACAATACCCTTAAAATACCAGTTAAAAATATATTTCCAGGAGGTAACAGTTATATATACGTCGCCCCGAGTCCCTGGGGGGAGAGGGGGCGACTAAGAAGTCAAATTAAATAAATAAATAAATAAATAAATAAATAAATAAATAAATAAATAAATAAATAAATAACAGTTATAATTATGCCAGGCCAGCTAATCGGAACAGGTGAGTCTTCAATTTTTGTCGGAAGGAGCGGAAGTCCGTGGTGGTTCTAATATCGGGGGGGAGGTCATTCCAGAGGGTTGGGCCCATCACAGAGAAGGCCCTACTCCTTGGCGCCGCCCGCTGGCATTGCCTAGTGGACGGCACCTGGAGAAGCCCCTCCCTGTGAGACGAATTGGCCGCAGGGATGTATGTGGGAGGATGCGATCCCGCAAGTAACTAGGTCCTGTGCCATGGAGCGCTTTAAAGATGGTGATCAGAACCTTGAAACGCACCCGAAAAACCACAGGCAGCCAATGCAGCTCGCGCAGGAGTGGTGTTACGTGGGAGTATCTGGTACTCCCCATTACAACCCGCGCGGCCGCGTTCTGGACTAGCTGCAGTCTCCGGGCGCGTCCCAAGGGAAGCCCCATGTAGAGAGCATTACAGTAGTCTAGGCGAGACGTCACCAGCGCATGAGTGACCGTGCGTAGGGCATCCCGGTCCAGTAGGGGGCGCAATTGGCGCACCAGGCGAACCTGGTGGAACGCCCCCCTTGCCACGGCTGCCACATGGTCATCCATTGACAGCCGGGCATCTAGGAGGACGCCCAAATTGCGCGCCCGTTCCACAGGGGGCAATTGCTCGTCCCCTATGGCCAGCGATGGAGTCAGCTGGCTGAACCGAGGTGCCGGTAGCCACAGCCACTCAGTCTTGGAAGGGTTGAGCTTGAGTCTGTTGTCCCCCATCCAGACCCCAATGGCTTCCAAACACCGGGACATCACATGCGGCTCTAGAGCCGCGGGTTGCTGATCCCTGCCCTAAGGCATAACATAGTTTCTCTGGCTGTGATGCTACATAGTCAACAACCCCTATTAAAACAAACCATGGCTCAAAATAATGTGAGACTAACACACTCACTGCTTAAATTTCCTTTCTGCTAGCAAGGATAGTAAAAACAGAACTCTGTGAAGCAAATGGACAAAAAAAAATCTACATTGTGTATTATTCTGTCTTGCAACAAAAGTTGAAGAAGAGAAATGATACTGTAAACATTCAGCATTACTAACTCAAACTGAAGGAAGTTTGACTCTGGAAGCTACCTATTAGTAATCACTCATAAAGCTGACAACTCCATCACCACTCCATGTTTATATAAACCATTAGGGCATACAAAGTGCTTTTCCACTTTATTTCCTAAAATCTCCCAGGGAGAACAAGTTGGGAGATACTAATATCCCTGTTAGTTTATTCCTGCATTTTTGCTTTTCTGCAACTTTGAGAAAGTGGAATTAAAACATGGGCTACATGTAACCATTTCTTTAAATGCTGTTCTATCTAGCAAAGACATCTTCTGTGTATTTATATGTATTTAAGCAAACAGCACAACTTTAATTAATAGCTTCCTCTTGTAAATACATTAGTTTTCTTAATTCCAGGACAACGTAGGAAAGAAAATAGTGATAACTAGCTTCTTTTAATTGCTCTGTCAGTTTTGACTTGCAAGAAAATGGAAGTTGTTTACCCTTCTATTCAGATTACTTTTTCATTTCTTGTCAGAATAGGATTTCTGTACTCTAAAATGAACTAAATTAAACAATAATTAAATATTTCTTCATTGAATGTTGGTAATTAAACACAGGCTTTTCAACGGGCAATACATTAGTGGATTTATCATTAATCATTCACCCTATCCATCTGAATTTGATCAAATGGGCTGAAAATAGGGAATGTTTTAATTAAAGACACAAGAGGTTTAGAAAATTTAATACTCTTTTGTCCATACAAACTAGAGAGGAATGGGCTGTGATTGTACTTCATTTTACTTTTTAAAATGCCACAAATATAATAACAAAGTGAAAGAAAAGGGTTAATATAAGAAATTTTAAAGTGAAATAAAATGAAAGTTGCTAGGATGTACCATAGAAAGTAAATGAACAAAAGATTATGATTTTAGAGAAGAGACTGTTGAGGAAAATGCCTAATTCAGTTCTTCTAAATCTGTTGCCAAGCTGTCTGGGAATGATACTAGTTTAATCAATGAATCTAAAATATTAAGTTTAAGAAATGACACCTAGTTAAGTGTCAGATAGAGGTTAGGAGTCTAACTTCAATGTTTTACAGTACTTATTAAATATGCATCCCATCCACTCATCTAACTTTAATATAGATGTTTTACAATGCCTATTTATTACATATTAAAGAAAGCAGTTACATGAAGAATGCACCTGTAAGATGAAGAAATAAATGCAATGCAATGCTTGGGGAAAAGAACGGAAAGTGACCAGACCAGTTCACGAACAAATGAAAGGCAAGGCTTGAAAACTGATTAATATTCAACATGCAAAACATATACAGTACACATCCCTACTCAGCCATGGTGTTCATTAAAATCACTATCTTTCAATCTAGCTTCCCCAGTAGTACTGGTAGTGGTACTTTTGTCTGATAGCAAACAAAATTTCTATATCTAAGCATAGTAGAAGCACCCAACAATTAAGCCAGAACACAAAAATAAGTGCATGAATTTAACAATTATCTAAACCCTAGCATTACCATATCATTTTGTAGCCAGAAAGAATCATTCTGAAAATGAGCTGAACAAAAGATACATTTAAGGGCCTTTTAAAAGTCGACTCAATTGGACTCCATACAGTGAGGTACCTCATTTGAGGGAAGTCAATTTTTTTTTTTAAAAAAAAAGAGTCCAATGAGTAAAATCTCAAAAATATCACACGGATGTTCCAACAAGTAGGCAAACAGGATGTCGTAGGAAAATGTGAAAGGGCAGAGTTGGTTCTACAAAAGAGATGCTATCAGCTTAATAATGGGACCAAGAAGAACCACTTTCTTCAGAGCTGAAGTTATACTTTATTGATTTAACTTTATTAAAGCCCTGAAGTCTTCTCGCAAGCAGATGGTATAAAAAGACATATCTCAATAATAATTAAATTATGAAACAAGAATTTTGAGTACAGATTTTATCTCAGAGTTTGTTCATATATCCAGAATAGGTAATTTTGCTCCTGTCATTAGATAACCTCATACATTTATTTCAGAGCATATTAGATTGGTATCTACCACTAGATACCAATCCATTGTTTTCCTACAGATATATACTTGGACAAAGAAGCTGACAACAAGCATGTATGTCTTTTAGATCTGATAAGGATATTCCTATATGAAAACCAGCCAGTCAACCAACAACTATATAATTTTATTTTAAAAATAATAATTTTAAACCCCCTTTTTGGGCCCTAATTGCTTGAGAAATCCAGTTGGGTCCAAATATCTAAATTTCTGGGAAAGACAATTTCCATTGACCAGCAAGGAATAACCAAGTTTGCTTTTAACTACAGCTGTTTTTCCCAAAGCTGTACCATATACTTCGCTAAATATAGTATGTATATATGTATGTATGTATATACATATATGTATGTATGTATCAGGGGCAGGTTCCTGCCAGTTCTAACCTCTTCTATAGAAGAGGTTCCACAAATCTACAGTGCCGTGTAGAACCGGTTCCAGCTCCCTCCCTCCTCCCGTCTGCACAACATCAAGATGAAGAGCGAGAGGAGAAATTCTGGGAGTTGAAGTCCACAAGTCTTAAAGCTGTCAAGTTTGAACACCCCTGGGGTTTTTTTTCTAAAGGGTTAGGGATGCAAGGGTCTTGTAACTTGACAGTTTTAAGACTTGTACACTTCAATGCCAGAGTTCCTGAGCCAACATGATTGGAGGAGGAATTCTGGGAGTTGAAGTCCACAAGTCTTAAAGCTGTCAAGTTTGAGCACCCCTGGGTTTTTTTTCTAAAGGGTTAGGGGTGCAAGGGTCTTGTAACTTGACAGCTTTAAGACTTGTACACTTCAATGCCAGAGTTCCTGAGCCAACATGACTGGAGGAGTAATTCTGGGAGTTGAAGTCCACAAGTCTTAAAGCTGTCAAGTTTGAACACCCCTGGTTTTTTCTTTCCTAAAGGGTTAGGGATGCAAGGGTCTTGTAACTTGACAGCTTTAAGACTTGCGTGCTTCAAATGCCAGAGTTTCTGAGCCAACATTTTGGTTGCTAAGCACCAAGCCACTCCCACCCGGTCACATGGCCAGCAAGCCACTCCCACCCAGTCACATGGCTGGCAAGCCACTCCTACCCAGTCACATGGCAGCCAAGTCACTCCCACAAAGCAGGCCACACCTACAGAAGAGGTTCTAAAAAATTTTGAAACCCACCACTGGTATACATGTATGTATACACACACACACACACATGAATCTGTACCTTGCACTAAAGGCGTTGTGTAGTTTGTGTGGTTTTAAAATTATGAAGGAAAGGATTATTTAACAACTCACAATTAAGCCATGGTTATTAAGATCACTGAGTCAACAAAACATGGTTAAGACTCGGATGCTCAAGTTGTGGCTCACGTTGATGCTAACGTTACACAAAGCGGATCCATGGTAAAGCAAACTGAACGTATAATTTCCACAACAGAGTAATGAGAGAAACATGTCCACCAAGTTCATTATTAATCCTATTTCACAAAAGGCCAGTTCCATTGATATGCAGGCTGAGATATCCTCCTCTGCACACAATGGCATTATTTCTGTTACTTGCATTCAGGTAAACAATGCAAATGAGTGAACCTGTATTTAAAATAACTTCTCGTAATAATCTAAGAGCCATATTTTTGTATTATTCCAAATCAAGGAAGGTTCTTCAATCAACATACATCTTAAGAGCAATATTGTTCACACAAATGGTTTGGGAACAGAAAGAACCTCAATATGAGACCCAATTCAGAGAAACACTGGATTAAACACAGAGCTTTCTTAAAATCAGTTTTTGTGCCTAAGCCAGCACACACCCATTGGCTACCATTATAATCCTAAACATTCTTCCCACCTCCCTCTTTCTCCCTCAATTAGGACAAAAACGTATTTAATTCCAATTTAACTCAATGTAAATTCAAAACAGTTAATGGGATTACTCCCCAGGTACTTGATAATTTCCACTTCTGTAACAAATTACAACTGCAATTTGGTCACAAATTTTGCAAGGGCTCTGGGGATTGCACCTAAAGCTTCTGCTGGCTACATTTGGCTCTGAAGTCAAACAGAAATCCATTGATTTTAGTGAAATTTATTTCTAAAGAGCCCCTTTGTGATGGGAAATTAGAAGTTTTTCAGATGGAGTAAAATCTGTATATTGTACATCGGTGGAGCCAAAGGTACAGCCAAGGAACAGTCTATTTACAGCCTACCAGCCTTCCATATTGATGCTGCCAGAGCATGACATGAGGACTTTCTTTCTTTTTTTTAAAGTAATTTGGAGAGAAAAAGCGAAGGGGCAAAATTGGTGCTTCAAGTTTTGCAGAGACTTTTTCAGGCTCACAAGATCTTCAGGGATTCTGGCCCAGCCCCTTTGGAGTGCTGCACTTGACGTGCCAGGCAAGCCTGTTAACTCTCCGGCCCACAGATGGTGCACTCCTGTTGTAGATCCAAATCACCACCATGCCCAGATACCATCAGACTCATTTCCAGACATGCATCCGTATACCTACACTTCGCAGGATCAAATTCTATTTATATACAGCTACTACCCACACCCCTATCTTTACTGTCATACAAATTCAATATTGTCAATATCTAAATGGGATTGCACACCTATATCATAGTTGCACCTGTTCATCAGTGCACAGAAAGATGAATTTCCTCCACACACTTACTGTTGGGTAATCTAATCACTAGAAAACAGGCAGTTATACATGCACCAAATCCATAAAACCAAATTTTAGCCCAAATTAAATTCGATTACAAACACCCTAGATATACAGCAATATAATGAAGACATTTTCAAAATCACATACGCAACTTATACATATAATTTGGATTCACGTGGTGGGAAAAGTGAGGAACGTACATCCTTATACACAAACCTACAGAAGTAATTGCAACTCCACTTCAAATCTAAAAGATGCCTGCTGATTTGTCCTTAAGTGGGCTTTTAGGACTCACGAATGTGTATATTCATAAACAGCATATGACACACAAAGATCTTCTCTTCAGCATTTCAGGCCCGCTTCTCTCTTCCACCATCCTATAAGTTCAGCCTGCCTACTTGTACTGTATATATTTCCATCATCCAATAAATCAGAATGAATTTTTTTTTTTTCCAAAAAAGTGACCCTGGTTCAAAGACTGGCTGCCCAGGGAGGATAAAAAAGCTAGAAATCCTTCTGCTGCTTACCCATACCCACCCAATATGGACAAACACAATTAATAATCCAAATTTAGCCTGCCTCCTTCTTGTCAGGTTCCTGCCCATCCTCTTTATTACAGTGGCTTTAATGTGCCCATTCATTGACTGTAAAAACCGTCAGCTCTTTCTTTTGGCTATGGAGAAGACAGAGAGGAATATATATATATGTTTTAAAGCAGAAGTCCCTCCTCCCCACCCACCCCGTTTCTTTTAAATTCACAACATAGGCATACAAGGTCATTCGGCGAATCAACAATAGAGATAAGCGCTTCAAAAGGCTGGAAGTCTTGATTCTCAATTCCTGCCTTTTGTACCCCACCTTCCCAACCCCGGGTGGAGAGATAACTTAGGTGCCTCAACGCCCTATATACCCACACACTCAAACCACACTTCTTGCCACAGGGGAAACTAATCCACGCCCCGATCTTCAAGCGAAGCAACCAACCAACCAGGCTAACCAACCTGCATTTTCCCTAGCCGACAAGGCCTTTCAGGTTGCCAGGGACAGCCTTGCTAGTGGGTTGGGGGGGGGATCACACAACTCCCACCCACCTCCACCCCACCAAGACATTTGCTACAACTCCCTTACAGCTTCCTTATAAGCTGTGGAGGTTCCATCTTCCTAGGCAGGCACACATACTCCCAGACGGTGTTGTTGTTGGGGGGGGGGGCGGACAAAAAGGGGGTGGGGGGGGGAGACGAGGAGCCTTGTTTATGGCACAGGCTGCCTGAGAACACATGGATGCCATAGAAACCACATCCTGGAACCCCACCCTCCAAGAACACCCAGTGAGGGGTGGGCTCAGAAGTCTTGTCTCACCCTGGGAAGCATCAGGAGAGGGTTAAAAAAAAACAACCAGGGCCTTTTGGCGTGGTTCTGACTTGAAGCCCACGTCTAAAATCTCCCCACTGCGACTTCTTTCCAGAAACGGGAGAGAGAGAGAGAGAGAGAGAGAGACCACCCCCAGTCTCTCGGGGATCCATCGCCTCCGTCGCTTCCCCAGGCAAAGAAAGTCCTTGAATCAGGGGGTTGCTGGGAAGAACGTACAGAGAGACACTATCGATGTCCGTGGAAAAAAAAAAAGTCAGCCAGTGCTGTGAAATGGGGATTTCGTCGCCTGGGTTTTCTCGTCTCCCCCCCCCTCCTTTTTCTTTTTTTAAAAAATTATTATTTATTTAAAATAAATTCCGGACTGAAACTCGCCCTTGGGAACCCTCCGGCCTGAGCAAGAGGGCTCGCCGAATGGGGACAAGGGGGTGGGGGTGGTTTCCACCCGGGGAACGGAGCTAAGACCAGCCAACAACCCCGGAGATTGGCTTCCCTTTGGAGAAGGCAACCTTCTAGTCTCCCCAAAACTGGAAAGACCCCATTTCCTTCATCGCTGCCACCCCCAGCCTCCCCCTGCAATGCCAGGATTTTCGGAAGAGTGGGGTGGGGGGGTGGGACAAACCTTCGCAACCTTCCTTTTTTTTTTTAACCTATCCTCCCCTGTTTTAAGCCAAGGACGTTTCCAAGATCTTGGGAAATAGGAAGCGGGGGTTGGGGTGGGGGTGGAGGGGGGGACACACACGGGGTGGAAGGGCTTCCTTACCTTCTTGTTGCTCTTGTTGTAGCCAAAAGTGGCAATTCCTGCACGAGGAGGCACAGAAAGAAGCATTTTCGCTTAAATGTTAAGAGAGCTTGGAAAAGGGAGGGGAGGGGGGAAGAGAAAGAGAGAGACACACACACACTCACACAGAGAGAGAGAAAAAAGAGAGAGAGAGGGAGAGAGAGAGAGACAGGGCTTCTGGCTTACGTCACCAAAGCAAGCCAGCTTGGAATCTAGGACTAGGGTGCCTGCGTTCCGCCAGGTCCTAGTGCCTGCCCTAGACAAACCTTGCTTTTGAAAAGAACTGGAAATGTTGGGAAACTTAAGTGCAGAAGTGAAACCATAAGCGACCTTACATGCCAAGAAGCAGTCCTCTGGCTGCCCTGAAAAATATTAATGTCATATGGCTCAGCTATTCATCAGGTGTCCAACAAACCCTGGCAATGCCCCCCCCTTTTTTTTCACCACACAGGATGCTATATGCCAATAATTGCCCAAACTATGTTACATGATTAATGAACACAGATCCAAACTAAAACCTCAGGTTGGAGTGTTGCAAAAGACTATGCCTTTATTCTGGATTTCCTGGGTTAATCAGTTTCCAATACCCACATGGGTCTTTTGGACCATGCCTTTCTTTCCTGGATAAAACAGATTCCTATGTGTCATTTCTACAATTGAGAGGAAGGAGAATCTCACGGCATTTTAATGATGAAAGCCCGTCACACCAGGGGTGAAATTCAGCAGGTTCTGGAGAACCGGTAGTGGAAATTTTGAGTAGTGCGGAGAATCGGCAAATCCCATCTCTGGCTTGCCCCAGAGTGGGGTAGGAATGGAGATTGTGCAATATCTTTCCCCCAGGAGTGGGGAGGGAATGGAGATTTTTCAGTATCCTTCCCCTGCCATGCCCAACAAGCCACACCCACAGAACCGATAGTTTAAAAAAAATTGAATTTCACCAGTGCATCACACTTTTTCTGAATTCTAGAATAAGTTTTCTTTTCCTAACGGGGGAAAAATCAAAAGAAGTTTACCCTTAACAATCAAGGTTCAGACTCAGAGGAGAGAAACCATTCTTTGTTGACTGTGGACAATGCATTGCTTTGGAGGCAGCTTCAGTCTGGAAAAAAAAGCAGGTTTTTCATTATGGAGATAGCTTTCCCTGATGGCCAATAATTCTGTTGTCCCAATATGTGAAATAATTAAATGCTCTGCTACATTCATTGATAAGTTTCAAATGAATTACCCACCCTCTTGTGGAGATGAGGATGACTCTACAGAGGCAAGAAAAGATCATGTCCTCATGCAGAGATGCAACTTCCTCTCAGCTCAATTGACTTTAAAACAAATCAAGTAGTCGTCTTTCATGATATTGAACTGTGTGTTCCACAACTGTGTCCAGGTAGTCCTCGACTTACAACTGTTTAGTGACAGTTCAAAGTTACAACGGCATTGAAAAAAGTGACTTATGGTCATTTTTCACACTTATGACCATTGCAGCATCCCCATGGTCATGTGATTTATATTCAGATGCTTGACAACTGGTTCATATTTATAGCTGTTGCTGTGTCTCACAGTCACATGATCACCTTTTGCAACCTTCTGACAAGCAAAGTCAATGGGGAATCCAGATTCCCTTAACAACCATATTACAAACTTAATAACTGCAGTGAATCACTTCACAAACGCGGCAAGAAAAGTTGTAAAATGGGGCAAGACTCAACAATTTCTCAGCCACATAAATTTTGGGTTCAACTGTGGTTGTAAGTTGAGGACTACCTGTACTTCTGTTTCAGGAAGAAAAAAAATAAGCTCAAGGTACTTGAAAGCTCTGATTGTAATGTATAATTTCTATAATACTTTCTATAGAGATTAAATTCATAAACCTTTATACACATATCAGCAAACCGTAACTATAGTACAGGTCACTTACACTGATTTGTGACCACAATAGGGACAGGAACTTCCATCATTAAGTGAGTGAGATTATTGTTAAATCAATTATACGCAACTGTACATCCTTTTTTGCTGTAGTTGTTAAAAAAAGCATGGCGATTGTTAAGTGAACCACACAGTTGTTAAGCAGATCAGTGGTGGGTTGCCAATTTTTTTACTACCTGTTTGGGCACGCTCCCACACGCGTGTGCCGCATCTGCGCATGCACAAAAGCATCTGGGCGGGTAGGTGGAGCCTCCCGCTGCTGCTACTACCAGTTTGCCCGATCCAGGCCAAACCGGGAGCAAACCACCTCTGAAGCAGATGTGGCTTCTCCCATTGACTTTGCTTGTTGGAAGCCAGCTAGGAAAGTTGCAAATGGCAATTACTTGACCCTGGAACATTACAATTGTCATAATACATGCCAGCTACCAAGCGCCTGAATTTTGATCAGGTGCTTGGTAACCATGGGAAAGCTGCAATGGTCATAAGTGCAAGATCCAGTTGTAATTCAGTTTTTTTCAGGACTGTTGTAACTTCGGTCACCAAATGAATGATTTTAAGTCAAGGACTAACTAAGACATTATGTTTGGCAAATCAAATCTTAGTATACTTATAAATCTAGCCATTGTATTTAAGTTAAATCAAACCATGTCTTACTGTGTATAAACTCAGCAACATCACAATATTACAACTGAACAGTATTCAGATATGGGATGTTTTCAGCCGCAGAGCTTTGGATGGGGGATAAGAGAGCTACTTTGGCTCTAGTCAGTTTGGATCGAGAGTCACCTTGGCTAGGGATTAAGGCACCAGGCTAGAAAGTGGAAGGCCGTGAGTTCAAGTCCCACCTTAACCATGAAAACCAGCTGAATGACTTTGGGTTAAACACACTCTCTCTCTCAGCCCCACACACTTTATAGGGTTGTTGTGAGGAAAATAGGAAGAGGAAGGAAGAGGAAGGTGCTATTTGAATGATTTGTAAAAATAATAAAGGTGGGATACAATAAATAAATAAAATATAATAAATAAAAATAAATAAGGCAGGATAGTAAAACAATGCAGTTTCTCCCATCTGCAAATATTCGAAAGAGTTACACTTCCGTTTTAAGGAAATCAGAGGATTTAGGAAGTCATGACAAATAAAGAAAAGGTATAAAATGCCCATTACTACGGTATGTTTCTATAAGAGTGCAAAATTTTCCAGGAATTTCTTTGTCCTGCACTAGGAAAAAATACCTTCTCTTAAAAGCAAGAAACTTTTAGCTGTTCTAACTGGAGCCTGTCTTTTGCACATTTAAGGAGTTTTAATGTCTATTCAACTATTTCATATACAAACAGACATGCCTCACGTCAGTATACTTTTGCTGGGAAAGTACATTTCCCTTCTTTCCTTGGTATGGTAACTGCTGCAACCAAGTAACTCAGAACCAGCAGAGAGAACTGATGGCAGGTAATTGCTATTAAATAAGTCCTGAAGTTTTGAGCTGCCTTCAAGGCTCTCTTAGCAGTTTTTGATACTCCTGGGCTGGCCTTTAATCTTAGTCTTGGGAAACACAGTGATATGATGGTTTCAGCCCTGCCTGGAGGAATGGCTTCTAAAAGTAGAGCTGTGTTAAAGGGTCTTATATGACACCACAATAGTCTGTTCTATCTGCTTCAACTTTTATTATCTGCATGAAATCACTAAAAGCTTTGGACTGGCATTCACCTCTTTCTGTTTTCTGTTGTGCAACTTTTGAGCTGGTCTCTGGAGCTGCTTCACAAGCTAAGACTTAACTCAGGCAAGAAGAAAGTAGTGTGGGTAAGAAGCCCAACACTTCAAGAAATGGTGGCTTACAATCAGACCTTGATACGTTCCCTGGAGTATGGGAAATCTAGGAGGCCTGCAATAATGCATAATTCTTACCAGTTTAAACAGCATATTGAGGTAACATCTGGCCAGAATAAATTTTATTTCAGTTTTTAATGTTCTATTGTAATCATCTCCAAACTTAATTCTGACCAGTATGTAGACTATAATCCCAGCCTATTGCTGGCTAAAGTATTCTGGAAAATGGTCCATATTTCTGTAAAGCTTCCTTTTTAAGATAGCTCAGAAAACTTATATTGATACTGGTAGGTGCAAAGTGTATATTATTCACTGGCTGCAGTGATTATACTAATGTTTCCAATGTACAGGCATTGGGCTTTAAAGTCCAAAAATGTTTATGCCCACTTGATGAATTTTAGTAGCATAGATTCTAAAGCACATATTCAGCCTGACAAAAAGAACAGTTGATGGACATGAGGAATACGGCCTTCTGTTCAATTTGATTCCAAATGATACTTACCAGGCTCAATCATTGCAGTTCTTCAATGAGTCAGTCTTGCATATTCTGATTATGCTGATAGCTTAATTTCACAGTTTTAAAAGTTGTTATCATTATCTAGTTCATATATTTCTATCACCTTGGAAAAATTCAAAGTGATTTGGAAAACTTTCACTGAAATAATTAATCAGAAATCTATTTATTCACCTACCTTTCTTTCCCGTTATGATACATACTGCATTAAGTATTAACAATAGCAGTTTAATGATCCATCTACAAAACTTCTGCAATCAGTTGAAGATTCCACCAAGGGCCAAGAACTGCTCATGTGAACGATGTGCCATTGGTAGGTACATTCTTCATTTTCTTCATTTGCCTTCTCCTTCCAGTTTCCTCTTGATTCATAATTTCAGCTGAATAAGTCTCTAAGGATCATGGATCTTGTAGAGTTCCCATTGCTAGATCTTGACCTACTGGAACATTCAAGTGTAAGGAACAGGAAAATTACGGTATGCAAAAATATCGCCTAGAAAGGCATTTCAACATCATATTCTCAAACTGATTGGGGGAAAAACAGCAAAGGAATAAGCAGACTCTCTTCCCTTTATCTGGACATTCTTTTATCACATTCAGATCCTCATTTTTGTGAACCCCCACAGTTCATACATTATACTAATGTATGGCTTGTTTCATCATATTTACTATATAAACCACAATTGGCTGGTTTTCACAATACCCTAAGCCAGGGGTGTCCAAACTTGGGAACTTTAAGACTTGTGGACTTCAACTCCCAGAATTCCCAGCCAGCCTGGCTGGGGAATTCTGGGAGTTGAAGTCCACAAGTCTTAAAGTTCCCAAGTTTGGACACCCCTGCCCTAAGCCAACAAAAACTTTATAGCAATATGCAAATTCAGTATTTGAATACACTGAGGACTTACAAGCGTTACTTGCTTTAGGTCAGCAATGCAGAGATTTTCCACTTCAAGTATGTTCAAATGTTTCAAGGCTGTATGACATCTGTTATTCAGGTGCTTGTTCTAAAAAAACTCAGAAGCTAAAAATGCATTGTAACTGCATACTACTTTCCTGACCTGCTGCCCAATCTTGTTTCAACTTCTCAAGAAAAATATTTTTTTCTCCATATGAAGCTTTTAGTTTTTTTCAATGCAGAACTACGTAAAATATGCTAGATTTAATGTTACTTTCACTTCAAAAAGTAATCCAAATATTTGACCAGATCATGGACACTGAGTCAGGTAGGATAATTTAAATCCTATTCCTTTTGCAAAGAACATTTTTCCAACTCAAAGCATTCCAGAAAATTTACATACCTCTAGCATTGGGCAAGTTTAAAGGGATTTCAAGTATATTCATTAGCTGTGACTTTAAGGAAAGTTTGGAGGAGATTTTCAGTGACATTCCCACCCACATGCTGATCTACATTACTAACCTTTATTTGGACTAAACATATTAATTCAAGTATCTCCTCCAGGTTGGGAATTTCTGGCCGAGTTGCAACTTTCAGCAGCATCAGCAGGATGGCCAACTATGAGGGACACAGAGATTTGTAATTCTGCAACATTTGGAGAGCCATGGATCTTTCCTTGCCTGAATTAGGACGTTATCTAGAAAGCACTACAGTAATCAGGCTCCGATTTCATTGAATTGTTTCAATAACTCGACATCTTACAAAGGACTTAAGCATGCAGTCCAGGGCTGTATTCACGTAATATACTAAGCCAAGGTGGTGGATGGTGTATGAATAACATAACACACTAATTCAGAAGTGAACTGAAACATACAGTATTATGGTTTAGTATGGGAAATGAATTCATGTAACTCATGATGCACTATTAAGCCATTCTTCTATCTCCTCTACCTGAATGGGTAATATTTGTGTCCCCTACAGTTTTAGTCCAAGTAGAAACATGGGTAACCAACGGGCAACCTTATGTTCTACTACTAATATAGCCCTGAGGAGCCCTTACTAGGCATCTGAAGAATCTCAGAGTTGTCCAGGAACAGTATGAAAACCATTAGCCTAAAGGCATCCACCCTCCTCTTGCTACCATAAACTCCACAGAGACTTGATTTCCCGCAATTCATAAAGGCAACAAGCTTCTCTTGAGCGCTCATCTTGTTCCAGATAATTATAGCACTTCAAATCTATTTGCATGGTAAACCAAAATAAAAATAGGTTCCCCTGTAACCAGAATTATAAGCCCCCAAACCAGAAATATAACAAGCCAGAATTAGCTCAATACCATAGGCTAGCATTCTCCCTATGTCCAGCCTTTCTTTCTTCATAAAAGCTCTGTTTGCTTAACTGTGTTGCTAAACTAAAAGTATGGTTAATCGTGGGGGCCATTTTAGATCTTAATAATATACTCCATGCCTCTTTAGCTTGCTATGTCATCCAAGCACAGAACACTGATCACATTGGGTCTAGTATCAACCCACAAGCCTGGATTTTAAGCTATACTTTGAGCACAAGTAAAACACTCCCTGCCAAAGTATCTACCTTAGGAAACATTCTTCCTCCCTCAAATCTACTGACTTTTGGTATGTCCTTAAAAGCCTGGCTCTTTGCTCAAGTCTGAGGCCCTGAGTATGTGAAGGTAGACTTTTATTGGTTAATGTAGTGATATGATGAGTGATGTATTCTCGGCTGCTGCATATTTATCTTTTATATTACTGCAATTGTTTTTATTTTAAAATTTTGTTCACTGCCCAGAATCTCTTGGGTCAGCCATAAAAAATAAACTAAATAAATAAATAAATCCCTTGTAGTGTGTATTGATTTATTTTATTTATTTATTTAGGTTGTCGAACATGTACAAGATAACAGGTATAAGTATAAACATGGACATGAACAAGGAAATGAGTATAAATAAATGGGGACAGGAGGACAGGGACGGTAGGCACGCTGGTACGCTTATGCACATGGCCACATACACACAGTGTACATATACAAATATATCCCTGTACCACTATCAAACACAGGATCATCAAACTTGTTTTAAAACCAGCTTGATATACTCGACAATGTCTGGATTCCCACATTTCATAAGCCATCAATCAATCATGATTTATAGATGACTATAGCTGCGTTCACACAATAAGCCAAATCCAAACCAACATTTAGTTTAGTGTAATACATGACATCCACACATTGTTAGACATTAACAGTTCTATATCTATGTTAAGGATAGCTTTGCAAATTAAAGTGGGTGCTTTTTTTAAAGCCCAAGAACAGGTATTTTTCTTTCTCATTGGCTGGAAATTCTTGCTCCCTTATTAGCATACAAATTCAGCCCTCCTTATTTAACAGAAGTAATCATAAGTAAAATGGAAGGTGTGATTGAAGAATACTTAGTACTTATTAATCTTCATTGAACGAATAAGGGAGTTTCTCTTACACATTTTGGCACCATTGGAAGAAACTTTTTAAAAAACCCTTTTCTTTTCTCTCCTTGGAATGGATGTGGGAACTCTTAGGCCTCACAGGCAATCTTGCCAGATCTCTTGATTGATTTAACTTTGGTGCACATCCCACTCCTTGCTCTGCAAAACATCTATCTCACGCTCTTTATACCCCAGATTCGTTAATACTGAATCTTACTCATATGTTCTCCTTCAGACTTAAGGGATTCATCACTTTTATGAGTACTGTCTCCTATCTTCCCTCTAATAGAAGTGGTTTACCCTGGAAGATGCTTGCCAGGCATAAACACAACTGAAATAGCAAAGGGCAGAACAACAACCTTAGCTAGGGAAGAGAGAGAGAGAGATGGTTTCCTGCTTGTGACTTAAGTCTTCAGTACTTTCTGATAATATTAAGTCATCACTGGACACAGAACTGAAATGTGGCACTGAGGAGTCCAACTCTTTGCTGAGGGCAGGAATCGAAATCAAATTAAGGGGAAATCACCATCTTTCTGGGAACGGGTCTCATTATCAAGCTGCTTTTATCATTATGAAGTTTTTTCCTAATATTGAATGGACACCTACATTCTTAATTGCTGCAATTAAGGCCATTATTCTGTGTCCTGCATTCAAGAACCCTAGAGAAATAGTCTTGGCCTTCTTTTAGGTGGCCACCTTTCCAATATTTGAAGACTACTAGGTATCATATTCCTCCATAGTCTTCTCAAGACTAAACATTCCTTCAATCTTATGTTTTAGTTCTTGTTGCCCTTTCTCTCATCTTGTTACAGTTCACTTTAATCTTTCCTGAAGTGAAATGGCTGTAAGTCAAGATGGGTTGACCTACTACTTTCTTGGATTAGAAAGCTGCATTTTTACTGATACAACATTCATTCATCTTTTTTGCAGTTACGTCACTCTGTCAATTCAGCTTGTAATCAACTACTATGACAGTGTTTTTTTTTTCACAAGGACTATTATCAAACCAGGTATCCACCATCACCTACTCCATGACAGAATGTCAGGACAGGTTCTTTACAACCAGCTACATCGGCCATTCCCAATGGGGTAAAACAGTGTTATGTACTAGCCCCAGTCCTATGCAATCTGTTCTTTGTATATGCATGGTATCAAATTCTAGCCAGATCTGAACGAGGGAATGTACATCAGGTACTTATTGGAAAGCTTTCTCACTGGCCTTCACCACTGGAATGAAGTGCCTCTATATAGTCATTCAAGAAACCCTTACAGGGATCTATAGTTGATGCTGAACATATTTTAAGATGCTACTATGCTCTTTGACCTAACATCCTGAACAAGTCTGAAGTACTTTACCAGCCCGTGCTAAATACCAAGCCCATAGAACCATAAATCAATGTTGTTGATACCCAGCTGACAAACGTAAACAGCTTCAAATACTTAGGAAGCATCATCTCAAGCGATGGGTTTTGGGCAAAGAAATTGACTCCAGGATCAGCAAGGCCAGGTAGGCACTGGGGCGACTACATACTAGAGTGCTCGATCAACCCAACATCTGTCTCTCCACAAAACTGAACATCTACAGAACTCTAGTTATCTCTTTTCTTCTATATGGTTGTGAGTCCTGGACTCTGTACTGCAGACCCATCAGTAACTCAAAAAATTTCCCATGCATACTTTCCACTTCATTCTCAGCATATGTTGGCAAGACCGTGTCTCCAACCTGGAGGTCTTGTATTGTATGGAGACCACCATGATTGAGTCCCTGTTTATCAGAACCCAGATAAGATGGGTGGGGCATGTCATCAGAATTGATGCCTCATCAATTTCTCCATAATGTAATGGAGCCCGGGAAGAGACCGCAAGGTCAACCATGAAAACTCTACAAAGACACTGTGAAAGAAGCACTATGCCAATTATGACATTCAGCCAAGGAAACTAGAAGCGGCAACTGCTGGTTGAACCTGCTGGAGAACCCTGTGCAATAAAGGCTCTACTGGCTTTGAAGACAGATGTCACGCAAAACTAATAAAAAATAAATAAACAAACATTAACATCACAGAATAACACTCAGTTACCACAGCAATGGACTACCAGTGGCCCCAGACTGGGGCTTCAGAGCCACTTCTATGTCCACAAATGAATTGCACAACAGCATGTTTTCTTCAGACCTGTAACTACCATCTATTAATAATCATTCCCTTCACCTCCTCATCCAAGTTATTAATGAAATATTGAAATGTTGAAGTTTTCTGGCCATCAGCAGTTCTTTAGAATCTTGTTAAAACTCCCACTGTCTAATTAAGTTAGATACTAGATTAAGAAATTAATATGGCAATAAACAGTTGAATCGGGGACAGTTCCATCTACTGATTTCATTGCTTACCTTAGGGCTTTATCCATTGGGACAAAGTATTCAACATCCTCTCCTTAATTTATATTTTTTTTGGAAATGGAGTATCAGAAATGTACCACCCGTACCCAAAATCACATAAAAACTATAGGAAGAAAGCATACAAGGAACTGCACATTCTGAAACATATCCATATTTGCCCCAAAAGGAAAAAGAAAATAACTCTCAATTTAAGACAAGTCCTCCCCCACCAAAGTCATTAAATAGTAAAATCTCATTTATCAATATAATTATATTTTGGGTGAATTTAAGATAGCACTCCCATTTTAAAACTTATTCATTCGAGGAAGTAATTCTGCCTTCCCTTTTAGGCAAATTCATACAGAGCCAGACTGACAATAAATTCAATTTCCATTCTGATATCCTTTATTCTATGTGACTTGATTTCTCTTCATCAGACACTAAAAACATTCAATGCAGTAGCAATATCTGAATATCTCCATCCAGATCATGTCATTCTCAACAGGCTTGGAAGCTAAAAGGATAGGTTTGAAGTTGTTTGTCAGCTTAAATGCCCCACTGAAACTCCATCATTGAAAAAAATGCATCCATTGTTTCCCCAAAATTAGTCAGTGCCACTTGCTATAGAAGTGAAGGGGGAGACACAAAGTCTGAGGAAAAGGGGCTTTCAGGGGGTGGTATTTTAAATGAGAAAAATATTTCCTTATATTTTAATGTAAAAGAATAGTTAAAGTATGAAAAATGTTTGGAAATCAAGAACCAAACTAAAATGTAAAAGAGGAGTCAGGAGTCAGGCAAACAAATCTTCAGGTCCATGGCACAGGACCTAGTTACTTGCAGGATCGTATCCTGCCCCATACATCCCTGCGACCAATTCGCTCGCACAAAGAGGGACTTCTCCAGGTGCCGTCCACCAGACAGTGTCGGGGGGCGGCGCCTAGGAGCAGAGCCTTCTCTGTGGCGGGCCCAGCCCTGTGGAATGACCTCCCCCCGGATATTAGGACTACCTCTGACCTCCGCTCCTTCCGTGCAAAGCTCAAGACACACCTTTTCCAAGTAGCTGGCCTGGCTCAACCATAGTTTGATCATATCGCTCCTGACGGGTTTTTAATTTGTAATTTTACTTAGGGGATTTTAAATTGTAATTTTAATTCTATCTCCATTTATCTGTCTACCTCCTCCACGTATACGTCTATATTTTTGTGTATGTATTGTCTATATTTGTATTTTATGTGTTTTTATTGTACGCCGCCCCGAGTCCTTTGGGAGAGGGTGCGGCTAACAAATAAAATTTTATTATTATTATTATTAGTTTGTTGAAGTTCATGAAAATTATAAAAATAAGGATCAGAAAAAAGGGAAACTGCTTACAAAATACTTTAAATTCAGAAAATTAGAATTAGTCAACAGTATATAATGTGGCAAATGTATATTCCGATATTTGGTTTTCTTACTCTACCTACTACCCACTGACTTTTTTGAAAATTTAATATTTTCTATTAAGTCTTCTAGTGTAGGCCCTGGTTTTTGGGTAGGGGATGTGATCACAGGACATGCTATTTTTAACTAACAAGGAGATTAAACTGAGTAGAATGAGAAGTTGGTCACATCATCACACTCAGGTGGTTCCCTTAAACTATGGTTTCTTAAAAGACAAGCAATTTAGTTCACACGCGATGGGCTAAATCAAAACAAACTAACCACAATATAGTTTTTAGTGTAATATTACCAGACACCATCTTTGGACCAGAGGCCTAAAGATTCACTCAAGAGTTGACTCTGCTACAATTTGCTGAATGAGACACAATTGGTTCACATGCTAAGCCAAAATTAATTAAACCACTTTATGATTTAGCATGCTGTGGAAATATGGCCCAGCTGCCGTAAGAACAGAAATTATGAAGTTGAAAGTACTTTTCTCTGCTTCTCTATAAACTTACCTATATGACATAGCTCTCTTGCCGTGGGTTGAATTATCCACACAAAGCTCGTCCGAATCCCAGAGAAATCCCAACAGAACAGTCGGCAATGAAAAGGATTGATGCAAAAGCAGAGAGAAAACATTCCAACCATTTTAAACCAGAGGCTCCGCCTCCAGAATTAGATAGGAAATTTGACCTGGTTAGATTGTAGAGTGACCTCATTAATATTTATTTTAATAGATGGCAACCTATCTCTTCTGCTAGAAATATAGCTCTTCTTTTCCTGTCACTCTTAGCAGAATTCCCAGGCCAGTTTACAAAATCCAAAGATAAAATAGAGCATTCACATATATTATCAACACATTATTAGAGATGGCACACCTTACCATTAATTATTTGATGACCCCAAATAATTGCAGCAACCCTATTGTTATTCCCATTGTTCCTTCACCTCTACACAGGGTTGCCATAGTAGCATGCTTTCTCACCCTTCCTTTCTCACTAAAAGGCTAGAAGTGAAGTAATAGCATCTCTAAGTCAGTGTCGGAGGAGACTGTTGTAACTCCACCCCCAAAGCCTATTTCGTCTTGGCCTTCTCTCTTCTTTTCCCCACAATACAGGATGGTCTTTAAAAGCAGGGTATTTAAAATAGCCAATAGCAGAAGAACTTACAAAGGTGCATACTGTGAGATGCAGCCTTTACAAGGACTGAGCAACTGGATTAGACATGGTGCCAAGTTATAATACAATACAATACAATAGTAGAGTTGGAAGGGACCTTGGAGGTCTTCTAGTCCAACCCCCTGCCTAGGCAGGAAACCCTATACCGTTTCAGACAAATAGCTATCCAACATCTTCTTAAAGACTTCCAGTGTTGAGGCATTCACAACTTCTGGAGGCAAGCTGTTCCACTTGAACAACAACACCCATACATGATGGTTTAGCAAAAAGCACATACCAGTACATGTCCTCAGAGTTATAATGCAACTGAGACCTGACAGTTTGCCATAGTGTAACTATGTGCTAAGAAGGCTTGTTCCATAAATGTGACCATATGTGGGAATGACCTTGGGAGAAAGGAGGGAGGCCTGCAATCTAGGTAATAGTCTGATAAGAGGCAGCTGGATCTACATGGGAAGCGGTTCAGAAGTGATCCTCCCTAGTTTTTCACTCAGACTAAAAAAAAGGGAGGGGGGCTTACTTTCAGTTTTGCAAGAGATTAAATATAATCTAACAATAAAAATGGAGATAGTAACGCCTTGATGTCTTTCTTGTCTGGACTCAAAGACCTAATTATCAGTGGCGGATTAAGGCTCACTGGTGCCTAAGCAAACCTTGTGCCCCCTTCCCTTGTCCACACTGTACAAATCTTCATTGTTGTTGTTTTTTCTTTCTTAACTTTGTGGTGGTCCCTTTGGGCCTGGTGCCCTAAGCACGTGCTTAGTCTGTTTGATGGTTAATACACCACTGCTAATCATGATTGAAACAGGCATATGAAATAGAATGCCCATAGACACCAACATATCTATAAAGACTTCCCATTGTGATATCAGCTTTTATATTCTACCTCATGTTCTTTTAAATATAATCAAATATGAAATTGCCCCATCCCCAGCTGATTATTTGTTTAAAATAAAAATGTTGGATTCTAACAAACATCTCACTGCAATGACAAAGAAAATCCTGGGAAATCTTGTAGGAAACAGGTGTTTTAGTGACAGGCAAGGCCTACAAGAGCAGTCATTTTGGGATGATTAACCACTGACATCCATTCTTTACCCGTGGCTCAAAAGGTTTTGTCTATATTGTATTTAAATAATCATGGCTTGTTTAAAGCAAACACATTTGATTTAATTTGTGAGCACAATCGAAGATCAGTTCACACTTCAGACAAAGGCTTTATTCCAGGGGTGGTATTCACTTACTTTCTCTATCGGTTCGCAAGTGTGAGTGCATGTGCTGCGTCCAAGCATGTACTCGGCCTTCCACGCATGCACTTTGCTCACATGCACGGTTTGCATGCATGCACATGACTTGAAAACATACCTAAATAGGACGGCATGGAGCCGGGGCGGGTGAGCAGGCCCACCCGCGATTTCCACTACCAGTTCGGGCAAACTGGCCCGAACTGGCTGAATACCATGTCTGTTTATTCCCCCTGCCATGTTGCAGTACTATCCAGCCATGTTACAGTGAGCTGTCTGTCTGTCTGTCTGTCTGTCTGTCTGTCTGTCTGTCTGTCTGTCTGTCTATCCATCCATCCATCCATCCATCCATCCATCCATCCATCATCTATCTATCTATCTATCTATCTATCTATCTATCATCTATCTATCTATCATCTATCTATCATCTATCTATCTATCTATCATCATCTATCTAATCTATCTATCTATCTATCTATCTATCTATCTATCTATCTATCTATCTTTCTACCTACCTACCTACCTACCTACCTACCTACCTACCTACCTATCTATCTATCGATCTATCTATCTATCTAGGTTAGCAGAAAACATTGCCAATTCCCATCCTGCCTCTTTTTAAGCAGTCCCCTTATTTCCCTGCAAGAAATGGCACAAAGGCTAACCGATCTTCTTGACAGGCCTTATGTCTATCCTTGGATAGTATTAACAGAAAGGAAAAAAAATGCTGTTCTAATATCTGCTTTAAAAGTCTCTGCTGGCATAACACAGAAAATATAATTTCCACCTGGCTTATTTAAACCAATATCTTTCAAAGTGTGCTCCGAGGACCCCCGAAACTTTCCGAAGTGCACAAAATCAAAATTATTCACCAAATGAGACTGAAAAATACTGTAATACAATATTAAAATCCCATCAAACGACAGTAAGAAGTTGTACAGTAGTGGTAGCAATTGCATCATTTTAAACTTTAATATGGTAATTATTAATATATATAGAAAATTCATACAAACAAAAGCTCTTTAGGGATACGCCATAATTTTTTTTAAGTGAAAAGAGGTCCTAAAGGTAAAAAGAAAAAAGAAATACTGATCTAAACCATCCTTGGACTGTCTTGGTAGCACATTGACAGATAGAGGCAAAGTTATGAGGAAAACTTTCAACAAACAGTAGGTGGAACATTTATTTTTCTTGGAGCAAGTTTGGGCATGGAAGGCTCAGTGTATGAACTAAATCCACCCACTGAATTCAAGCTGGGGACTTAAGAACTTCTGATTCAATTTGTTGCCACAATTGCTGATATATGGATATGGCTGTGCATGGCAATACAGGTAGTCCTCAACTTATGATGAGAACTGGGGCAAGAATTACCATTGTTAGGTCATAAAACATGATTGCATTACTACAGGGGTGACAATCCTTGCGATCTTGGTTGCCATCATTAAATGAACCCCACGATCCATAGATGAGACAACTTCCTGTTGGCTTCCCATAATCAAAGTCAGTGGGGAAGCCATCTGGAAGTTGCAAGTCCAGGACTGGCAGGCAGGTAAGTGTTATTGCCAGGTGGGGCAGGGAAGAAATGAACGGTGGGGGGGTGAGAGGCATCTTGTGGCTCAGTAATGGTGTGCGAGAGGTGCTGCATGGGTCAGGACTCAGGAAGGAGTGCAAATATGTGTGAGAGATACCGTGCAGGTCAGGGAGGTTGCACCAAGTTCAGGGCAGGTTGGGGATGCAACAGGATGCACAAGGCTGCAAAGAAGCATGGTTCAGGGAGGTGCATGGTGATTCATGAGTGGCCAGTGTGCCTGGGGGAGAGGGAGACCACCCCAGCAATTTGTGACCTTTCCTACTGTCTTTCCCATTGAGTTTCTGGGGAAGCCAGCAGGAAGGGTTGCAGATGGCAAGCACCTGATTGTGGGGTGGTTGGCAACCAATCATAAGTGTACACAGGTTGCTAATTGCCCAGATTATAATCACATGATTATAGGGTTGCTGGGATGGCCAGTGGCTGAATTAATGGTTATAAGTTAAGGACTATGTATAATCAATTGCAGGTTTTATTCCTCTCCTTACTTGAACAACTGATTTCTTGCCTGTGGCTCAGTTGTTTGTTTATTTAAAATATGGTTCCCAAATTACTCTGGTTAGCTTATAACTTGGGACCAACATGAATGATAGATAGATAGATAGATAGATAGATAGATAGATAGATAGATATGGATGTGGATGGATAGATGGATGGACGGAGAGAGGGGGGAGAGGGAGAGAGAGAGAGATGAAATATACAATTGACTGTAAGATCAAATATTCAAACTAACACCCACACAAAACTAAACAAGCAAAAGGATAATAGCAAGCTCCGCTGTCACCCTGTATCTGCAAGGCTTGAAAGAACAACTGGAATGGGATGAATCCTGATGGAACTCCTGGGGGTGGTCATTCCAGAGGGAAGGCATTGCAACTGAAGCACTGTAGATGTGTTTCCTGGGTCTCATAAGATGACACCCTGGTGCACCAAACTGGATGGGCAGAAACCATGGGAGTTAGGCAGCCCCTCAGGTATCCAAGCCCTATATCCTAAAGGGCTTTAAAAGTGATAACAAGGACCTGGTTATGGCACCCAATTCTGCTGACACTGTTTATCAAATCCCGAAAGCCACTTATGCCAAAGCAAATCTGGGTAGCATAAAATCAAATTTAAATAACAACCGTTCAAATAAGTTAACGAAACATTGAGAAAGATAAAAGCAGCAATCTTTCAACACACATACATACAGCTTTCCCTCCTGTGACCCACCATCCAAACATAACCTAAAGCCTAAGGGGCAAAACCAAGTTTTAAAGGCTTGCTTGGATGAGGTTAGAGTAGGGGGCACACAAATCTCACGGGGTAGGGGGAAACCTTCCTTTTAATCATGATGAGCAGCTTACTCAAGTGTGTGCCTCTGACTCAGTGGTGGGTTGGAAATCCCGTTCCAACCGGTACGGTTGGAACAGGGCCGGCAGTGTCCTCATGGACGCATGCAGCATGCGCATTCATTCAAGCGCCTCCGCAATGCTCCGCAACGCTCCAGATGCCCCGCGGAGTGTCGCACAGGTGATGTATGCGCCATGCGCCTGTGCAGAAGCGCAGAAGCCTTTAAACTCCGGTAAGGAACTCAGGCAGGCAGCTGGGCCCTCTGGAGCACTGTACCGGAACGGTATCCGGTGCTCTGGACTGGCTCCGGTACGCGCGTACCGGGGCGTACCGCCTGCCACCCACCACTGCTCTGACTCCAAGATTTATATTTCTGGAGTCAGAATAGCAGCCGCTTTGTAGAAAGCTGCTTTTTTTACTTGTAGAATTATGCTGTACTAGAGAGAGTTATCACTTTTTTCTCAAATAAGTCCCACTGCATTCAGTGAGATTTACCATTAAGCAAATATGGAGATGATTATAAACTCAGTTTATTATACCAGGAGTAAACCCAATTTGATACACTGGAAAAAAATAGACATATGTAAGCAACTACTGTAAGCAACATTATGCATATTTCTTTGGATTCAATGATGTTAGACTAAAATTATATTCTAGGTAGAGGTGGGGTGTACATTCCTAAGTAAATAAATGACATTCCAGCAAGACATGGTTTACTAAATAAACAATGATTGGTTTTTACCCATTAAATTATGAATTCTCTTACAAGCTATAATGGCTAGTTTGCCCAAGATGCTAATCCAAAACCAAATCACCACATTATGGATTAGCATGACTGATGAATCAGCATTATGTGACAAATATTGCCAAATAAATAAGATTAAAGCTGAGTATCTTTGAAAACGGTTAGTGGGATGTGTTGGATTGGGTAATGGATAGGCACACACAGCCTTAATGGTAACAACAGCTCTTTATTAAGTACAACAAGTGAGAACAATCCAGTGAAGATTGAGTCTGACAGCAGCCCTTTTATAGGGAGCTGTCAGACCCTTCGACCAATAGGATTAAACCTCTGTTCCCGTCTTTCAAGGCGTTGATACCGGTCACCTCTAGGCCCAGGGCTTGGAACCAATCTAGCCCGAGGAGGCTCTGCAGGTTGCCGCTTACCACTGTCACTGGGAGTTTCCCATCGAACTGCTTGAACTTCACCTGGAAGGTGCCTTGACCCACGATGGGAACCCGGTTTCCTTGGTAATCATGTATGCAGATGTCAAGGGTGTGAAGATGCTGCTTCTTTAGGCTAGGGATAGCCTGCTTTAGGGTAGACCACATTATGATGGTCAGTGATGACCCGGTGTCGATCTCCATCTCACATAGAGAGTCCTCGATGAGGACTGTGACCTTCAGCTTTTTTGGCCGCCTGGTGCGGACTTGGCCGATTGATGTGTGGTAGGTGACTCTATTGTCGCCCTCTGAGCGCCACGGTGGCCTCCGCCAGGCCCCTTGACTGGGCCTCTGTTGGCGGTTTGGTGCGCTTCTAGGCTGCCAGGCAGTGGCAGGAAATTCGCTCCGGCACATCTTGGTGATGTGCCCCTTTCGCTCGCAGTGCTGGCAGGTTGTGTCATGGAAACGGCAAGCTGATCTGGCATGGTCTCCTCCGCAGCTAGTGCAAGGCGGGAGACGCAGTTTGAATTTGCACGCCGGCTGGGCGCGGCTACTGCGCATGGGGCAGCTGTCATCTTCTTCGCCTTCTGCAGCCTCGCGATGTACGCATGTACTCTTTTGTGCTTCTTGTGGAGTGCTTTGGCGCTGCAGAGTCTCAGTAGATTTGACGGCTGATTCGGATGCCCTGGCTTCGTCCAAGGTGATCTGCAGAGTGAGGTTAGATTTATCGAGTAACCTCCTCTGTAGGTTAATGTCCCATACACCGCAAATTATGTGGTCCAGAATCAGCTCGTCCAGGTCTCGGAATTTGCAGTACACTGAGGCCTTGCGGAGCGCCGCAACGTACTCGTTAATTGACTCACCCTCCTTCTGGTTTCTGATGTTAAATTCATGCCGGCAAATGTGCTTGGACAGCTTGGGCGCATAGTGGGTCCTTACTGTCTGCTGAAGCATGGACCAGGCGACTGATTGTAGCGGTGTCGGCTCAGAGAGGTCTTTCGCCGTCTCAAACACTTCCCGGCCACAGTCCCCGAGGAACATGTTCTTCTTGCGACCTTCAGAAAAGCCTATGAAGTTGTTTGCCTCGAGGAAACAGTCAAATTGTAGCATGTACGAGTCCCAGTGCTTGGTGACTGGGTCATACGGAGTCGGTGGGGCATGCATGGCCATTTTGTCTTTAGAGGGCGTTTTGAGTTTGCCGCTCAAAAATGGCTGCTTGAAGCCGCGCTGAGCTCCGGGCTGGATGTACTTGCTGGATTGCTTCACTCTTTTCGGTTCGCCTAGTTGCCTTCCAATCCCACCTTCATTGCAAATGTTAGATTGGGTAATGGATAGGCACACACAGGCTTAATGGTAACAACAGCTCTTTATTAAGTACAAGTGAGAACAATCCAGCGAAGGTTGAGTCTGACAGCAGCCCTTTTATAGGGAGCTGTCAGACCCTTCAACCAATAGGATTAAACCTCTGTTCCGACTGGTGGAAACCACTGTAGTTAAAGCACGTATCTAACAGGATGGAACATCTCATTGGCCAGCTGAGGAAATCTCCATTTTTAAAGAATGCAACCCTGGAGGGGAACACATTGTTAAATTTTATAAAAGTGGGATAGGGATTTGGAAGCAAGTGACCAGATTTTATGTTAACCTAAAACAATACAGTAGCAAAAAGTGGGATATAAATCCTACAGATTTGCCAAACATGGTTTACTTTCTCCCCTATTTTTTTTAAGCTTATTTTACAATTAGAAACTAACTTGCAGACTTCTGGGGTTTGCAGGCCAGGAAGGGTTGTTTCACAAGACTACAGTTCAGTATTTCCTGGGAAGAGAAGGAAATAGCTATTAAGTGAATGTTAGTATTTGCATGGGGAGTTACACAAACTTTAATTATACCTTCACTTTAAAAAATCATTATTTATTTGTGAGCTTGCATGACGCAGGCTCACAAACTAGTCAACCACATTCCAACCTAGGTTGTTTTATGAATCCAATCTCTGTGGTTAGGTTACGGTTTGTTGTGCAATGCCGACACATAAGTTGGGTGAGTAAACCACATCTTTCTTAACTACGGTGAAGCACGAAGCACGGACACTGTCTGGAAAGCTCTGCCCTTTCATTCTTGATTTACGAGACTTGGCTATGATGGGGTAGCCTTGCTGGAAACATATTAAGATCTGCTGGTGTTATTCCTTCTTACAGAGCTTTTCATGTGCCCTTATATCAGTTCTGGTGCTGAAGCCAATCTAATATCTCTGGAGGCACTGTGTTGTCCCAAGAAAGTCCTTGCTTTTACCTTGAGGGGAAGCCTCCTCCTCCTCCTCCTCCTCCCCCGCCCCCAGAGTAGAAAGGGTGAGATCTGGGGAACCGTCAGGCCAAACAGCTTTCGCTAGCATCACAGCCTCTGGTTTTCCAGCTGGCAAGTCTGACCGTAACTGCAGATGTGTTGGATGCCAGCCCAACTCTTCCTGAAGGAGGGCGCAAAATGGTTGGGAAATATGTAGCCAGTTTGTTTTGGCTGAAAGACCAGTTTTCTGTCCAGGCAGAGGAGAGAGAGAGAGAGAGAGAGAGGGAGGGAGGGAGGGAGGGAGAGAGAGAGAGGGAGAGAGAGAGAGAGAGATGGGTGGGTCTTATTTTGTAGTGACCCCAAATGGCTGACTTCACAATATATTGCTGGAGATGGGGCTCGAAGAGGAGCTGGCATCAAGGGAACAACACCAAAACAATGGCAAACCCCAGCCGTTGTTTTATTTAATCCCTCTACACTTGCACCGCTTCCAAATAAAGGAAATCCAGGCCAGGAGTCACTTTTTTTTTTAAAGTATATTATTATTGGTTGTCTGCATTTCTTGGCATGGAAAAGCAAAGGCTGGTGTGTGTACTGTATAGGCTTGCCTGAGATAGGGGTAAAAAAGCAGACAGCATTTTTTTAAAAAGTCTTTGACAAAATTAAACACATCGCCATCTTAGAAGAAACACCTTTCAAATATTTCCTCTTCAAAGCTGTATTGTACCAAATTCTGGAACTCCAAAAGAGGTCTCCACAGGAGTTGAAAAAAGAGTAAAGGACAGCTGGCTATTTTTCCGTAACTCAGTTTTGGAGGCAAAGATCAACAACGAGGCTGCAGCATAAAAATCAGAATTAACACAGATAATGATATTAAAGTATATCGACAGGGACTGGCTGAAAAGTCTACAATTTTTCCAGTTTCTTTGGCCACAATTTGTATATGCCTAAACACATGCTTAAAAAGGGATGTGGTGGCTCAGTAGCTAAGACACTGAGCTTGTCGATCAGAAAGGTCAGCAGTTCGGTGGTTCGAATCCCTAGCGCCGCCTAACGGAGTGAGCTCCCATTACTTGTCCCAGCTTCTGCCAACCTAGCAGTTCGAAAGCACATAAAAATGCAAGTAGAAAAATAGGAACCACCTTTGGTGGGAAGGTAACAGCGTTCCGTGCGCCTTTGGCGTTGAGTCATGCCAGCCACATGACCATGGAGAACGTCTTTGGACAGCACTGGCTCTTTGGCTTTGAAACAGAGATGAGCACTGCCCCCTAGAGTCATGTGAGGGGAACTTTTACCTTTACCTAAACACATAGTTTGCAGTGAAAAAGCAAAAAGCAGTAATGAGACTTCCTGTTTTCAGGTATATATTTTAAAGAATATATCACAAGTGGAAAAGTGGTTGGGAGGGACGAGAAAAAAACCACACACACACGTGCAGGTTGAGAATTAATTTAAGGACTATCCTGAGTTTATCCTATTCAAGAAAAAGAAGTGCTAAGAGAGGCCTTTCAATAAAATTATAGTAGTGTAACATTTTTTCTGCCACAACTTGACTGAAAGACTGCTGCCAAAGGGCAACCGAAAAAAGTAGAAAAAAATATGAGCAATGCACCATTTGTTTAGTGACCAAAGTTACAACGGCCCTGAAAAAAGTGACTTATGAACATTTTTCACTTTTACGACCATTGCAGCGTCTCCATGGTGATCAAAATTCAGATGTTTGACAACTGGTTTATTTTTATGATGGTTGCAGTGTCCTGGGGTCATGTGATTTACCTTTTTCGAACGTCTCACAAGCAAAGTCAATGGGAATTAAGTTTCACTTAGCAACCATGTTACTAACTTAACAACTGCAGTGATTCGCTTATAGTAACTACTGTGGCAAGAAAAGACATAGAACAGAGCAAAACTCACTTATAACTTTCTGGTTTTAGCAACAAAAAAATTGGGCTTAATTGTAGTTGTAAATCGATCTGTATCTCTTCGTATCATGCCTAAAAGCCCAAGAAACAGAAATCCAAATAGGATGGGCAAAAAGAAACAAGGATGATTCTCAATATTTGAGATCTCTTTTACACACACACACACACGCACACGCACACACACGCACGCACACACTTGTTACAACAGACACTCTTTCACAGTTGACCTTTCCCCACACACATGGTGCCAGCCGTATAGATTCTAATCACAGAGAAGAATTGCTTAGTTGAGAAGCAGTGAAGTCAAATCAATATAATGTAACTAAGGTTTATTCAATTTGCTAGATATGCAAGACCCACTGAATTATAAAGGGTCATACACTATGTGGGATTTATTAACACCATCTTCTCTCCAAAAAGATCATGGATCTACAATCCTCGAAGTTGCTGATTTTCATGAAAATGTGAAATATGAAGTATAATGCAATCCCAGACTGCATTAATAAAAGGAGAGAATCACGTGAAGTGTCAATACCACTTTATAATGCCTTGGTAAGACCACACTTATACAATACAATACAATAGTAGAGTTGGAAGGGACCTTGGAGGTCTTCTAGTCCAACCCCCTGCCTAGGCAGGAAACCCTATACCGTTTCAGACAAATAGCTATCCAACATCTTCTTAAAGACTTCCAGTGTTGGGGTGTTCACAACTTCTGGAGGCAAGCTGTTCCACTGATTAATTGTTCTAACTGTCAGGAAATTTCTCCTTAGTTCTAAGTTGCTTCTCTCCTTGATTAGTTTCCACCCATTGCTTCTTGTTCTACCCTCAGGTGCCTTGGAAAATAGTTTGACTCCCTCTTCTTTGTGGCAACCCCTGAGATATTGGAACACTGCTATCATGTCTCCCCTAGTCCTTCTTTCTCTTAAGCTAAACATACCCAGTTCCTGCAACCGTTCTTCATATGTTTTAGTCTCCAGTCCCCTAATCATCTTTGTTGCTCTTCTCTGCACTCTTTCTAGAGTCTCCACATCTTTTTTACATTGTGGCGACCAGAACTGAATGCAGTATTCCAAGTGTGGCCTCACCAAGGCATTATAAAGCGGCATCAACACTTCACGTGATCTTGATTCTATCCCTCTGTTGATGCAGCCTAGGACTGTGTTGGCTTTTTTGGCAGCTGCTGCACACTGCTGGCTCATATTTAAATGGTTGTCCACTAGGACTCCAAGATCCCTTTCACAGTTACTACTACTGAGCAAGGTACCACCTATACTATACCTGTGCATTCCATTTTTGTTGCCTAAATGTAGAACCTTACTTTTTTCACCATTGAATTTCATTTTATTAGATAGTGCCCAATGTTCAAGTTTGTCAAGATCCTTCTGTATCTTAAGCCTATCTTCTGGAGTGTTGGCTCCAGAAGGAATACTGCATCCAGTTTTGGTTGCCACAATATAAAAAAGTTGTTGAGACTCTACAAAGATTGCAGAGAAGAGCAAGAAAGATGATTGGAGGATGGACTGGAGGATGAAACATATGAAGAACAGTACATCTAGTCTCGTGAAAAGAAGGACTAGAGGAGACATGATAGCAGTGTTCCAATATCTAAGGGGCTGCCACAAAAAAGGAGGAGTCAAGCTATTCTCCAAAGCACCTGAAGGAAAAAACAAGAAGCAATGGATGGAAACTAATCAAGGACAGAAGTAATCTAGAATTAAGGCGAACTTTCCTGACAGAATAATTAATCAGCGGAACAATTCGCCTCCAGAAGTTTTGTGGCTGCTCGAACATTAGATGTTTTTAAGCTAGATGTTTTTAAAGAAGAGATTGGACAGCCATTTGTTTGAAATCATAGGGTTTCCTGCTTGAGCAGGGGGGTTGGACTAGAAGACCTCCAAAGTCCCTTCCAAACTCCATTATTCCGTAACTGCTTATTTTTTTTTTTCATTTAGTTCCTGTAATTCTGGAGCCCTACATTTTCCAAACCTCTTCAGAATTCTTAATAAAAGAGACTTGTCAATTGATTGGGAAGCAGGAGAACTATCACCATCTAGTGGCATCTCTCAATGCAGTAGTGAATGACCACACGGTTTTAAAAATATTTAAGCCATTTCAGAAAATGCTCCCCTCCACTACCAGATCTGGCTGAACCGTGATGTGTAATAACCCCAAGCAATATGGACAAGGATGATTGATACTGACATAGGTTTTGTGTGTCCCAGGTTGAAATAGGATGTATAAGGAAATAAACATCTTGTTAATTATGTTAATTCAGACAACTTGAGTAAAATAGAACTCAAGAACAGTTTTTTTGAAACCAGCCAAGAACAGGAGCATATGGAAGGAGAAAATGGGTTTGTGGCCAAGATTATTAAATACAAACTAAGTTTAAATATGGCTTACGTTGTTTTACCTTTAGCAGATTGTGTGAACCCAACCAATCGTGGATTGAAAGAAAGAACAGGTAATCCTGGTTTACTATTCATTTAAAAACAGCTAAACAACTTCAGAAAAACTGACCTGTCCTTGAAGATACAAACGTCACACCACACCACAGTCACACAATCACTATGCAGCATTTATGGTTATGCAATTGCAATTTGCGACTTTCCCAACTAGCTTCTTTGAAGATACAACCGTCACACCACACGCTAGTTGCAACTTTCCCAACTAGCTTCCAACAAGCAAAGTCAATTGGGGAAGCCGGATTCTCTTAACAGTCATGTGATTCCCTTAACAACCACATGACTCACTTTACAACTACATTAACATTGTTGTGCAATTGGGTTTGGTAATGTGATGACTTGCTTAAAATGGCATCACTTAGGAACCAAAATTCTAGCCCTAATTGTGGTCATAAGTCGAGGACTACCTGTAAAGCTCACAATGTGAAACGTTTGTCTATAATGCCAGCAGGGGTGAGTTCCTGCCAGTTCTAACCTCTTCTATAGAAGAGGTTCCACAAATCTACAGTGCCGTTTAGAACCGGTTCCAGCTCCCTCCCCCCTTCTGTCCGCACATCATCAAGATGAAGAGCGAGAGGAGGAATTCTGGGAGTTGAAGTCCACAAGTCTTAAAGCTGTCAAGTTTGAACACCCCTGGGTTTTTTTTTCTAAAGGGTTAGGGGTGCAAGGGTCTTGTAACTTGACAGCTTTAAGACTTGTGTGCTTCAAATGCCAGAGTTTCTGAGCCAATTTTGGTTGCTAAGCAAGAGCATTGTTAAGTGAGTTTCACCACATTTTACAAGTTGGCCACGCCCACCCAGTCACATGGCCGGCAAGCTACTCCCACAAAGCAGGCCACACCTACAGAAGAGGTTCTAAAAAAAATTGAAGCCCACCACTGAATGCCAGGTGCAACTCTTTAAATCAGAGGAGAGGTTAGCAATTAATCCTAATTACAAAAATCTGTCACACTCAACATTTGAAGTTGTGGGGATGAAATCAGCCCTTGAGCCCAAGGGACCTTGGTCTCTGGCAGCCAAAAGAAAGCAGGGAAATAAGAGATAGGAAAAGAGGAAAAAAAGGATTTAAAAAAAGACAATATGTTGTGGCAGTGGGGATGAAAAGGAGGCAGTTGGGTTGCCACCATTTTTACTCCAAGTCATCCCTATTTCTGTTTTTGGTCTTCCCCACTGCTACCCTGTTTCCCCAAAAATAAGACCTCCCCAGAAAATAAGCCCAATCAGGCTTTTGAGCGCATGTGCTAAAATAAGCCCTCCCTGAAAATATTGCAACACAGCAGCAGCCATGAGGTGACCATGGTCGCCGCCTCCTGCACCTCAAAAATAATAGGACCTCCCTGAAAATAAGGCCAAAGTGCTTATTTCGGGGGTTCAAAAGAAAATAAGACCCTGTCTTATTTTCAGGGAAACATGGTTTCCTCAGGGGCAATGGGTCTCATGACAGGGAAAAAAACCATTCATTTGACGAATGAAACGACTGTGAGGAGATACTAAGTTTTACACAGTATTCCTCCCTAAGGCCAGAGAAAGGAATCAAGGTGTTTTTTTTTCTGAATGATTGTAAGGCTATAAACATTGGTTGAATCTAACTATAGAGTATGTTCTTGCCCCCAATTTTTATGATCTGAATAACTGTTTATGAGTAAGAAGCTTAAAGCAACTTAACAAACCATGTTCCCCTGAAAATAAGACCTCCCCAGTTAATAAGCCCAATGGAGTTTTTGAGCGCATGCGCTAAAATAAGCCCTTCCCCGAAAGTAAACCCTCCCTGAAAATATTGCAACACAGCAGCAGCCATGAGGTGACCATGCATGCCGCCTCCTGCACCTCAAAAATAATAAGACCTCCCCGAAAATAAGGCCAAGTGCTTATTTCGGGGATCAAAAGAAAATAAGAGCCTGTCTTTTTTGGGGGGGAAACATGGTAGTATTGGAAATGACACCATTCAGACAGAATTTTCTTTTCAGGAATGGCCATTTTGATTACAAGCAACTGCAAGATTTTGTGTTATTTTTTAAAGCCAACCCTTGACCCCCAACTGTATTCTCACTTACCTTTTGTATCAATATAGGTAGTCCTTGACTTATGACAACTGAGCCCAAAATTTATGTTGTTAAGTGAGACATTTGTTGAATGAGGTTCGCCCCATTTTATAACCTTCTTTTGCCACAGTTATTAAGTGAATCACTGCAGTTGTTAGGTTAGTAATAATAATAATAATAATAATAATAATAATAATAATAATAATAATAATAATAATAATAAATATTTATTTCTTAGCCGCACCCTCTCCCGAAGGACTCGGGGCGGCGTACAATGAAACATATGAAATAAATATGGACAAAACAAACATATAACAGAGACATATACCGAGACATACACAAGGAGGAGGTCGGCTGATAAATAAAACAATTAAAATACAGTATTTAAAAACCCCTAGATAATTAAATATAATTAAAATACCCAGTAAAAGCCCATCAGGAGCGATATGGTTAGATCAAAGTTGAGCCAGGCCAGCTGCTTGGAATAGGTGGGTCTTAAGGGTGTTAAGTGAATCTGGCTTTCGCATTGACTTTGCTTGTCAGAAGATCGCAAGAGGGGATCACATGATCCTGGGACGCTATGAATATGAGTCAATTGCCAAGTTTTGATCATGTGACCACGGGGATACTGCAATGTCCGTAACTCATTTTTTTTCAGTGCCGTTGTAACTTTGAACGGTCACTAAATGAACTGTTGTAAGTCAAGAACCACCTATACTGGATGTCCAATACCGTAAGTTAACAAACAAAGCTGCTTTCAAAAAGTGGATATTTGGTCTCTAACTTCCCTCTTCTCTGCATCCAAAAGATTTGCAGTGTTTATAAATATTTAAGCCCTCTTAAAAACCAAACTGTAAATGTTTGCATTTGCTTTGCTGCCTGATGGGTTGTATGAAGAGAAGCCATTCTTTCTTGAATTTGGATAAGCTTCTATTGTGAACATATGCTGTTCAGGTAGTCCTTGACTTACTAGCACAATTGTGACCGTAATTTCTGTTGGTAAGCAGGGCAGTTGTTAAGTGAATCATGCCCAATGTTACACTTTTGCCATGGTTGTTATGCAAATCACTGCATGGGTTATGCAACTGAGGGGGTAATTAAGCAAATCTTCATGGACTTTACTTGTCAGAAGCCATCTGGGAAAATCATGACTGTTGCAACCATTGTAAATACGTGCTGGTTGCCAAGTGCCTGAATTTTGATCAGATGACATGGAGCTGCTGCGATGATTATAATAGCAATAGCACTTAGACTTATATACCGCTTCACAGTGCTTTTACAGCCCTATTTAAGCAGTTTACAGAGTCAGCCTATTGCCCCCAACAATCTGGCTCCTCATTTTACCAACCTGGGAAGGACCGAAGGCTGAGTCAACCTTGAGCCTGGTGAGATTCAATCTGCCAAGCTGCTGGCAGCCGGAGATCAGCAGAAGTAGCCTGCAGTACTGCATTCTAACCACTGCGCCACCACGGCTCTTCTTGAGGACCAGTCATAAGTCATTTTTCAGTGAACAACCACTAAGTGAATGACTGTAAGTCAAGAACTATCTGTAGTTTCATTGCCATGTGTTGTCGATGTTTTATTCACAATTGGATATCATAGGTGTTATATCTTTCTTCCAATGTTGGGCAAAGTTTATCACTGAAGCTGTGAGTGTCTGTCTCAGCGTTCCATCCCCCTGTTCTTTTTTTCTTTTCTTTTAGTTTTCGTAATTAAAAATACAGTGGAGACTTCTGTATTATTAACCTCAAAGATCTAAACGCTCATATTACAAATAATTCAGCATAATTTTTAATATTCAGCATCAACTGTATGATTTGACCAGCTCTGTCCATTTACATCTCAGAAAACTTATTTAACATTGATTATACATTTTCTACTTTGAAAGATAGTTTAATCATTACAGTGTTAATATCTTCTAGTTCCTATTATATATGTACCACTTTACTTGGCTATTTGTATTCTATAATGTAATAAAACTATTTTAAAAAAGTAAAATGTTTCTGAATAAAATAAAAACCTCCACATAACTTTAAGGTAGCAGGTCTTTATTTCAGACTTTATTCTACTCCCTTGGTAGTGGTGAGGTAGGGGGTGGGGGTAGGAAACTATCATTTTGCTCTCATGTATAAAAGGAGACTAGGAAAATGCAACATATATATTCCTTGGAAGTACTGGAAGAAAAATTGACTTTTTAAAAACTTGATAGAACAATGAAACATATGGTATAGCATTAGTTTAATTCAAGAGAAGCAGCTAAATATCAAAATTATTCAAGAAACAATTGGCCACATGAAGAAAATATGTTGAAAAGAGCACAACATGGAGCCTTCTATAACAATCCATCTTTCATTGCAATGCATGAACCTAATAATCTAAGAATGTCAACATATCCAAATGAACAAATGACAGATAGAAGCAGGTTTCGTATCACATAATGAATGACACTTTTGTCCAACATATTACAGACATGAGTGTTGTATAAATGGGGACATATGGTTAGGACAGGGTTCAGTGATGGGTTGCAGGCGGTACGCCCCGGTATGGGTGTACCAGAGCCTGCCCGGAGCACTGGGTACCGTTCCTGTAAGGTGCCCCGGAGGGCCCACCCACCTGCTCCTTACCTGTCCTTTAAAGCCTTTGGTGCTTCTGCGCACGCACATGGCACATTCAGTGCCTGCGAGATGCTCTGCCGAGCAGCTGGAGTGTTGCGGAGGCGTCGCTGGCAGGTACGATGCATGCGCGCGCTGTGCGCGTTCATGTGGAGGACGCCGGGCCCCGTTGCAACCTTACCAGTTGTAACAGGATGCGGAACCCACCATTAAAATGTTAATTCCATAACCATGCGTAACATACACATATTAGCACATCTGCAAATATACATTAAAAATCAATATGGTGCTGTGGTTAAGGTGTTGGATTAGGAACAAGGAAAACCAGCTTCCATTCCTCCCTTAGGGACAGAAACCATCTAGATGATTTGGGGCCAGTTCTTTTCTCTCAACCATAGACTAGTCCATTGCCTTCAACAAAGAGACCTTCAAAACTGTAAAGCCGGCTGGATGACTTTGGGCCAGTTACTCTTTTGCAACCCAACTTACCTGTTATTTTAGGGAAAATACGGGGGGGGGGGAATATTAGGAAAGTTCCCCACTTTTATTTATAAAAAACAATGAAACCAGGATTTAAAAAGTAAGTCTCAAAAGTACAGAAGTTTTATATACCCATAAATTTCAATCACTGCATCTCTACCACTATCAAAATTAGAACGCTATTAATGACTCTCCAGAGGGATGCAGTGGCTCAGTGGCTAAGATGCTGAGCTTGTCGATCAGAAAGTTTGGCAGTTCGAATCCCTAACGCTGAGTAATGCTGTGAGCTCCCGTTACATGTCCCAGCTTCTGCCAACCTAGCAGTTCAAAAGCATGTAAAAATGCTAGTAGAAAAAGAGGAACCACCTTTGGTGGGAAGGTAACAGCGTTCCGTTTAGCATGCCGGCCACATGACCACAGAGACGTCTTCGGACAGCACTGGCTCTTCAGCTTTGAAATGGAGATGAGCAGTGACCCCTAAAGTCGGGAGGACTAGCATATATGTGTGAGGGGAACCTTTACCTTTAATCTCCAGCAAGTGTAAGCACAGGGAGGACAACTTTAATGCAAGCTGCCCCTCTTAACATTCCAAGGAAGTATCGTGTGAGTAGTATCTCGCTATCCCAAACAGTGAATACTGTACACAAAAGCAATGACAGATGCCTATAATATCATAGTCTCCTCGGGTCACTGAAAGAGGGACTGCCTTTAGACACCCAAGAAGCATTGCCTGTATTTTCCTACCCTACTTTTGGAGGGTAGGAAATGCGAAGCCCACGCAAAGCCCCTTCCTCCCGCCATTCCTCATTGGTTTTCTATAGTTCCTTAAAATCGTTGTTTTGCTGATTGGCTGGAGTTCCTCCTCGCCCCTCCCTCCCCTTTTGGAAACCGCCGGCCTGATGTTTTTCTTTTAAAGGGGCAGGAGCCGCGGGGGCGGCAGCCTTGTCCTTTGGCGCTTCCTCCCCGTACCTTTCAAGGTGCGCTCCCGATCTGGAGAGCCGGACGCATCGACTGCAGTCATGGGCGCTCTCAGGATCGTGACAGGAGCGCTGCAGCTTCGGGAGATCCGGCGCCACTGGAGAAGAGGGTCGTCGGGATGCGGTTTGGAGCTGGTCCTTCCGCGGCTTTGGCCAGAGCCCACTACTCCGCCGGAGGGAAAGAGGCGGTGATGAATGGCCGTCACCAGCCGCCGCCTAAGCAGCGCCTCACTGACTAGTAAGGACTATCGCTTGTCACGCTGTAGTTCGGGGGGATCTTAAATTGGGGTGGGTGGGTGTGTCTGGCCATTCCCAATGGCGAAATGTGCAAGATCACTTTACTCCCAACCCTTGGAGTGCAACCCCTTGCCTTGTAGAGTAGAATGGAATAGAATTCTTTATTGGCCAAGTGTGATTGGACACACAAGAAATTTGTCTTTGGTGCATATGCTCTCAGTGTACATAAAGAAACATAAAATAGAATACATTCATCAAGAATCATAAGATACAATACTAGACAACTTTCTCCCTGTGATAGATCCAGGGTGTGTGTGAGCTGAAAAAAGTGTCCTGTGACCCGTTTTTTCCACAGTTGCCACCTCTGCAGCATCCCCACGGTCATGTGATCAAAATTCGGATGCTTGGCAATTGATCCGTGCTTATGACCGTTGTTGTGTTCTGGGTCATGTGAGCACCTTTGGTGGCTTTTTGACAATAAAAGTCAATGGGGAATCCAGATTCACTTAACAACTGGGTTACTAACTTATCAACTGCAGTGATTCACTTAACAGCTGTGGCAAGAAATGTCATAAAATGGGACAAAACTCACTTAACAACATAATTTTGGGCTCAATTGTGGTCGTACGTTGAGGACTATCTGTACTCCAGCTTTATTTATTTGTTCAGTCAAGTAAATGAAGTAGAGAGGCAAAGGAAACCTTGCCTAGAGCAGAGTGTTAGCCTTTTAATTTGTTTCATTCAGTGATTCTTTTTTAAAAAAATGCAACTAGATCTTCACACTGCCCGCACAGCCACAATCAGAGAGTTTTCAGTCCAAGACACAAAAGAAATATTATACTAAATTCTTTAAATATACAGAAGTCATTGTCACTGTCTTTTAGTTGGTGCCTATTGATTTTTGGCATTTCATGTTTTTAATCTATGACATGCTAAGCATCTTCAATTCTGCCAGTCTGTGGGGTAAGAACTGAGGCTGTTCCCAGCAGAAATGCGGGCTGCCATAGAAACATCCCCTCAGCAGCGGAATTGCCTTTGATCCAAAATGCAACTACGGAAAAGAAGAAACAAACTCAGCCCTGGTGCTATTTTATGATCTAAAATATATCAGGCATGGTGAATACTTTGGGGGATTTTTTTCCAGGGCACAAAATCTCCACCAAGTACTAAATGATGGTGATTATGTTTCCGTAGGATGCATGATCGTAATTTGACTTTGTAGGTTAAAACATAAAAATATGCATTTTACTTATGAATGCGTTTTTCTAGCATTCAAATAACATTTGAAGTTGTTGAGAAATATTGGAGGTTTTTTTTAAACATAATCTTTCTTTTGCCACTTGTGCAAGGCTGATATTTTGTCTTCCTTTTTTCATAGAAGTGCAATTCAACATGCAGCTACCTGAATGTATATTGATTAGTGTCCATTGTATCAATATTACAGTGACGTGCTTCTTTCCTTGTTAGAATCCATGAATTTCTGAAAATAATTTTAAATAGACCTTTTTTGGTTCAAATTCATTCATTTAGAAATTATTTTTGCTTCAGACTAATTTTAAACAAGAAATAATAAAATAATAGCATTGGAACATAATGAATTACTATCCACTGTACAATTTACATCTTAACTTAAATCTCTAAATTTTAATTAGTTCTTCTTTTCTTCTTTCCCCCTGATTCTTGCATATTTTGTATATTAAATGCTGGAATGGAATGTATTATATATGTAATGATCACATTTACTATGCCAAATACTTGCCAGAAATAAATTAATAAAGATGGAGAAGATAAAAACAACCGGCCATGTCACTTAGTACCAAAGAATTATTGAACATGAATTTAAATGCGGTATAATGGATTTTTCAGGAATAAAAAAATACAGGGATATTTTTGAATCCACCTTTATGACTAAAAAGCAAAAGCCAGTTTAGAGTTTTGTAGGTAGATGTCAAGTTCCATGGGAAACAAAAAGATATTTATTTATTTATAGCAATACAACAAAATCTTAAAGGCATAGCACAGTAATTTTTCTGTACAACTTATATCTAGTGTAATTAAGGTAGAATTACTGTCTTTCTAATGCTAACCCGGAGAGGTGGTATTCAGCAGGTTCCGACCAGTTCTGGAGAAGTGGTAGCGGAAATTTTGAGTAGTTAGGGGAAATGGTAAATAACACCTCTGACTGGCCCCGTCCCCATCTATTCTCTGCCTCCCAAATTCTAGCAGATCGGGAGGAAATGGGGATTTTGCAGTAACCTTCCCCTGGAGTGGAGAGGGAATGGAGATTTTACAGTATCCTTCCCCTGCCATGCCCACCAAGCCATGCCCACCAAGCCACACCACGCCCACAGAACCAGTAGTAAAAAAAATTGAACCTCACCATTGCTTCCCTGGGATTCAAGAATCTCTTATGGGCCAGCCCTCCTTCCTCCCTTAACTATCTTGTTGTCTGTTCCGTGTTCCCATGGCCCATGACAATAGAGAGAATGGACACTAAATGGTTAGACTGGGAGAGTTACCCCAGTAGGATTACACAGAAAATTCTGATGATGAGGTATTTTCTTATTTGGAACAGCATAAACTCCCAGAATTCGTGAGTCAGAAGTAGCCTACGTAGTTAACTTTGACCCCATGAAGTTTCAGATGTTTTTCAAACCTCAAACATTCATTATATGAAAATAATGTAATAAATACTACTTTAATGATATTACAAATAACAACAACATTGAGCCCTTGTACAATCCCATCAACCCTGCTCTAAACCTCTCCTGATGCTGGTGACTCTGACTTCAGTGAGGGGGAATCTTATTTTCCTATTGTCTGAATACTGAGAAGCAGACCCGTAGGAGCTAATGAGGAGAATAAATTGAGTGTGGAATTATGTTTTCCTGTGGGGAAAATGTTTCCTGTCTCTCTTGGTAGCATGGCTTTAATTTGCCCATATTCTTTTCTTTTTGGAGATACTTCTCTTCCCAGGAATTAATTAATTTTGGTATACAGGAGCAGAGAGACCTACATTAATTCTCCTTTAGGCATGGAAGCTGGTGGGGTGACCCTTAAGAATGGCTAGGATTGCTTGGGTGGAAACGTTGGACTGCCGTCCTGATTTCTAATACAAATGAATCTTTTCAGTGCAAATTTCCCTTTAAATTGGATTTGAAACCTATAACTTTCCATTATCTAAGTAATGGATATGGGGTTTGGTTTTTTTGTGCATTGCTAATTGCAGCATTACATACATGCAGTTAAACTTTGCTGCTCATGATTGTATGTTAGTATTATATGATTGTATTATATGATTGGCAATGCTTTTAAATCACAAATTTTGGTGAATATAAGAGAAATAAATGTTTACTAGATAAGTACCGAACAAATATGGTGGACACAGGATAAGTGTGTCATATATAGGGTCCCTGTGAACCTAAATTATGCATAAAATTATGTGATAAAATGGGTAGAGCTTAAAGATGCGCACAACTTCTGTGTAATGCCTTCCAAATTCTGCACCATCAGAAAATAAAATAGATCTCATGGCTTTAAATGATGGAGCATCCAGTATGACATCAGACACTTTGAGAAAGCCTTTTGCTGGAAGACTGGGGACATCCTTTGCAAAGAACCTTGTCTGAAATGCTACTGTGATGCTACTGTCACAATTTCTACCCCACAGGAAATAAAGATTACAATAACATCTGCTATTCTAATACCGACAGAAATGGAGTATCTATGGATACAGTGGGACCTCGGATCCCGAACGGCTCAGACCACGAACAATTCGGGTGCCGACAAAAAAATCTGCTAAATGTTTCACTTACGTCACAAACACATCCTCGGGAGTCGAATAAACACAGCCGCGGCGATTTTCCCTGCACCAGCAATTTCACCTGCCGCGCCATTTTTTGTGTGTGCATGCATGCACAGTTTGTCTTGCTTCTGGTCACGATCAAATCGGGTGCCGACCAAAGTCCTGGAATGGATTACGGTTGGCACCCAAGGCCCCACTACTGTTTTACCTATAATACAATTTATTCTCACAGTTAATTTTTCTGGGCAATATGCATAATTTTTTACTGGAACCTTCAATTTCCTCTTAGTAGAGATCCGCTCACTCTCTGAAAAACAGCATGTGCACGTTTTACACACATGTAAAAGCATATGTATGCATGTACCAAAGTGTAATTAAGAATTCACCTTACATACTGCTGGGTTCTAAAGTACTGGGTATTGCATCCAGTTCTAGCTACCCTCATCTTGAGCCATGGTGACGCAGTGGTTAGAGTGCAGTACTGCAGGCTACTTCTGCTGCCTGCTGGCTGCCTGCAATTCGGCAGTTCAAATCTCACCAGGCTCAAGGTTGACTCCGTCTTCCATCCTTCCGAGGTGGGTAAAATGAGGACCCTGATTCTTGGGGGTAATATACTGGCTGTGTAAACTGCTTAGCACTGTAAAGACCATGAAGTACTAAGCTGTAAAGCATTGTAAAGCGGTATATAAGTCTAACTGCTATTGCCATCTTGCCGTATATTCACCCATGACTGGTTCTTAATTCAGGACTTATAGCGCACTGGTCTTTGGACCTCAGATCCACGTCTTCGCGACTGCATGAATCTGATGTGGACCGCAACTCAAGAAGCTAGCAGTGGAGGAATGCTGAATCGAGAACTTTTTCGGAGGTAGGAATTACATTGAAGTGTCCCTGGTGGTGTTGTGGCTGTTCTTTCGCAACTGGAGCCCTGAATTTATGTTGGTTTAACAAAGCATATCAGCTTCTGCAGGCAAATTTAGTTTTTGTTCATCATGTTGCAGACAAATTTTGTTCTCTAAACAATCACACTCCGATTCACAGAATTCCTTCTGCAGTGCTAGTCTCACATATTTCCTGTTTGCATCTCTTCCTACTTCGTTATATCTTCTTCCCCCTCAGCCCACCACAATTTTTCATAGCCTAAAAACATGAGAGCTACTTTGGTTAACAATATACATGCTACAGTAGTTACATTTGCACGTTTGGGAACAGCAAATATATAATAGGGTTAGCTTTAGAATGTTAAAAAAATGTCCAATTATTTTGAAAAACTTCAAGTCTTTATTTGGACATGTTGAATTTCTACTCCATTCCTAACATCTGATTGAATGGTAGCTGCATTCAAACAACATACTGTACTTTCATGTGGTATTTTTCAATTGGGCTCTTTGTTGGACGAACCCAAACCGGGAGGTTTTGTCAATCACAACATAGTATGTTGTGTGAACACAGATAACTCTGGTCTAGCAAACAAACTGCAACCAAGCAAACCATACCACAGTGCAGTATACAATTCAACCAATATATATGGGAATGGAAAGTTTATTCTGTGACTTCTTTTTGCTCTGAGCTTTACATGTGGCAGCTAGAAACTGCAGGAGGTTATCTCAAAAAAGAATTATAGAGAAAGATAGGAGAGGAGATAAATCAGTTAGCATTTCAAAACTGGGAGCTCTTTTTTTAAACAAAAATTGGCTAACTTGTTAAGTTTAGATGTTCAAAGGGCAAGAAAAGAGAAAACATACTTTGGATGGTATTGTCAAGTCAGCTGCTTTTCAAGGCAAAGAAGTAGAAGATAAAATAGTCATTACAATTTTCATGTCTGCTTGGTCACTAAATAAGATATCTTACTTTCTTCTCCTATGTGCCATTCAATATTTCAGAATACTTCATTATCATTGTACAACGAAATTCACATAACACCCAGAGACCAGTCCCAACACACATGACAATCCACAACACACCCCACCCACCAAAAATTCCCCACCCCTAAACCACCCAACATCCACACAACAGACCAAGTAATGCTGTCCAACAGCTCCCTGATGGTGGCCCTTTAGCTCATCGTTGAGTGCAGTTATAGCTCTGGGATGAAAATTATTCAGAAGATGTGTAGTCTGAGTTTTCATTGTTTTGTATCTTCTGCCAGAAGGCAACAGTCGAAAAAGATGGTAAGCCGGATGGGAGGAGTCTCTAAGAATATTGTGCAACTTCCTGAAACAGTGTCCAGGGCTGGTAGCTGCAGCCTGATGATATTCTGGACAGTTTTAATGATTCTCTGTAGAGCTTTTGTGTCTGCTGCAGAGCTACTCCCATACCATGCAAGAATGCCGTATGTCAGGACACTCTCAATGGTGCTGCGATAGTAGGACAAAATTAGATGCTGAGATAGATTTATCTTCCTTGGCATTCTCAGGAAGTACAGTCTCTTCGTGCCTCTTCTTCGCAAGCATGTTAGCATTCATAGTCCATGACTGGTCCTCCGAGATATAAATGCCCAGAAATTTAAAACTGCCAATACTAATTATTTCATCTATAATTTTGGCTTTCAGGTGTGTGAGTAGCAATATAATTCTCTTGACCCAGGCTTTCCGGAAGAAATTTGTCATCCCCGACTTTGAGGAGTTTACATCACATGTGGAGCAGATCTTTAAGCGTACCAAAGGACTTAGGGAGGGCAAGGTAAAAAGATCTGATTGCACCTAGCCAGAGGATAAATGATACGATCCCTCTGCTATCTTCCAAAAAAAAAAATCTGTATGGAAAGCTCCCCAGTGCTTGGGTAGAATATGAGAGTGGCAGATAAGAAAGCAAAGAGAATGACTGGCTGGCCTTAGAATTAATGAGAGAGATTGTTTTATGCAACCAGCGTAGGAAGAGGGAACTTGAATTAAGTACCCTTAAGTGCCCTTAACTCTTACTAAAATCCCTGCAAAACTTTTTTCAGTGCTGTTGTAACTTTGAATGGTTACTACAAATGGTTGTAAGTCGAGGGCTATTATCATGGTAATATAAAGCCACAAATGTATGTGGCAGTCTAGGATTTCTTCCTTGGCTGCTGATCTTGTTTGTTAGTGCACTCATCCAGGCTGCTGCTCTAAGTTTCAGTTTAATCCTACAATCTCACTGGTGTAGAACGGAGGCTGGGGGAAACTTCCTCCACTGCCCTCTGTTAGATAGGCTGCAAAGGGTTAATGACTGTTTCACTAGGGCCATGATGGCGAACCTATGGCAAGCATGCCACAGGTGGCACATGGAGCCATTTGTTAGGGCACGCGAGGCGTTGCTCTGTCAGCTCCAGCGTGCATGTGCGTGCTGGCCAGCTGACTTTGGCCTTCATTTTCGGCTGTTTTTCACCTTCCGGAGGCTTCAGGGAAGTCTCCTGAAGTCTCTGAAGGGCCTCTGGGGGGGTGGGAAAGGCCGTTTTCGCCCTCCCCCGGCTCCTAGAAAGCCTCTGGAGCCCGGGGAGGGTGAAAAACAGGTCCATAATGCGCCAAAAACATGCACGCAGGGATGTTGCACGCATAGAATTATGGGTGTGGGCACGTCTGCACATGACCCCCCTACGCTCTCCCCGCTTTTGGCACACAATGGGAAAAAGGTTAGCCATCACTGCCCTAGGGTTTGTCCCACATCCGAACAATTTCTCTTTCCCTTTATATAGGTAGCAAATTACATTCCATAAATGGCAAGATATAATCCAGACATCTGGGGTGTATCTCTCTGCACAGTGTACGGACAATGGTATGTATAAAGAACCGGGATGCCTAAAGGTGTGTGTGTGTGTATGTGAACCTTACAGAATAGGAAAAAAATATTTTCCTCAAAACAACAACTTGGTGAGGTGAGTTGGGTTTAGAGAGAGTGACTGGCCCAAAGTCATCAAGCTAGTTTTTCTGTCTGACGGGGACTGAAAACAATCTTGTGGTTTCTTACCGGGCGTTTTAATCATCAGCACAAACTCAGTGGAATTGTAATACAGGCAGTCCTTGACTTATAATCGGGTCCAATTGGGCCCATCATTTCTGTTCCTAAGTGAGTTATATTTCTTAAGTGTGTTTTGCACCACCTTTTTTGCCACTCTAAGTGAATCATTGCAATTATTAAGTTAGTGACACAATTATTGGGTGAATCTGCTTTCCTCATTGACTTTTCTTGTCAGAAGGTTGCAAAAGGTGATCACATGACACACACACACACACACACACACACACACCTGGGACATTGCAATTGTCATTAATAGGAACGAGTTGTCAAGCATCCAAATTGTGATCATGTGACCACGGGGAATGCTGCAATGGTTGTAAGTGTGAGTAACAGTCCTACGTCACTTTTTTCAGTGCCGTTGTAACTTTGAACTGTTGTAAGTCGAGGACTACCTGTATAAGACAATGTTTTTGGAACAGCGTTCCAACCTTTGCACAAGGATCAGGTCACCATGTCTTTGTCACTGAGTACAAAAGGGCTGGCATTATTTCTCTCTCACTATCTCCCTAGGCATTCCACAGGGGGCCACACTAAGACTCCCTTCTGCCTGCAGTCATGTGTCAAGCCCTTAAAATATGCTGTTGCTGTCAGTGAATTGGGCACAGAGCAAGTCCATCAGTATGTGGGCAAAGAGCCCAGTGGGCTGCGTTACGACAAACTCTCTCTCAATGAAGAAGGTGAGTAGTGGAGAGGAGCCCCAGTGTGCTGGGGAACAGGAGACCACCCAAATATGGACCACCCAGACCAGTGTTCAGCAACCTGCGGCTCTGGAGCCACATGTGGCTCTTTCATCCCTCTGCTGCGGCTCCCTGTTGCTCAAAATATGTGTCACAACTGCCAATGTGCGACACCTGCCAGCACGCGATTTATTGAGCTTTTCGACCCCCAGTAGGCCAACCATGGATAAATCCAAGAAAAGAAAAGTTTCAGAAGAAAGCAGAACCTTTAATTCAAATACATATGCTGGTTTTGGGGGCGCTCAGGAAATAGTCGCGGGAAGGGATTTGTGGCTCCCGGTGATTTCTTTTCTGTGGGAAACGGGTCCAAATGGCTCTCTGAGTGTTTAAGGTTGCCAACCTTTGACCCAGACCATGTTTGCACACCCAGTTGTAACACAGCTGCTGTCCTTTGTCAGCCCCTTTGACAACTGAAAGCCTTACCGTGAGAATGAGACCATTCCAGTTGTGATGAAAACATCTGTATACCTCCAATGAGTGAGTCAGGGTGCAACCGCTGTTGAAAGAAAAGCCACAGTTTGCTATTGTGTACTGTGTGTGAAATATTTGTTTTAACCTTCCGGGATAGTAACATTGTACAAGCCCTGGTATACTGAAAGGTAGTATGGAAATGCTGGTCATAAAATATCTCTATTTCCCCTATTAATATTCTCATGGAAAGTAAGAAGGAGAACTTTTCCCTGAATCTTTATCTATCCCATTAAAACTTTTCCTCTTTCAATCCACTTTAAATTCCATGCAAAATTTCCTAGAACATATGCAAGGGGGAAATGAGAATAGCTTACAAACATTATATGTTTATTTTTCTATGTGTTTGATCATTAGGTAGATGTTTAACAGTTCATTGGTCCTACTTTTTATTATGATTTTATTATGAAGTGAATGGTACTTAACAAACCTATGAAAAAATGCATCCTTTATTAAAGTAATTGTGATTTTTTTTCTTTTTCAGTTACAGCATTTTCTAACAGTTTATAGAGTCAATATATGGCCCCCAAAAATCATTTTAGCAGCCTCGGAAGGATGGAAGGCTAAGTCAACTTTGAGCCAGTCAGGATTGAACTCCTGGCTGTAGGCAGAGTCAGCTTGCAATACTGCATTCTAAGCACTGCACTACTATGGCTTTTTACCAACTCAGAGCTCCTGCAGATCGGTGGCTTCTATAGATGCTAAAAAGTTCAGCCAGAAAAGTTGGTCAGTACTGGGTGAGGATTTGAGAATTGTGGTTCCATCTTATTTATTTAAAAACATTAATAAAGCCTCCCATCTTTCAACCAATTCTGGACAGCTCCCAATGAAAAATTAAAAAGCATATAAAATCATTCTCAAAGCTATAAAACTCAACCAATTAGAAAGTTAAAAAAAAAAACCTGGCACCAATCAGACCTCTTGAGGAGAGTATCCTTTTATTTTTGTTAATTTTAATATGTAAAATTAATGAATTTTAAAGTGCATCCCATAAACTGTGCAAGATCCCTGCAAGATCTATTTGTCTCCCTGCCATCATAACCCTGCTGAGGTTTAGAAATTCTCTTTTTCTTTTCTTAGATTTATAAGGCTGTCAAACTAGAAAGATTCCAGGCAGCTTTATTTCTCATTTATTTCTGAGGTAACATGACTAAAGTGGAACATGTGGGAAGATAACAGACAACTGTTACTTGGCTAACTTGAACACAAAGAAATAAATGAACTTTAAAATTTACATTAAATAAGAGCCGAGGTGGCGCAGTGGTTAGAGTGCAGTACTGCAGGCTACTTCCGCTGACTGCTAGCTGCATTTCTGCAGTTCAGATCTCACCGGCTCAGGGTTGACTCAGCCTTCCATCCTTCTGAAGTGGGTAAAATGAGGACCCAGATTGTAAACCACTTAGAGAGGGCTATAACAGTACTCTGAAGTGGTATAGAAGTCTAAGTGCTATTGCTAAGTGCTATTAAATAGTTTTATTAAAGAAATTAACCTGATTCTATAGCAGGGGTGTCAAACTCAAACCTGTGGGCTGGATCTGGTCTGCAGAGTGCTTAAATCTGGCCCATGGGGCCGGCTTGGAAATAGCAAAGGACTGACCCACGGTGCCTCTGGTAGCCAAAACGGGGCACAGGGGCTGTGCGTGCCCCTCCCCCGTGCCCTGTTTTAAGCCTGGACCGCCTCCTACAGCACCTTTTGGTGGCCAAAACACAGTGCAGGGGGCCACATGCGCCCTTCTGTGCCCCATTTTCACCAGCGGGGTGCTGCAGAAGGCATCCGTCCTGTCTCCCGGCCAGCCCGCATAGGAGTACAATGCCCTCAAAGAAACCCATTTTGATACCCCTGTTCTATTGTACAGTTACAGCCAATCATGACTTGCTTACCTAGTACTAAATAGAGCCCTAATCCTGTCTCCCTGACTGATGGAGGATTTCCAGGGCTAAAACTCTCAGCCTTCCTCAGATTTGCCCATTCACTTACACCTCCCAAATCCATGATTCCTCAGTTTCTCTCTAGAATGTAAACGGAAAGGAGTTGCCCTATATGACCATGTTTTGATTGGCAGTTCCATCTCCCAATCAACACCGATTCCACATATTGGGAAGGCCAGTGAGTTAGAGAAACCTTAACTGAGGAAGATGATGCATAATTCAAAGACTCCTGTTTTAATCCGTTCCTTTGCATTCAGGGATTCCACACTGAATGCATGGTGAATGCAGGAGCCATTGTGGTGAGCTCTCTTATCAAGGTAAAAGTTTCTTCGGCTCTAGTACCGCCATTATACATGGGCTGGAGTCCCTTGACACCGGATACAGTTCAGATTAAAGACATTATCGTCTCTGGACTCACTTTGCAAATGCTGGAATGTGGTTGGTTTGGTTTTGGCTTAGCATGTAACTTGAACACATTAGCTGCTGTGTTTGATAAACTCTGGATACTGTGTGAATAATTCCCATTGCCATATAAGGGGATCTACATAAGGTTCAAACTGCAAAGTCTATATTGCAATGCACACATTGTCACTTCTACTTCTCCTACCCCAGAAACAACATGTGGGCTATCCCATAAGGATGAGGTTTGATATTGTCCTACAAAGATGGATTCTGGTTCCAATTTATCTCCAGGGTGAGAGGTTACAGAATGTTTGGGTTTGTTTGCTGCACTCTAGTCATGGCTGCCATTACCAATAGGCTACAACATGCTGTCGCTACAATTATCTTCCCATTATGATTTTCATCAGGAGTGAAATTCAGCAGGTTCTGACCAGTTCTGGAGAACCGGTAGCGGAAATTTTGAGTAGTTCGGAGGACCGGCAAATACCACCTCTGGCAGGCCCCAGAATGGGGAGGGAATGGGGATTTTGCAATATCCTTCCCCTGCCACACCCACCAAGCCACACCCCAAAAAAATTAGTAAAAAAAAAATGAATTTCACCATTGGTTTTCTTCCTTTGTCCGAGTTGCAACTGTCCTGCTTTTTCACTCTTGGCCAAAGTTGAGGGATCCCTTGTTTCATAGGGCAGATGCATATGGAGCTCAAGCATCTTCTCATCTACCCAAAACTCTCACAAAGCCAAAATATCCCTCCATGTCCTTAAAGTTCTACACAAGATTTAACAGCTCTTCTATCCATTTCAAGAACTGATCTGGGGCCCCTGTAGCTATCTTAACTAGAAGCTTTAGAATGCATGGCTAAACCTATAATGTATTTCTAAACTACACATGGTGGCTCAGTGGCTAAGACGCTGAGCTTGTCGATCAGAAAGGTCAGCAGTTTGGCGGTTCGAATCCCTACCGCCGCATAACGGAGCGAGCTCCCGTTACTCGTCCCAGCTTCTGCCAATCTAGCAGTTCAAAAGCATGTAAAAATGCAAGTAGAAAAATAGGGACCACCTTTGGTGGGAAGGTAACAGCGTTCCGTGCGCCTTCGGTGTTTAGTCATGCCAGCCACATGACCACGAAGACGTCTTCAGACAACGCTGGCTCTTCAGCTTTGAAACAGACATGAGCACCATCCCCTAGAGTTGGGAATGACTAGCACATATGTGCGAGGGGAACCTTTACCTTTAAACTTTCTAACCAATGCTTACATTTGTCAAGATTAAACTCTGTCTCAAAAGGCAATTTGATTCTTTTCTCTCATTTTTTTCCATTCTTCTTCATTAGATGGGCTGCAAGAAAGCAGAGAAGTTTGACTACCTGAGTGTGATCTTCATTTCCCTGCCGGAAAACTCCATAGTGCCCTTCCTCAGGGCTGGAGGAGAAATTGATTTTCTGGCAACGCGGGCTGATCGAGTCATTTATCTTGCAATGCAATCCTGCCGTGTGATTTAGTCATTTGTTTAACAATCTCCTGGAGTATTTAGCAATGAAGGGTGAAAAACATGCAGAACACAAGGGCATGCTTTCTAAATGACAAAGTGGCAAGCAGTATTTCTGATGGATTCAATTAGAACGGGGAAGCTGCAGCCTGCAGGAGCATTCAATGGCAGCTCTTGACTTGTATTTCCAGCAGGGACGTGCGGTCAGGGGAGGCAGGGGAGGCAGAGCCTCACCGCTCTCATTATGAAAAGAAAAAAAGGGAAAAGGCACACGTGGTCCAATTCCCTGCCTTCCTGAGTCAACATGAAGGGGACTGCGGAGCACGCTCTGCGGTCCCGCAGCTCTCACTCTGCGGTCCCCTTCATGTTGACTCAGGAAGGTGGGGAATGGGACCACGTGTGCAGGAGGCTGAGGCTGCCTCAGCCTCCTGCACAGGTGGTCTCATTCCCCGCCTTCCTGATGATGTCACCAGCCTCACCAGCCATAAACCTCACCGCACGTCACTGATTTCCAGGTAAGTTGCTGTCCGAGTTTTGGCAGCGTGACTATTATTATGAGATAAACCCAGGAGCAAAACAGAGCATACAGCACACAGAGCCTTTATATAGTTAATAGTAGTTTATCACCTTATCACTCAGCTACAGACACAAAGAGAGAATGAGATACACGATGAGAGAAAGAATCGCCCTCTAATGGACACACACACACACCATATATATATATATATATATATATATATATATATATATATATATATATATATATATATATATATATATATATATATATATATATATATATATATATATATATATATATATATATATATATATATATATATGTTGTATTTGTGCTGATAAAATAAAGGGAGACTAGTATAGATCCATTTCGAGCTATTTAGCTCTCATCAGCTAGCCATATGAGAGCTAAATAGCTCAAAATGGATCTATACTAGTCTCCCTTTATTTTATCAGCACAAATACAACACAAATATAAAAAGGCAACATTAAAAATAAAAATATGGGTTTCAGCCTGGATGGTTTTCTGTGATGAGCCGAAAGGACAGAAAGAGGGAGGAGTGAGCTCCCTCCCATATTAGGTCATACCAGGGGTTGTAACACAAACACACACACACACACACACACACACACACACACACACACACATATATATATATGTCTTTGGTTGTTCGGGTTTTCTCCCGCGTAGAATTGGAAGTATCTTCACGACGTTTCGATGAAGTCTCATTCATCATCTTCAGGCTGCTGCTTCCGGCTTGGTGCTTCTGGCTTGGTGCTTCCAGGAGCAATGTGAGATCTCAGCCGGTTCCTCTTTTTAACTGCCAGTGGGGGTTTGTGCTGATTGGGTGGGAGCTTGGCTGCATTCTGATTGGGTAGAGGTGTATTATGATTGGTAGGGGGCTTGGCTGTGCTCTGATTGGATGGGAGTTTGGCTGTGCTCTGATTGGATGGGGGCGTGTTCTGTTTGGGTGGGGGCCTGGTTGTGCTTGTGTTAGTCTGAGTTGCAGAGGGATTTGAGCTGGTGAGCTGCGTTACTGTTGTTTGGCTTCGCGTTTGTGGTCGTGCCACATCTCCGTGGTGGGCATCAGTTTGCTTCATGTATGGATTGGAGGGGTTTAAGGTGGCTAATAATGCAGCTGTGGTCTGGCTTCTGGTTTGTGGTCGGGCTTCTGGTTTGTGGTCATTATCGGTGTGGGTTTGGGCTTGCTTTTTGCGTGGATGTGTGATAGTGACATCCTGTGTGGTTTTCGTGAGTGTGGGTCTGGTATCATTCTTAGTGTTAGGGACTCGTTTGTCAGTGAGGGCGGGTTTCCAAATGGCTGGTAGGCGGGAGGTATCATCTCGTTTATTCATGCTGTGTGGTCGTTTTTCTATCTCAATAGCTTCTCTGATTATTCTGTTGTTAAAGTGTTCAATTTTGGCAATAGTTCTGGTCTTTTTAAAGTCTATATCATGTCCTGTGGCTTTGAGGTGTTGGACCAGGGAAGAAGTTGGTTCCTCCTTTCTGACTGAGTTTTTGTGTTCTTCAATGCGTGCCTTTATTCTTCTGTTGGTTTGTCCGATGTATGTGGTGGGGCAGGTGGGGCATGGGATTTCATATACTCCTTGATATACTCCTATATATATATAGACACCACATTGCATCAGTCTTACATTGCATCAGCTTTCAGGTTACAACCTTACATCAGCTGGCAGCTATTAAATCCTCATTACCTGACAGTTGCATTTTGAACTGCAGCTGAGCTGGTATATCCAAAACAACCCTTTTGAGTTTGAGGGAGGCAAAAAAAAAACCATTTCAGGGTGAATCTTTTTTTTTTAAGTAAATATTACAGGGCTGGATGAATAAGTTTTCCAAACCTATTCCTCTAGATCAGAGGTGGGGAACTATGGCCCTTTTGTGACTTGTGGACTTCAACTCCCAAGTCCACAAGTCATAAAGAGGCCATGGTTCCCCACCCCTGCTGTAGATTAATATCCCACAGACCAGTGTCTTCAAAACTATCTACAAAACTATAATCCCCATCATCCCCATTTAGCAGATTCTTGGCATTGACAATTTACACTGATGCATAAGACAGGCATCAGGTCAAAAAGGTTGATTTTGTATATTTGGCCAGAACCTTATTGTCAGGATTCCAACCAGTGCCCTAATTAAAACATGAATCTCAAGCCGAGGTTTAAAAGAAATCCAGTTATTTATTAGGAGCATCATGTCGGCACAATCCAAGTGAAGCCAACTCTGACCTCACTTAATTTGGGCCTTGGCTCTGACCCTGTTTCCCCCTCCCCCGCAAGGTGTGTCATCCGTTACATTCCCCAATGAAGCAATTTTGTGTGTTGTAAAAGTCACTCCCTCCGGCCACTATGGATCTCCGTGTAGATGGCCTTGACATTTGCTGTCTGGAATGTGCTTTGTTTTGACTGAGGTGCAAACTCCTTGATACAGCTGCAAGGCTCAATTCCCCATCCCCCTGCCTATGGCAACTCAAGAGTCGGTCGGGAAAGCTTCGCAAGTTGCCACATTCTTTGTTCCATTGCATATTACTTTTTCACCTGAAAAGAGACTTTCACATAATCAGAATTCACATCTGTAATCCTTCATTTTTCAAGAAATATTATATCAGGTGTTTTCTCTGTGTTAAATTTGTGTATAGATCCTGAATTTTCACTCCAAGCGTTGGTTAGGAATGATTTCTGGGCTTCTTACTAAGATGTTATTAAAATTAATTTCTCCTTTTTTAAAAAAAAACAACTTTGCCCCCTCCTATGAATTTTTGTTCTGTTGAAGTGACTTGTGAGTCTGGAAGTGTCATGGCAGCCACACTTGCCAATGGTGGTATCTGCCCTATCACAGGCGAGTGTGTCCTCAGTGAGGAAGCCATCCGCAATACCCTTAGCCTCATGCATTCTTGTGGCATGTACAACTTCTCGGGGCAGTTTGCCTTCCATGTAAGTTTTTGCTCTGTTTTGGGTGGGGTTGGAAGAAGACACAGGAGTGAGCATCCAGAAAGAGGATGGGACTATTTTCATGTGAGCCAAGGTGGCGCAGTGGTTAGAGTGCAGTACTGCAGGCTACTTCAGCTGACTGCTAGCTGCAGTTCAAATCTCACCAGGCTGAAGGTTGACTCAGCCTTCCATCCTTTTGAGGTGGGTAAAAGGAGGACCCAGATTGTTGGGGGCAATAGGCTGACTCTGTAAACAGCTTAGAGAGGACTGTAAAAGTACTATGAAGCTGTATATAAGTCTAAAGTGCTCTTGCTATGACAGCTGATCTCGGTGGGAATTCTCTTCTAAAGGCTGTTCCTATCCATTGAAACGGTCAGATGAATAAGGTGCTACTGAGCATCTCACATGACCAAAGAAATACCATATGTAGACGGAAATGAAGCGGAAACAACACTTTTGAAAGTCCCTATACCATGCTGAGGCCTATGCCATGGCTTGACTCATTTAACAAAACGGAGGTAGACCACTTTGCAACTATTCATGTAGTGACTGTTCAAAGTTACAACAGCACTGAAAAAAGTGACTTATGACTTATTATGACCATTGCAGCAAGCCTATGGTTATGTGATTAAAATTCGCATGCTTAGTACCTGGTTCATATTTATGACGATTTCAGTGTCCCACAATCATGTCATCGCCTTTTGAGACCTTCTGACAAGCAAACTCAATGGGAAGCCAGATTCACTTAACAACCGTGTTACTAACTGAACAACTGCAGTGATTCACTTAACAACCGGGGGAAGAAAAGTCGTAAAATGGGGCAAAACTCACTTAACAACTGTCTCGCTTAGCAGCAGAAATTTGGGACTCATTGCAATCGTACGTGGAGGACTACCTGTACAGTTGCCTGGGTTCAAATGACATAGTCGGCTAAAACCAAATATGCCACATGATATCATAGTATGAGGTGTGAACTAGATCTGGGAAGGTTGTACCAGCTGCCACATACTCCATTTGCCTCACCCAAATATTCAAGATATCAGGAGATGGTACAATTTTGTCTAGAGAGGCTTATGTCCATGCTGGAGACTTGTGGTTCAGCAGTGGGGAAGACACTTTGCTGCTGTAATGTGCTGAGGCTTGAGATGCTGTAGGATACTTCTTGGCTTGTGTTGATCTCAGCTCATTTCTGACAGCTGTATGCTGACATTCTTTGGAAAAACATAGGGCAATTTATTTATGCAATGCAATCTCCTCTCTTGGGCACTTGTTCCTTGATACACATGTGCCACAGGTGGCATGCAGAGCCCTCTCTATGGGCACACTAACCGTTGCCCCAGCCCAGCTCCACCAGGCTTGTGCGCATGCCTCCCCCCAGCCAGCTGATTTTCTGCTGTCTGCCACACATATGTGGGTGGGCGGGGCGCATGTGCGGGGAAGTGTTTGCATTGCATTTTGGGGGGTTGCCACGTGCGATTTTGGGCCTAGAAAGCTCCTGCACCAACCTAGAAGCCAAAAATGGGCGAGGGGGGGCACATGCACGGGTATGCATGCACATGTGCAGGGGGTGGGGCACATGTACAGGGGGGGCAGATGCATGCACGGGGCAGGATGCATGCATGGGGAGCAAGGTGCATGCACAGGGGGCACTTGCATTGCATTTTGGAGTTTCATGCATGCACGCGTTTGTGTGCATGCACACATGGTTTGGGCTCTGCAGTTAGCCATCACTGTCTGTAGCATCTATCCACTCTCTTCAGTCATCCTGGCATGGTGCTTTGCAAAGGAGGGGCAACCAGAAATGCACCATTCTTAAAAATGGGTGTGCGTGTATCAGACCAGAATTGTGGTTACAGTACTTGTATACACATTCACTTCTGCTTTCCGAAATGCTTCTCTCTAGTGCTATTTCCATGCTTCATCTGCATGGTAATAGCCACCACTTTCATTTCCCCAGCCCAGCATGAAATGTAATTCTGCACCAGGCAAAGCCCAATTTACACCTGCAAAGAGCTTCCAGAATTAATAACACAACCGGAATATACTGCAAATTGGGTATCTGCTTTGCCATTGGCAGCGATCAACTTTATCTCTTTGTCCCTCAATTGTACTTACTTGGTTTAACGCTGAATAGGAGGAAGAGCTTTGAGATACTTAAAATGTGGGTTGTTATATCCTTCACGTAATCTCTTTCTCATTACCAGGTTGGCTTTCCTGCCAAATCTGCAGTCTCTGGGGCTATCCTGCTGCTGGTGCCCAATGTTATGGGAATGATGGGTCTATCGCCCCCTCTGGATAAAGCTGGCAACAGCACGAGAGGAATTGGATTTTGTCAGGTAAGTTTCATGAAACTACAGACATGACAGAAGGAGCCTTTTTAAGAGAGCCTGTGAGAACCATGGATGGAAAAGTGACAGAACTGGGTTGATGGGTGGGCAGAGGTTTTGTGCAAGTCGCTCTCCAGTCTCTGTTTCTTATGAGTAACACTGTAATAAAGATAGAAATGAAAAACGCTCTCCCTATTAAATGAAGGGTAACTGGGGGGAAAATGACAACATACCATATTTTTCGGAGTATAAGATGCACCTTTTCCCCGTCTAAAAGAGGGTGGAAATGTTAGTGCATCGTATACACCGAATACAGCCATTTTTGGCCTTCCGAAGCCCTACCCCCGCATCCCATTTTGCAAAAAAAAATGAGCTGTTTTCCCTTCCTCCAGACCCCAGAAGCACTCTGCAGGCTTCAGCAGGACTGGGGGAAGGCAAAAATGCCCCCGTTTTTGCAAATAATGGCCCATTTTTCACCCATTTTTCACAAAAACAGAGGCATTTTGGCCTTCCCCCAGCCATGCTGTAGCCTGCAGAGTGCTCCTGGGGGCCGGGGAAGGACAAAAACTTTTTTGTCTTACTTACCTCTTTGAAATCTTGGTGCGTCTTATATACCAGTGCATCTTATAGTCTGAAAAATACGGTAACTGATGTGCTTCTGGAATTTATGGGCTATATTTTATGTCATAACCCTGAAAACATATCAGAATGAACACCTACAAGAAAGTACAAATAGTTTTACCATGAAGCACTTGAACAGCTGAAGTCTCCCCACTTTTTTATGCCAAATTTTGAAATTCTTGATTATATTGGTATTGATAATCAAGTTGATGTTGATTCTTAGTAACTACATAATAAAAGTTCTCAAAGATGATCTGTCCCCCAACATGGCCCTTCAGGTTTTCCAGTGATGCATTCATGGCTGCGGAAATCACATCCATCAGCCTTGCTATTGGTTGTCTTTTCTTTTTCTTTTTTCTTTTCTTCCCCTTTTTCCATCATCCTGGATTTCTCAAGGGGCTAAGTCTTCGCATAATAAATCCAAAACATGATCATCTGAGTCTCAGATAAGAATTCCGGATTGATTTGTCCTTTGATCCATTCGTTGGTGGTTATCCATGTATTCTCAGGAAGCTTCTCTAACACCTATATTCAAAAGTGTCAATACTCTATCCTGCTTCTTCAGAGTTTGACTTTTGCTTCTCTAGCCTGTCCCAGGGAAAAGAATATCATGCATGAGTCTGATATTTATAGGTAGCCACATTGTCGTATCTTTTTAAAGGCTTTAATTTCTCTTCTATCAAATGCTAGTTTGTGACTTATTTCTTGATTGCTAGGCAGTCAGTCCTAAAAGCCAGAAGCTACCTGTCTTCAGTTAGTATGAAGGTTGGCTGCTGTACTTTTTAATAGTTTACACATAGTTAATCCAATTTTCTAGATACTCCTTGTGGTTTATTGTCAACCATCAGAGCAGGGTCATCAGCATAGTGCAGTTTATTGAGGTTTTTTCCTTTAACTTTTAAAACCATTCTCATCTTCTTCCAATCCAGCCTCCTGTACTGTTGTTAGTCGCAAAGTCACGTCCAACCCATCGCAACCCCATGGACAATGTTCCTCCAGGCCTTCCTGTCCTCTACCATCCTCTGGAGTCCATTTAAGCTCACCCTGGCTGCTTCGGTGACTCCATCCAGCCACCTCATTCTTTGTCGTCCCCTTCTTCTTTTGCTCTCAAACTTTCCTAGCATTAGGCTCTTCGCCAGTGAAGTGGCCAAAGTATTTGAGTTTCATCTTCAGGATCTGGCCTTCTAAAGGGCAATCAGGGTTCATCTCCTCTAGGACTGACAGATAATGTCCTTTACTGTACATTAAGCATATTACAGGGTGAATATGGAGACGAGAATCTATAGCCTTGTTCCATTTCTGTATGGAATATCAATATGGAGCCAATCTGTTTTTCCATGTTGTCAGGATTGCGGCTTTCTATCTCGTATATACGTTTCACATGAGGTTATGGATGATTTGGGATTCCATTTTCCTAAGGATATTACTTAGGAAAATAATTTAAATTGACTTTTTGCAGTCAATGAAGCATGAGCTAAAAGCCAGTTTGGTCTGCTGGTTAAGATATCAGGATAGAAATCAGGAGATTGTGAGTTCTAGTCCTGCCTTAGGCTGGGTTGTGAGGAAAATAGGGGGAAGGAGTATGCGCTATGTTCACTTCCTTGAATAATTTATTTAAAAAATAAAAATAAAAGTAGCATATAAATAAAAATAAAATAAATAATTGATTCTTTCTGATGTTCTTTGGATGTTTAGATTTTCCAGCATGCCTCAACAGGATTGCCTCTTGATTCTCAGCTTTTTCTAAAATGAACTTGAACATCTGGTATTTCCCCTTTCACAAGGGGCTCCAATCTGCATTGGATGATCCTGAGCATTATTTTTTGACATATGGAGTAAAGGATACTGGACAATTGTTTGCACATTTTATTAAGTCTTCTTTCTTTGATATTGGTACTAGAAGACTGACTCTATTGGCTAGGGTCTCGTACTTCAGAACTGCTGGCTTGGTTTGGTTAGAGCCAAACTAGAACTGACTGGTTTTTCCTCTGTTGTTGGCCACATATCTGTAGCTATTTCATCAATTCCTATTGTCTTTGGACTTGGTAATGACCAGAGCGCTTATCTGATTTTATCTTCTAATGTAGAGATTTTTGTAAGTAGGGAATATCTTCTAACGGAATGATTCTTAAACCGATTAACCGCCCCGATTAACCGCCCCGAGTCCCTTTTTGGGAGAGGGGGCGGTCTAGAAGCATGAATAATAAATAAATAAATAAACCTAATTACTCCCCTTTCCTGGTCTCAAATGTCATTACCCTCACACACTACACGCAAAAAACCCCAGATTGTTGTTTTACATAAGCATTTTGCAGCAGGAGTTCCAAACTGGAACATCAAGTCATTAACAAGCAGCTACAAATTGTTTCATTACTCCCAGGATATGTTCAAATTAGCCTCTTGGAGGAAAATGCCCAGAGTTTAAGAACCACTGTTCTGTGGCATCTTGGATGCTGCTGTTGCTTCCGTCTTCTTTAACCAATTACTAGAAAGCATTACAGTTTATTTCATAACTTTTCATTTCATTCCTTATTGATGCTTATTCTTGTCTTTTGACTGTTATTGCTTCAGGAATTGGTGTCCCTCTTCAATTTTCACAACTATGACAACTTGCTGCATTGCACCCGCAAGATGGACCCAAGCTGTGAAGGAGATGAAGTTAGGGTAAGAGACCAAGGGCCCTTGTATTGGAAAGATACTACAGATTTAAGTGGACTAGAATAGGAGAGAAACTCAGAGGACTTAAGAAGGTTAGAATAGCAGAGGTAAGTGAATGGCACAGGGCTTAAGATGCATAAAAGCAATATTTTATCAAGAAACTGATACACCTGAAGTCCTAGAGAGCACAGAATAGGGATTGCTCTGAGCCGTGGTGGCGCAATGGTTAGAATGCAGTACTGCAGGCTCTTTCTGCTGACTGCCAGCAGTTCAATTCCCACCGGCTCAAGGTTGACTCAACCTTCCATCCTTCCGAGGTCGGTAAAATGAGGACCCAGATTGTTGGGGGCAATATGCTGATTCCTTACACCGCTTAGAGAGGGTTGGAAAGCACTGTGAAGCGGTATATAAGTCTAAGTGCTGTTGCTATTGCCAACCTAGAGGGGTGAGACTCTCAGTTCAGGAGGGCAGTACAGATATTAAAAACATGGGATATCTTTGCCTTCTTGGTTTCAAGAATTCATTTATCCATCCATTCATTCAATTCTAACCCAGTTGTGGAAGAATTTTGTTTTGGGATATATATTCAGAATATTTGTTGAAAAATAATGTATTTTGAGTGCATCTGGCTTACAATAACTCATCTTCATGAACAAGACTCCTCCAGTACAATATAATTCCCTTCCCCAAAACTATGAAACCCCCCCACCCCCGGTTCCTATGGCAGCCGATAGCAAGCAAGCGTAGCAAAGCAGCCGTAAGCAAGTAACCAAGAACAGAGGCTGACCGGGACCTTATTCGGCATAAGGAACTGTTTCCACCAGCAGCTGCCTATAATATATTTCCCCTTTCTCTGTCTAGAACTCCTTGATCAGGTCAGTTTCATGTTCTTGTTATTCAAGAAGTTTGCATACTCATAACTTGTTTTAGGACTGGTTGGCCTCAGTTGTGGACAGAACTGTGAACAAAATAAAGTTTAGTCTGTGCAATGTGACTATCGTGACATCTGTGCATACCTAAAGGCCTCAACTGTAATTTAGCTTCTTCTCACCAAGGAGAGGATTCAACCTAGAAACAAGGAGGAACTTTCTGACAGTGAGAACAATCAACCAATGGAACAGCTTCCCTTTGGAAGTTGTGGGAGCTTCATCACTTGGGACTTTCAAGAAGAGGTTCGACTGCCATTTGTCAGAAATGTTGTAGGGTCTCCTGCTTGTAGGGGGATTGGACTAGATGACCTACAAGGTCCCTTCCAACTCTGTTAATCTGTTAAAATTCCTTTCTTTGTGAAAAAAAGATGCATTACAGTTGATGATCCAGAGTAGAAAGAAGGTTCATATATTGCTAAACTTAAGTCTAATTTGTTGTTTCAATTTAGTATGCTCTGTTAATTCAGAATTGGATATTGACAAGTCTCTATTATATTTCTCCCTGCTACATTAGGAACTTCCATAACAGTACTAAAACTGTCAGATTCCTTGTGTCAATAAGGTGTGCCATAACTTTGGGGAAATGTTATCACCTGACGTATCTTGCTTTTGGGAGAAAGATTCATTGATTCGTTGATGGCCTAAGAACTTAGTCTCCTTCCTAGTGCATACAATATGATTTGATACTCCAGAAATAAAAAGCCCTACTTGTTTTAATAGTAATCTTTATTTTGTAACATAGTACAAAACAATCTAGTAACCTTTGTAACGTAGTGGTTGGGGGGTGGGGTATATGAATTGTCCTAGTTTTAAGCCAATAGGGAATCTGATCCACAAATACTTACTTTGGATCTGTGTCAGAGTTCCAAGTTATAATTCCATATCAAGCGAAACTCCAAGGTAGGTAGATTTCTCAAACAATAGCTTATTGGAAATACCATATTGGCACAGATCTGGGGAAAACCGACTCGAAGCCTTCCACGGTTTTCACTTAATTAAAAATAAAAGGTTTCCCACTTTCTCAAAATAATCAGTCACATGGTCCACTTAAGGTGCCGGGTGACATCTCTCCGCCTTCCTCCGACCAGGTCTGAGAATGTCCTTGGTTCCCAAGAGAAAATATTTTGTTTTGGCTACAGAATGCCAGAATCCCAACTATCTCAAATCCCTCTCCCTCAGCTCCAGTGTGATAATGAAGCTGTCAAAAATGGCTTCAGTCAGATCAGTTTCAGGGTTGACAATCTGCTTAGTTGAGAAAGAGTGGATACAAGCTTTCCGTTGTTCCTCAGCACCTGGAACAGTCTTTCCCATTCTGGCATCTCCAGCGTATGTTGGGAACATAGTTCCCAGGGTTTTTAATCATTATGGCCTTTGTTAGAAATTACAAGAGTTATACCCTCAACCCATTAGAGGCCATCAGGCTGAGAAAAGCTGCTTTCACTAGACAGCGATTACAATATACAAATCTTCATAGTGTTGCCTTCTTTGCAGATGGGGAAACATTGCCTTGGATGATGCCATCCAGTTTCATCACCTGGAAGTGGTGAAGTTGCTCAAGGATTATCAAGAAAGCTACATATTGGGTCCCAGAAAGGCCAAGGAGGCAGCTGATGATCTCTCCAAGGAGAATTTGGAAAGTATGGTGTGAGAATGGTAGTTTCTACAATTGCTTTGTTAGCCCTGCTAAGGACTCGAACAAGAAGATAGACGAACAGAGAGAAACGACATTCTCCTCATTCCAAATTACTCCATTCGGTTGAGCAAGGCGGAGTTGTATTTTTCCACAATTGTCTTGTACAAGAGACTCTCTCCGGTGAACCTTGTATGAAAGTTCAGTACTCCCCTTCGACAGCACAAGTAAAATAGATAAAATCCCCAGGAACTGAGTTAGCAACTTTTGGTGAGAAACTAATTTTAGGTGTAGAAAAAGGAGAAAAAGTATGCTCAACTGCCATTTTGGGTTGCCTGATAAAATTCAAAGTAGCTATCACTATAAATGCTGAAAGTATTCAATTCCGACCTTCAATTTCGTAACTTAATGAAGCCTCCACATTGATTGTTTTCAATTCCTCCACTATGAATCCATTCTCTCCCTTGTCCAACCGTTCCCCCAATAGATATTTAAGCAAGAAGGGAAAACATACTTGTCTCTAATGTTTTTAAGGATTTCTGACTTTTGTCTGTCCCCACCTTCAAAAATAGTCAACCATTTCTATTATTGCCACTTACATTCCCTTTCCTACACACCATACCATCTGGGAAGGCTGCCGAGTTATCTCATAATACAGTTATGCCACTGGAGGATGTGGAGATATAACTCTTGCTTTTTAGGGAATTGGTTTTTAAAGTGTAGTAGCTGATGACCAAATTTGAAATTTAGTGCATCTATTCTGCTTCTTGTTTCCATAAAAAAAAATGAACGATGTCAAATTTGGATTGTGCGATTTGATAGACTGTCTGATTGAAAATTTTCATCACATGCACAATCACAACATGACTTCTATGATACTTGCAATCACTCACAAACCTCCATTTTCAGAAAGGCAAATTCAAGAAGCTAAAAATAATTTACACAAGCACCAGAATGGAAAGCAAAAACGGGGAAATAGCTTTTCTACCTTTATCTACACCGTTGCTCTCTCATATTCTGAGTCACTACTTCAAACACTTGTTCACCCACCAATCAGTCATTTCTCTCCTCCTCCCCCCAAAATTAATCACAGGTATGGGAAGATACTTCCAGGTCCAGCCACTACCCTATATACAGAAAACTATTGCCCGATCTTAAGCACATTCATTACCACACAGGAAATAAGTCCCCTTTGAGGGCTAATATGTGCAATCTAACGTGGCATAAGACATTCCATCAGCTGCTTGAAATGGCACTATCATTTTTCCTGCACCTGTCTTTTCAGCAGCTCCAATAAAAGTGGTCGGTTATTTTGGAATAGAATGGCAAAATACCCATCACAAAATCAGTCACTATGGGGAAGGCTGAGCCAAAATGGCGTTTCATCCCGCGCTCGTGTTGTTGTTACAAATGAACTGCCGTCTCTGAAAAATTCTTTGGGCTGGAATTATAAAACCTGGGTGAACCTAGAGGAATCTCTTTATATAACCCCTTGGATTGGGGAAAATTAAATATAATTAGAGGGGAGCTGTATTGAAGATCAATATCCCACACTAGATTTTGCCTGTTTCCTGGTCCCGCCCGGCGGCGCATCCCTACAGACGCCATTTTTTTCCTGCTTTGAATTATAACTTTTCCTGAACTTTGAAATGTCTCCAAAAAAGCCCCCACCCAAGCCAGCGTCAGCTCCATCTTCTTAAAAACATATTGCAATTGCTAATACAATGAAATGTGGAAGTGATATAAAATATGGTTGAAGATGCTAAAGAATTGAGTAAAATAACTGCTAATGTAAATGTAATAATGATATTTTGATATATATAAAACATGAAGAGATGTAAGATTCCGGGGAAGTACCACCTTCCGTATGATGTAGCTGTCAAAAATTTTTCTCCCACATTTATGTACCCTTTTCCCCAAAATATTTGAAAAAAAACCAATAAAACTTTTGTTTGAAAAAAAAAATATCAGCCACTATGGAACAGGAATCTTGAAGCAGTACAATGCTATGTTTCAATGTTGCTGCCAACAAGATTGGTAGGCTAATTTATCCATCTAGAATTTTTAACTACTGTGTGCATTTTTATCACAAGATTTCCAAACAGTGGATATCTGCAATCAGAAGTCCAGATAAAATAACATTGTTTTAGATGCTTTTATTTTTACACAGCATACAGAACTGCTCTTGCTACATCCAACATCAAGAAAAAGAAAACACTGCTTAAATATCTGTTGATTTCAGCTAATTTTAATTAATGTGATTATAATAAACGGTCGCAAATTCTTTATCTTTCTTTTTCGATGAATATCTGTAACTGCAGATGTATATGGGGACGATTCTTGTTCTTTCAACCAATCTAACAAAAGATAATCGGGGGCTGGTATTAATAAAGTAATTCCTACAACATTAATTTGTGTACTGTATTGTTTATGAATTCAGGAGAGTTGGATTTTCACTGGTCATGAGATGCCATCTGCTTAGTTCCAAGCTAATTTTGTCTTCTGACCCCACCAACAGGAGGCAATAGGTCCTTTGTGTTAAAAATCATTGTTCTTATCAAAATGGAAACGCCCTTCAAATATCTGAAAGCTTGAGCAAACATTTCTAACAGGAAAAGGAAATCTTACATAATTAAAAGGCATAAAGTGGTCCTTCTATAGTCAGACTGAGATATTGTTTGCTTAAGTTTGATGCAGAGGGGTTAGAGGAAGAATCCATATTCACATAGAGCTGCTCCAGAGCTTTCCTGATGGAGGCCATTGACAGGAACAGAATTTGTAGAGGTCTTGAAAACCATCCACCCCAAGGCAACTACTGTTCATGGGAATGACCTTGGCTGGCTCTTTGGTTGTCCTGAGGCAGAACAATGGTTCTGCAACACAGCAAGAGAAGGGAATGTCCTGACTCCTACAGAACTAGAGGCCTATGAGGTAAGGTATCAAATGGTGCAATTGATCACATAAACAATTGCTGCCTTAAAAAAGCTCATTTTTTTAAGCAACCCTTTCCTGACAAAACCAAAATAGCAGTGCAAGATAAATATGGCACAAGTAAATGATGGCAAATTTCACTCACGAAAGACAAGGAAACAGAAAAAAAAACCTCTCAGTATCAATACTCTTGAATAGATTTCAACTTTGCTTGAGCTTCTCAGGTACATCCAGGCCTGAGTGGGTGAGCAATTCACCATCCCAGAGGGCAAAGGCAGGCACTACGGGACCTCGGAACTCTGGCGACGTATTGTGGATAAACATATGTTGTCGTATATCTATCAAGCTAAATCTTTTGCGGTCATAGTCCAAGAATAGGCCGACTTTTTCTGGTTGGCCAATGTTAGTGATTGGAGTGGTTTCATTAGCAAACATGGCATTCCAGCAGTGATTTCCATAGGCAAAGACCCAGGAATTGTCATCCATTCCTATGCAGACTTCCCGGGAGATGTCCACATCTGCCACCCCAATGCGGAACTGTTGGGATCGTTTCACAGTCACTTCCCAGTAATGGCAGCCACTGGAGATGGTGGTGTCACCCAAAACTACAGCCCAGTCTCTGAAGCGTTCAGGGTTTCGGGGCACTCTGGTGGGGTCAATCCCCAGCATACGATAGAGGACCCCAGTGTCCTTTTTGAATAAATCCAAGCTGCTGTGGGCTGTTTTCTCATCTAATTTGAAACTGATCTCTGAAATAAGAAAAAATATATATAAGGACCAAACTTTTGCCTTACCTTTATATGTGACTCCTTTGTTCTTAAGAATTGTCTTCCTAACTAGATAAACAATTTACCAACTTCTGTTGACAGCAATACATTTCTATTAATCATTCAATAATGTTATATTTTGGCTAACTACCGTATTTTTCGGAGTATAAGATGCACCGGAGTATAAGAGTATAAGATTTTGAAGAGACAGATTTTTTTTAAAAAGTTTTTGCGCTCTGTAGACCTCCCAAAAACAGGCCCGTTTTTCCCAAAAACGGGCACATTTTTTTCTTTAAAAAAAAGGGCATGAATAGCCTTTAGGAGGCTTATAGAGTGCTCCTGGGGGTTGGGGGTGCAAAATTGAACAAAAAACGGCCCATTTTTTACTCATTTCTGCCCTCTCCAGCTCCCAGGAGCACTCTATAAGCCTCCTAAAGGCTATGCATGGCCATTTTGGTGAAGGAGGCAGGGTTTCGGGAGGCAAAAAAAATGCTGTACTCAGTGTATAAAACGCACCCAGATTTTCACCCTCTTTTTTGACAGAAAAAGGTGCGTCTTATACTCCGAAAAATACGGTAGCCTTTCCAATCTGGTATCTGCCAGATGCTTGAGAACACCCTGAATTCCTAACTAACATAGCCAAAGGTCAAGAGTTCTAGGAGTTCCAGTTCAAAGTATCAGGAAGGTATGAGACCATGATAAGTTTAGTAAATGCATCTCTTTCATTCAATTAAATATACTTAGCGGGTTGAGTTAAGCTTGCATCAGTTTGCAGTTATAGTACAAAATATTTTTCCTTAAAATTACGCAGCTGCACTTTATAACTAAATTATTTTGGAAAAAGTTTGCTATAATACGTACATATGTAACCAACATTTTAAAAGATTTAATAATTAAAATTATACCAAATATGTTTGAAAATGGCAATACATTAATAGCAAACTTTACCAAAAACCTACCGGTATATCTCTCATAGAATTGATTCCCACAAGTGCTGTAATTGTTAATATACTTGGAGGGAATTCAGTATTTTGGAGTGGAACGCCCATCTATGCCCAAATCTTACATAAATAAATTTACAAAACTTGTATACTGACTGACTCAACGATTCTTGACAGCTCACAATCTAACAAGTGAAATGTAGAGCAGAGAAGTCTAACCTATGAAAACGTAGCAGTATTGAGAAGCAATGGCAAGATGTTAATGATAACAGACATTTAATATTTAAAAAGAGATGTAGTTATGGCTACATCTCACTGGAATTTCACCTGTCACCAAATAAAGAATTGTATTTAGTAAATCAATTTTTATGGATATCCAATTTACAAATGAAATTCTGTATAGTTCATAACACATTACAAAAAATAAAAGAGAACAGCATCAACAAAACTTTTTTAAAAACTGTGGTACAGTAGTTGTCAAAACGTTCAACAAGACTAGTGTCAGCCCTCATGGACCATTTAACATTCTGTTCCCGTGCCCTGGACCACAGACATTTCTGCAATGCTTTACTGAAGTGATGTTAAGTAAGATCAAGGCCAATCTAATATGGGGGCGGGGTGGGGGGAAGTGATGGTGTTCCAGAAGGCAGTAGCTATAATTTATTTGCAATCATTATTTTTCCGTGACAGCATATATAAAGATGGAAGATTTTTTTAAAAAATGTGGATAAGTAACCAGTCACTTGCAGAATAATAGTGTATAATACTATTAGTGGCCACCTGATTCCAGGACAATTTTTGAAGGCTATCCACTGTATGCTAATTGGGAATAGGTCTGTCAATTATTATTGATTCTAAAGTTGTTTCTAGGCAAAAAGTGTTACTCATAGCAATGAGTTTGTAAAAATACAATGGAGCAAAATATAAACAAGTGAACCACTGGAAAAAGAACAAAAGCGGAAAAAATACATTACCCTCTCATATAATGACTATAAAGAACTATAGGAGAATAGAAAACTGTCAATTCAAGTAAGAGTTTAGCATCAGAAAGCTTTTTAAAACATGTTTAAGTCTCACTCCAGTTTATTGCATATTTCTAATTAAATGCTTTAATATTCATACGGGCTCTCTAAACAACCTTACTTGGAAACAATCTCAATGAAACTTAAGATGGTTATGAGTAGGTGCAGTTCACGCTGAGGAATAGCACATTCACTTGAAAAATACACATTTTCCGAAACTAGAAAAAACTGCACTCTTTTCCCCTTTGCCTATTTAATCCTGGAGCTCTGCTAATAATCCCGTTACTAAAAGAAGTAAACTGATATTTGCCTCAACAAAAAAATATTGTCGGGTCAAATCCTTTAATTTCCAAAAGATATCAGACTATAATATTATAAAAGACTACCAGAAAAAAAAGTCCATGCATCCTCAACTTAAATCTTGCGTGTAACTTTAAACAGCAGCGTGACTGAAAAATTCAACAGAAAACGCTTTGGCTGAAGAGATTTTTACTACTGAATTTCTACAGCTCCCGAAGTAGCGAAGGGCACAGAAGCACTTTAAAAGAATAAATCGGAGTGCCAAATACGTGGCCAAAGTCTTGAAGGAACAAAAGAAACAGTGGGAGCGTTGGCTGCAGCGTTAGCCGCTCTCTACGATTAGCCAGCTTTCTAGGCGAAGGACAAAATTTTCTACCTCTCCGGAACATCTGGCGGTATCCGAGGCTGCACAAACCCCAGCCCTGACTTCTCACGCCTCTCAGGATGGGCGCCGCCATCTTGGAATTCATAAGTCACGTGAAACTAGCGGTCTGAAGCTAAATATGGGAGCCATCTTGGAGGCGGGCATAACTGAGCCAACCTATAGATGACAACCGCCATCTTGAAATTCAAAGGGCTGGATTGTGGATACCGAACGCGTTTTAGGGGCCGCCATCTTATTTTAGGGCGCGGCATCTTCAGAAAACATCCCGGCGGAGCCATTTTAATCTGCAAAGAAGCTTCATTTCCAATGGACTATCTGGCATCACGTGCCTACATTGATTAAATGCTCGATGAATGGCTTGTAAAAGTAGGCCGATTTTCTCAGAGAGAGAGAGAGAGAGAGAGAGAAGAAAAAAGTTTATATCCACTTTAATATATATCCTTTAATTTATATCCACAGTAGGTTAAAAATGCAAACTTTGGCCTTTTGTCACAATTTCATCAGAAAAATGATTAAAAATCTAAAAGGAGAAGGAAAGAAGGAAAAACATGCTTCTGGGGTTTGGAAATACAGATAGTCCTCAATTTACGGCTGCAACAGTGAGCCAAAATTTATGTTATTAAGTGAGAAGTTTGTTAAGCGCATTTTTCTCGCCACATTTGTGAAGTGAATCACTGCAGTTCTTAGATTAGTAACACGAGTATTAAGTGAACCTGGTTTCCCCATTCACTTTGCTTGTCAGAAGGTCCAGAAGGGGACCACATGACTCCAGGACTCTACAACCGTCATAAATGTGAATCAGTTGTCAAGCTCCTGAATGTACATCATGTGACTGGGGAATCTATCAGTCATAAATGTGAAAAATGGTCATAAGTCACTTGTCAGTGCCATGGTAACTTCGAACGATCACTACAGTTATAAGTTAAGTACTACCTGTATCAGAAAAAAAATGATACTGTGTCTGAAAATCCAGCAGTTCTAGTAATATAATATCATAACAAACGTGAAAATCACGTTTATCTAAATGGGCTCAAGTTTTTTTTTAAAAAATCAGTATAAAGAATGATTAAACTTGGGAACGAAATATCGTACTATTGTAGTTGATCCTTGGCTTCATAGCCAAAAATGTATTGTCCGATACCTCAATTTCCATCTTGTTTAGTTCATTAAGAAATTGAATGTCTGGAAGAAGGATCAGAGTTTTGTTTTCCTAAAGCAAGATTTTAGCAAAATTATGTAATTCAAGTTTGGGGGTGATTTTAAAATGGGCCAGTTGCGCTCTCTCAGCCCAACTCACCTCACAGGGTTCTTGTTATGGGGAAAATAGGAGGAGAAATGTGTGTTGGATAAGGGAAAGGAAGAGAAGGAACTGAATTATACATATCTGGTGGACCCCAGCCAACATGAAGTAGTAGTGTGATGGAGCAAAGACTTCAGGTGTATTATAAAAAAGTATTGGATTCCCAGAATTAATCATTCCTTTGCAAAGTGTGCTGGTTACAGCACCCTTAGAGTACTGAACACCATCTCTTAAAGAAGATTTGGAGAAACGAGTGGATTCATATGAGAGCTGCCAAAATGATTTTAGGCTCTGGTAATCCAATTTTATAAGCAGCTATTAAAGGCCCTGAATATGTTTAGCTTGCCCAAGAGAAACCTAAGGGAAAATATTTAAAATATCTTTATTTATCTTTAAAATATCTAAAGGCGATCATATGCAAGAGAGAGGCAAGGTTTTTCTATGTTGAAATGGAAAGTAGGACAAGGAGCAACCTGCTGAAATTAAAAGAAAGGAGACTCAGCCTGAATATTAGAAGAAATTTCCTGATTAAACAATGGAACAATCTACTTCAGCAGTCCCCAACCTTTTTCACAGCAGGGATCAGTTTCTGAAAAAGGCAATTTTTTCACAGATGGCGGGAGGGGGAAGCAGAGGGGGATTGTTTCACATGCTACCTACACCCTGTGTATACACCGATGCAATTTTACTCACTTCTGCAGTCTGGTTCCTAACAGTACCGATCTGGCACTTGGAGGTTGGGGGACTCCTGATCTACTGAGCACAGAACAGGGATCAACTCCCTTGTGGGAGTTGTATTTTTAAATACAACTGGATAGCATTTGTGAAGGATGACCAAGAATTCTGCATAGAGTAGAAAATTGAATTACATGACCTATAACAGTGATGGCTAACATTTTTAGCACTGAGTGCCCAAAGCGCGCATGCACTTCGCCAAAATTCAATGTCCCCTGCTCTCATGTATGTGCATGTTCCCATGGCCCTATGCATGCATGCATGTACCTGTGCATGCGCGCAACCCTTCGCATGTGCATGCATCTCCCGTTCATGATCCCTTCCCCCCCCCCATGCATGTGTGGCAGAGACCTGAAGAATGGCTGGCCGGCGGGAGGTACGCATGCATGTGTGGTGAAGCTGAGCTGGACGACAGCTTGTATGCCCAGAGAGGGCTTTGTGTGCCACCTCTGTCACACATGCCATAGGTTCGCCATCACGGACCTATAAAGTTCAACCCAACTCATATATTCTAGGATTGTTGCACTATGTCATATGAGAATCTTTGTAAGCCTTTCCTTTGTGCTATTTTTTCCAACATGAATTACTCCCCCAAGATGTTCATTTTCGGTGAGGGTGGAAGGAAGTGACACTCTTTTGATGAAGAAATCTTTTAAAGAAAGGAATGGTGACTTTTGGCAGCCATCGAAAAAACTTCCTGGATTTCAGGGACTGGATCGTACTACAACTTTTTAACTGGTTTCTTGCTGAATCAACAATTAGAAATGTACAGCTTGCTCTTGCTTTGGCTAGCAGAACTAGTGTTAAATGAATTCAACAGCAATTTATTCCTTTTTCCCATGGGCTGCATGCAAGAAGCAGTATTGGGTATGAAGAATAATTAATCCTGTCATTCTGGAAAGAAATAATTTGGTAAAGCAGCAGCTTCTTCTGGATAGATCTTTTAATATTCATTGGGCATACTTCATTATGATAATTTGACAAGGCAATGGAGATATATAACATAAAATCCTCCAGCCAGCACCAGGGAGATACAAAGCCTGTCCTCATTACTGATATATTTGCACAGCAATGGCTGGAGATTACTATAGGATGTAATAAATCATTAGTACGGAAATGACAAACATTGTTAGTCCACATTTTTGCCCTTATGCAGAGATAATCCAAGCACAACAGCCCAAACATCACCTCTATATCCGTGATGGTGAACCTACGGCATGCGTGCCACAGGTGGCACGCAGAGCCCTCTCTGTGTGCACACGAACCGTCGCCAGCTGCTCTTCTGGTTTCCAGTCCTTACATCTACGCAGGCCACTGGAGCGCCTGAGAATGTCCCCCAAAACAGTCTGAAACGGCCCAAAAATGGCCTGAAAATGTCCCCCAAAACAGCCCCCAAACACTCCCCAAAACAGCCAAAAACAGGAATGCGTACGCCGGCCAGGTTTCTGGTGCTTCAGTGCGCATGAACACCAGCTGTCTGCATGCCAGAAACCTGAAGTCCAGCTGGCTGGCACATGGATGCGCACTGGCCAGCTGATCTTCTGGTTTCAGGCGCTCTGGCACCCACACATGCATGCATGTTCCGGTTTGGGTACTCGGTGCCGAAAAGGTTCGCCATCACTGCTCTATATACATAGTGTACTAGAGTATTATAGTTCTGAGATTCATGAATCTTCCTCCGACGTCTCTTGCCCCACACTTCTGAACAACTAAATGATTAAGATATGCAGATATTTTATATATCAGTGCATGTGGTTTCAATTAGAGGATTTGGGGTTTCACTGTTACAGTATAGTAATGGTGTGGATGTTACATATACACTGTAATGTGTGGTAGTATAAAAATGCAATACTATATAGAAAATAAGAAAATTCTTGCTTTCTTCAAAATTAATCCACTTCACCTGAATTTGCACATTCTTGTAATACTTGGGACACTTCTCCATTTGAGATTGGTGCTCAATCTGAAGGTCATCTTGAATTTACAATTCCAACTCAAAAGAGAAGTTGGCAGCTATAGCCAAGAGGTCTCCATATAGGTTCATCTTATGTACAGATGTCAAACTCGCCGTGTCACGTTGTCATCACGTGACATTTCGTGATGTTTTCCCCATTTGCGGAGCTCGGGTGGGTGTGACCTGTCTGTGATGCTTCCGGCATGTGGGCTGCCAGTTTGGAACTCCTGATCTAATGCATCAATTGTGGCTGTTCCTAGATTAGGAGGCATTCCAAACTCATGAATCACCAGACAACTCGGCAGCAAATGTGAGGAAGACCAGCGGGGTGCACCACACATACTGGGAGCCCGACTGGTCAACCAAAGTCCCTGAGTACGATGATGACTGGGATGACGCAGACAACACCATCCACCGCGTGTACCCAGAAAGGTGGCAGAACCCTAGGGATTCATATATTGTATTCATATCTCCTTTTCACCCAGCAAGCAATGTGCAGGTCGAGCGGATGGTGAGACTAACCAAGGAAACCCTCACCTGAATGGGCCCAGGGAATTGGCAGGAAAAAGTCAATCAGTTCCTCCTCGTTCAACACATTACCCCCATGCAACCACCAACAAGAGCCCAGCAGAGTTGCTGATGGGAAGAAGGCTGAGGTCGCGACTTGACCAATACCAACCAGATTACTTTCCTGAGACCCCTCTGGACTCTGCATGGCCCATGCGGGCATTCAACATACAGGACCAGGTATTCGCACACAACTATGCGGGGTACCCGACCTGGCTGGCGGGCCGAGTTCGTGGCTGTTACTGGCCCCAAGTCATACCGCATTGAGCTGGAGGACGGGCGAATCTGCAGGTGGCATATCGACCAACTCAGTCACCACCTGGGGGACACCGAGCTGAGGAACCAGGACGACTGGACCGCGACCGGAGGGCCAGAGCAACCCTTGCAGAACCTGAGGTCTCCACCCCGAGAAGCACACTCACCCACCAGCCAGGAAGCAGATGAGCGGGAACCAGGCCTACCCAATGGCCCAACAGGGGAACTACATGCCAACCTGAGCAGCGACCACTTATCTGGGATCGAGGGTATCCAGTGCGAAGCGACAGTCTCGGAAGCCAAAGGAATCAGGCCGGAACTCAACTCGTGGGCTGAGGAGCTCCAGAAGGTAAGGAACCCAGGCAGCCGGAGGAACAGCAGATTCGACTGCTGCAGCCGAAATCTCGGGGACAAGTGAACTGCGCAGGTCCAGTAGGAAGTCGGCGAACCCCGCCTACCTGGAGAACTATATCACATATGTAGGCAGGGGATTGGACACTGTTCATTCTAGGAGGGGAGGGGTGTTACGTATGGACATACATCAGAAATCTACATAAGTTTTCATGCTCGCCACGGATTGGCTAGAATCTACATGTTGTCATGTTCGCTGCGGATTGGCTGTCCCAACCGCGGGGAATTTGAATTGCTGTCATTGGCTGGCTAGTCTGCCTGGAGCTCCTTAAAGGGCAAGCTCCGGCAGCCCAGCCGGCAGAGCGCAGTCACATTTTGCTGGAAATAAAAAGTGCTGAAATCACTAGCGACTCTCGCCTGCTGCATTTGCGCCGATCTAATACCATATAAAAACAATAAAACTAATAAAATAAGTCATATAATAAATAAATATACTAAAATCACCCCCCCTCATCCTCCGCCCAGGTGACAGCACCTCACACAAGCCATTTAATAAGTTCCATCCCGCTCTGGGTTCCCCAGGCCTGTTGGCAGAACCAGGTCTTCAGCGCCTTCCAGAAGAGTGCTACACTGGGAGCCATTCTAATCTCTGTGGGGATGATGTTCCAGAGCGAGGTGTTCTTTTGTTGGTGTTCCCTGGTATTACAGATTTAATGTGGAAAATATTACTCCAAATTCCTGCAAATGTTTGGCAACCTCGTTTTTTGCCTCTATTTTCCTGTGGATGGTTTCTGAATTGCTCCCTTCATTTTCCTTGTGGCTTTCCGAGTCTCCACTAAACCCTATTTCAATGCAACAAGGACACATGACTGCAATAGGGTGTGGATGGATGACTTTTGGTTGCTACCTTTCCACTGGCAGGATTGTTCTAGCTGTTTGTAGTAAGTCAGCAAAGACCAGGCACAGAAAGGGGACAAACAGAGAGATGGGGGAACCTAGGTCAGCCAGAGGTCAGCACCAGACCTTGCTTTTGCTGAGTCAGATGCTGACATGACAGCAAACAACATGGCAAGCAAAGGCTGGAGCCTCTCAGATTCCAGTAGCTGTTGTGGTGAACGCTCCTGTTGCTGCCTAATCTGAGCTGCCCTCAAGTACAGGTTTCCTCTGGGGACAGGTCTAATAGTGCACTTTGGATATTGGGGTACATTTCCTTCCTCCTTCAATTAAGACAGAAGCAGCCACACTCTTCGCAGGAGCTGGGGGGGAAGCAGGGAGGTCTCCAGATTAAGAAACCAATGCCATGTAGATCAGGGCTACTTTTATTGTACTGTAACAGCATCTGAATGTGCTTCTCCCTCCCTCCCTCCCTCCCTCCCTCTATCTTCAAGTGAATTTAGGAGGGGCTTGTCTGAGATGTTTTCTCATGTATATTTGGCCCAGCCTCAATCTGCTCTTGACTATTGCCTTAATAACTGCTATTCCTCCTGCCTTCAAGGCCATTCCCTCTTCCCCGCCATATTGGGAAACAGGAAGGTTTTAAAGAAGGTAAGATGATCCCACTCCTTTTTAATATGCACATAAAAAGATGTTTGATTGCATGGTTGTGGTTACCACAGTTTGACTCTCTTCCCCATCTTATAGCAGCCTGCTAGACAAAGTTTGACATACTTCATCAAAAGTAAGAATTATTCACATTCAGAAGAGCCTCTCCTATATTCAGAAGATTGATTCCTGCAGAAATGGCTGATCCAGAAAGGGTTTCTATCAAGTAGTAGTTATTAAAAGGTTCCAAAAATATTTCTTAAGTATTAAGTATTCTATGGCCATAAAATGGTAACACAAATATTAAGACAAACATTTGATTAATGCTAAATGTTTCCACTTACCATCAAATTTGACTTAAAGACAGACTTAGGAACAGACCTTATTCATAACTCAGGGACTCCCTGTATTTGTTTACAGTATTTATAAGCCACTCATATGCTGTAGAACTCTGAGTAACATGCTACAACAAAAAGAATTTTTAATTATTATTAAATCTTATGATTTGCATGACTATTGTTCCAATGCTTTTTATGTTGCTGCTATGAATTGCTTAGAGTCTTGATTATTAACATAGTATAAAAACCTCTGTGATAAATAAGGACTCCACATAAGTGAAATCAATTTGAAGCAAGTTGGAATATGCTACCAATAGAATTGGAGTATTGTATTGTGCATTATGGAATAAATAATTTCTTGCCAAATTTCCCTTTCCATTTGGCAATCAAAGGCGAGCTTACTACTGTATACCAGCTGACAAAACTGACTATATAGTGGGGACAATCACACCTACAGCGGAGAGTTTAGGTCTGTAATGTCCTTGATCTAAAATACTACCTACATTATGATGCATTTCAAAAGGGATTGGATGCTGTCCTTTACCAGAAGCAATACAATGAACAGGCAAACAGAGGCTTGTCAGCAACACAACAAGACTGTGAATAATTATGGCCCCTGGAACCAAAGCACAGAGCAGAGATAATTATGACAGCTGTCCCCCTTTAGCACACTGAAACGAGTGTAGGATATGATGGCACACACTTATAGAAATAAACTGAGAAATGATATGGTCTAGGTCTAGGAGACGCCCTTATGTTGCAAGATGCACTGAATTGTGTCTTCCTGCCTAGTTTTGGAAAAGATGAGGCCACTGATTCAATGCCAATTAAAACTATAAAGCTACAGATTAGCTGGGGAGAGGGGGCGGTCTAGAAATCTAATTAATAAAAAATTATCTAATTTTTTAATTAATTAAATTAAATTAATTAATTAATAAAAATTAATTAATAATTAATTAATTAATTGATTGATTGATTGATTAATAAAGAGGTTGAAGATCAGGATGTGTAACTTCGAGTGGTTGAAAAAATAATTTTGGAAGGTTGGCCTATAAATAAAAGTCAAATGCCCATAGGGACAAAAATATGTTTTCAGTTTAAGAAAGAACTCAACATAAAAATAGGTTAGTGATAGCATAATGCTAATAATATAAGATGATCTTATATTCTGTGGATAGATGCATAATTCCAACTTCACTTTGTAATAGAGCTATGGAAAAAAGTATTAGTCACACATGAAAATTGAAGCTGCTTGTTATGAGCGAAAGAATGTGCTTATTGGCCTGGGATAAGGACCTGGAATAAGAGGGGAGGTATGAATGAGAAGGTATGAGACCTGCCATTCATGTGACAACCATCAACAAAAGGAGACCTTAAAACTCAACTAACTTCGCACTAGACCACTGTTCTCCAACATTTCTGGACGGGTGGGGGGAGAGACGGCATGGTTCTGGGTGAGTGGCCAGCAAGTGCGCGCACAGCTCCATTTGTGCGATTGGCATGCATGCGTGCCTACTGCTCACGCAACCGGCTGTTTCCTTGGCCCACTTGCAAACACCTCGCAGCCGACTAGTAGGCCGCAGCCCACAGACGAGACCCCTGCACTAGACCATTGAAGAACAGCTATCCACTTTTAAAAGAAATCAGTACAATATCTTACTATTATTATTAGTCCAATTTCTGAGAAACTGATGAATGCTTTGATTCTAGCATGGGATTAACATACCATGTCATTTATCTGTACCTAGGCCCTATATGACAATCATGTTTGCTCTGACCCACTAGACAGAGGTGCTCAGTTAATGGGATTAAATCCATACTCAGGATACTGAACTACACACCTAGTGGGATCAATCAATAGTCAGATCAATTCCCAAGGCGGGCCTGTTAAAGGACAGGTCAGAAAAACAGAACTACAGAACACTATTGATTGTCACCCACAGGTTACACGTAAGCCTCTTCCTCTTCCTTCATCCCCATAGCAATATTGATAGATTACACCAGAAATGGAGACAGCGGTTTACATCAAGTCAACGACACTGTCAGAGAAGAAAAGCTTGCATTGGCTGATTACATAAAAGGCAGCCCAGAACAAGCATTGATGCAAGTTAACATTTGGAACTTCTTGAATGCGCAAGAACCAAAACATGAATATTCAAATTATGTAATAAAAATGAGAACAAAATGCTGCCAAGGAAAAGCATTACGTGGTCAATTTCTGCAAAAGATCAGGAGGAAAGTGGATACTATATGAATGCATATGGAAGGTTCTGGAGTATTTCAAGGCAGGATATTGCAATTGTAGCAGTGATGGGTTGCCAATTTTTTTACTACCGATTTGGGCGCGTTCCCGTGTGTGCATGCACAGAAGTGTTTGGGTGGCTGGGTGGAGCCTCCCGCCGCCACTACTACCAGTTCGCCCGATCCAGGGCGAACCGGGAGCAACCCACCTCTGAATTCTAGGTGTGTCAGCTGAGACTGCTTCATTATTCCCAGTTTGACTTTCTTTTTTTGCAATCTCTGGGGATGAAAATAGGCTATATTTAAACTTGAATGCAAACAAACAAACAAACAAACAAGCAAGCAAACAAACAAACCAAAATACATTTGCTCAGTTCCTACTGTGCATTTTTGGTTAGACATGCTTCTTATGCTAACACTGCTGGAAACCCTGCAGCATATTTAATTGATTAATGTAGGATTTTTCCTCTTTTAAATAAAGTGAAAACACTCATTTTCCATGTAAATTCATTGAAATATGATTGCAGCCTCCTTTGATCATACAAAAATAAACCCCATGCTGGAAGACTGGTAACTCTGACAACCCCCTTCAGATGACTTCCTGATGAAGTTCAAAGAGCCCGTTGCCTTGACACTTTTACTATTGAGATGTGCCAGAAACTCATTACTCACACATACAGGCAGCTTGCTTTTTGTTTGTTTGTTTGTTTACTTTATTATTTCTAACATTTTTGTCCCAAGTGATTTCTCTCTTTTACTCCAGAAGCTGGAAGGGGAAGAGATGAGGCTAATTGTAGGTTATTGATTGGTGGAGCTGCATCAAGAGCATAGAGTAAGTTGATGATACCTATCAAAGAGAAACAGGTTATTGGAATGTCTTGGGTATCTCAGAAACTCCAGTATTAAGTCCTTCTGATCACCGGATTGCTGCTTGAGAACTTTCTTTTTTTCTTTCCTGCTTCACCTTTTAGAGGTTAGCTGATAACAAGGAAGGACGAGAACGCAGGTAATGTGGGAAGAGGACAGTGTTTGGTCAACCATTAGAATGCACTTTCTTTCGCTCAGATCAGACTTGGAAGGAGGACACCATGGGCATCAGGGAGGTAAGGAGATCCCTCTTTAAATGTTGAGATACTGTAATGACGAAGACTCCGTCAAGTTTACCTTGATTCCTGGTAACCACATAGACAGATTGAATATTTCTCAGCAAACAAATTGGACAAATCTCATTTTATCTTTTGGCCCACCTGGCTTTTTTCTATAAAAATGTATTTGTTCATAAATCTACTCACTATTTTTCTGAATTCTTTCTAGTGACAGTCCTTTTCATCCTAGCAGGTTCTATCCTTCTTCCTGTATTTTTTCTCCCTGCCTTCAAGCACAATCTTTCCCATTATTTAGAATTTAAATTCAATTAAGCTGAATTTTAAAAAGTTGACACACATTTTAAAAATGGATGGCTTAGTTTTATTAATCGGAATATTTCTACACTAACTAGCTATTTCAAATTTTCATTTTGTTTTGTTCTTTTTTAATGTGCTGAGCCAATTACAAAGGTATTAAAAGAAGTAACAGCAAATATGTTTTCCAAGAACAAGTATGGAATTTATTCTCTAGGGTGGTGGATTTTTTTTTAGAAAACAATATATATACAAACACGTCCGTACAATTAGGTGGACAATAAGTTAATTATACAATCTAATTCTTCCCGCCTTCTTTCTATAACACTGGTTTGACATACACCGGATTATATTATAGATTAGCTATAGAATCTGGGCTATGATTGGCAAACCAATGGACTGGAAGATTCTTCTCCTGATATTTCTAGAATTGAGACTTAGTTGAACTGAAAATGGAATCTGTCTTCATTGTTCAAAAAAAGAACTTTGATTTATTGCCCTCCAGATATTTTAGACTACATTACTTTTTATTATTTTATTTATTGATATCCCACCTTTATTACTTTTACAAACAACTGAAGGCAGCAAACATACCCAAACCAACTGCCTCCTTCTATTTTCTCCACGAAAATCCTATGAGATGAGTTGGGCTGAGACCAGCCATTGATGACTATTTGTCATATTGCTCAAGATTGATGGGAGCTGTACCTCAAAAGATTAGGTGGGATTGCTTCAAGAGAAAAGCCTGGAGTTGTGCCAACTATGTCAGAGAGGCCCACTCTGTAGATCTGGTTGGAGTATAAAAAATACTTCCCTGGTCTGTTAAAAATTCTGCTACCAGAAGGGAGCAACAACTCAAGGAAGATAGCAAGAGATGAGGCTATATATATTAGAAATTGCATGAAGCACAATCCTGGATTATTTTGAAAGTGTAGCACCAAGGCTAGGGTTTAGGACCACAACTAGTAAAATTACATCTGAAACAGAAACAGGACAGGTTCCTGAGCACTGCCCTAGGCCAATTGCCATTGATTTACCACAGATTTTTCCAACCTAGTGCCTCAGTTCCCCCACGAGCTTAGTTATTGACCCTGCTGTTTGGAATTTTGGGGAGTAGTAATTCCAACATATTTGGAAGAGACCACGTTGGAGAAGAGACTAATTCTGGAGGTCCTACTCTTTTGGTGTTGCATCTGGCCATTTTAAAGATTTTGCAGCTTTCTGTAATACAATTGGCTTCTTCAAAAGGATGATCATTGGATGGTGGCCACTAAGCTGGGGAAATATTTGTTTTTAGAGGGTTTACTTATTTTGATACACAAAATTAGAACAGCAAAGAGGTGTTCTGATTCTCCATCAGGGTTTCTGTAGCGAATGCTTCCTTTGAAAGATTGGATTGGTGACAATTGAGAGCAGGTGCCATTGATAGATAATATAACATTCCTCTGTTAATGTTAGATATGATGCTTGATGCTTAAGCAGTGGATTGGACTAGAAGATTTCCAAGGTCTCTTCTAATAATCATTGGATTGTTATCCATTTATTTATCTATCTATCTATTTATTTTATTTTATTTATCAGTCTGCCCACTCCCTGACAACCTGTACAGTTTACAACTATAAAACCAATATATATATATAAAAATACAACCAGCCAGAAGAGCATGATACCAAAACAAAACAAAAACAATCTATATCAATGAAACAGAAGAACGCAAAAAGAAGGTCCATAATCATCCTATCATCAAAGTCTGGGATAATAACCAGGTCCTTAGAGATTTGCCATATGATGTAAGGGTGAGAGCCTCGTGAATCTCTGAAGAGAGCTCATTCCAGAGGGTAGGAATTATGTAGAATAGACGCATCTCTTGAGGTCCTGTCAGGATGTCTTTCTTTAGTGGACAGGATCCAGAGGGCACCTACCTTGCTGGACCAAATCTTCATATGAGACAGAAATCACAATCTTTTCTTTAAAAATCTCTGAATCTGTTTGACCACAGGTATTCTGATTGGTAGCAATGTATCTCACTGTATTTCTGGCTGAATTGGGTTGTTTTAGTGGAATATCTCAACAACATATCAAATCTTTTTTGTCAAGTTGTGTCTTAACTTTCTCCTTGTTCCTTCCTCTCCAGGAACTGCAGAGCCGTCAGTTCTGGTGTAGCCTATTGGCAGAAGCCACAGGCACCCTTATCTTTGTCTGGATAGTGCTGGGTGCCTCATCCCCCGCTGGTCCTAAAGATGTGCTGCCTTCTTCCCTCCAACCAGCTCTTGCTGCAGGACTGGTAGCTATCAGTTTGGCACACTGCTTTGGTAAGATCAGTGGTGCCCAAGTCAACCCCGCACTCACTATGGCCTTCCTGTGCACTCGTAAACTGGATGCTCTGCATGCCTCAACCTATATTCTAGCCCAGTGTCTGGGTGCCATCGTAGCATCAGGCTTTTTTTATCTCATGTTACCCAGCTCAGCCATTGGGCAATTGGTTACAAAGGTAAGCTAGTTACTTCTCTTTCTTTCTCTTCCCAATGATCTCCCTTACTGTAAGACAGTGGTCCCAGTGATCCGGGGTGGGGGGTGGAGGCTGTTTTCGTCTTCCCCAGGCTCCTAGAAAGCCTCTGGAGCCTGGGAAGGCTGAAAAAGGGGTCCATTGCAGGCCAAAAGTGGGGGGGAGGGCGGGAGTTTGCACACATAGCATTATGGGTGTGGGCATGCCCGCGCATGACCCCACTGTGCTCTCCCTGCTTTTGGCACTTGATGGGAAAAAGGTTACCATCGCTGAAAAAGGTTACCATTCCTGCGCGAGCTGCACTGGCTTCCTGTGGTCTATCGGGTGCATTTCAAGGTTTTGATAATAATCTTTAAAGCGCTCCATGGCTCAGGACCTAGTTACTTGCGGGATCGTATTCTGCCCCATAGATCCCTGCGACCAATCCGCTCGCACAGAGAGGGCCTCCTCCAGGTGCCGTCCACAAGACAGTGTCGGGGGGCGGCGCCTAGGAGTAGAGCCTTCTCTGTGGCGGGCCCAGCCCTGTGGAATGACCTCCCTCCGGATATTAGGAATACCTCTGACCTCCGCTCCTTTCGTATTAAGCTTAAGACCCACCTATTCCAAGTAGCTGGCCTGGCTCAACTTTGATCTAACCATATCGCTCCTGACGGGCTTTTACTGGGTATTTTAATTATATTTAATTATCTAGGGGTTTTTAAATACTGTATTTTAATTGTTTTATTTATCAGCCGACCTCCTCCTTGTTTATGTCTCGGTATATGTCTCTGTTATATGTTTGTTTTGTCCATATTTATTTCATATGTTTCACTGTACGCCGCCCCGAGTCCTTCGGGAGAGGGTGCGGCTAAGAAATAAATATTTATTTATTTATTATTATTTATTTGAAGCAGAGATGAGCACCGCCCCTTATAATCAGCAATAACTAGCACAGTAAAATCCGCAGGGACTCCTTTACCTTTTTACCTTTCAATGGCTCCAGTTTAGCCTGCTGGGCAAAAGCCTGACAGAAATACAATCTACTACAATTATCTATATGGATTTCTCCCTTTGCCTTTCCCTCTACTCACATTTGCATGCTTTCGAATTGTTGTCGGGAGCTGGACTGAAGATGGGTGCTCACCCTGCCACGTGGCACTCAGGTACATCCTATGCACCTATCTTGAAACTTGGCTGCCAGCTTTTGCAGCTGACAAGCCCAGGTGAGCCACTGAACCCCCACTGAAAGACGCCCAGAAAAAAATAATAAAGATACTTATTTCCTATGAATATGCACGATTTATAAAGGTTATGTTTTAGTCTTAATCTAAGATGGGCATTGCGTGTTTTCAAGCATAGCAAAGAATAAATCATTAGCTGTCCTGTTATAACGACCAAATAAGGAGCAAACATATTTGTATGAGTTTAATTACATTTTCCCCATATTGTTTTTGATTGTCATTTAGAGCCTTCACATCAAACATTAACTGTGCCCGCCTATTCATTTTATATCTCATCAGTTAATATCGGAATTGTTTTGATTACACCAGTTCTGTTAATATAACAAAAGTTAAAAAAATATTAATCTTTTAATAATAAAAAATAAATAAAAATACAATAAAAATTTTAAATTGTAAGGTCTCTTTAGTCTAACCTGTTTAAAAATATTGCAGATGAACTGTTTTGAAATTTAATTTAATTTTTAATTTTATTAAATTTATAGACCGCCCCCTCTCCCCAAAGGGACTCGTAAACTCTGATTTCTGCCGAATTCATAGATTTCTTAGCAACAGTGTGAAAATAGCTTGCCACTGCTTTCTTCTAGGATGTATACCCCAAGCAGTCTTGCATCCAAGTGGCCTATGCATAGTTTCAACAGTTAACATTTGGACTGCAGAATATATTACGGGGCAGTAAAAACTTACACAGGTTAATATGTCAAGCCCTTGAATGACTTGCAAAAAAAACCCTCCGCCTACACTTTGAACCCTTCCTTCTTTCCCTTCTTCCTTTTAGGTCAGCAGTGAGGGGAATGCTGGACAGGCTCTGGGGATGGAGCTGTTTTCCACTTTCCAACTGGCTCTCACCATCTTTGCTGTAGAAGATCACCGGAGGCATGAACTAGGGGAGCCTGTTGGGATCTTGGCTATTGGTTTCTCTGTGATAGCAGGAGCTCTGGCTGCGGTAAGAGCCCTGGCAAATAAGTGCTCCAAAGTGCACCCAATTTCATGGTACCATAGCTCCAGACCCACCCACCCCCAAAATAGGTTTCCTGTAGCAAATTTTAATTAAGGTGGATTTTAATTAAGGTTAACTAAGTTAGATGCTCGTGTTCGGCTGGTGATCTTTAATCCTGGTCTGCAGCTTCATTTTTGTTCAGTGGAGCTCATCCTCTGTTAGTGGATCCCTTTGTAAAAAGTGCAATTACAGCTTTTATCCACAGGTTTTGTTTTGTTTTGTTTGCTGTCCGTGGACAGTAACAAAACTGGAGTGATTCTTAAAGAGAAAGTCCTGGAAGGCAAAGTAACAAAATGAATTGAACCTCCTTCTGTAGGTATTAGATTGTTGAGTGTTTTTAGTATTCTAAATCTGAATCTGCAGCCTACCCAATGCGGTATCTTGCCACCTTGAAAATGCCTATCACAGAGCTTTTTCTCAGGCTTAATTTAACTTACTTTCATCCACGCAGCTGGAAGGCAGCTTTAATAGGAACCCCTACCAGGAGCACATCTGCCCTTCATGGCTGGTCAAACCAGTTGAGCATGTCTTGCTATATTGTAAATTTTATAGAGATCTAAACAGTAAACCTATTTTGCCCATTAAACTACCCAGGGACATGCAGCCTCCTGCTACTTCTACGGTTGTAAACTTTTGCATAGCAGCTTTGCGCAGCAACAGATAATGAACTGTCAGTGACAAAACCGTAATCCATCTCTCTCAGCAACTGTAGCATATCATTCCCTATTGATTTTTACATTCCTATGTGTTATACTGAATGCTGCTTTATTATCTGGATATTTTAGGAAGCGATCTTAAGTGGCTGGCCTTTAACTGTAATAAAAAAAAATGTTCATCTCCCACTGTGTTAGTCTATGTTAGCCTGGTGAGATAGTCCAGACAAGAAGAGTAACCAGAAGTACTAGCTCTTTCTTTATTGTAAGGTTATATTAACAGAATCTTGCAACACTCAAAGTATTCCCTCTCCTTAAAAAAAAAACCCCGTTACATGATAATTATCCAGTCTTCCTCCTGTCTCCCAAGGTCATTCCCACAGACCATTACAGGCTAGAACCACAAAAATTCCAATTCTCCAGTGCGCTGCTTAGAGAATCCAAAGGAATGGGTTAATTTCGGTCTGGTTGCCTAGAGACTGAATTGAATAAACTTGGCCACGCTTCCCTCTTTCACTCGGTTCGTCAGTTTTTCAATTCAGTCTGCCTTAAGAGACGTATCCACATTTCTCCTGCAACTTTAAGGAGGTTTTCCTTTGGATTTTCTCAGCAGATCATAGGTGTACTGATTTCTTTCCGTTTTTAGGTTCATCTGTAAGGTCTGCGAGTTTAGCGGGCGTGCTGGTTAGTCCGCTCCGCCGTCAAGAACCGCAGCCAGGGTTTTTCCCTCCAGGGGAGGGCGTGCATGCCCAGTCGCTTTAGCCTGATCGCTCAGGCTAGCCTGTTCTAGATTACTGCCTAGTTCCAAGGGCCGTGAGTTCGGTACACCATTCTCGAGCCCCTCTATCTGCGCTTGGAGGCTTGGTGCGCCATCCTCCCCTCGCTATTCCCTTTCGGGCTTGCGGAGCTTCCATTTTGATCGCTGGGTTTCTTGCAGGTTTGCCCTGTATCTCCCCATTATTTCACTTCGGTGTAATTACTGAGAATGGCAGACTGTGCTCCCATTGCAGCATCAGGGGAAGGGATTTACCCTAGAAGTTCACCCTTGAAGGATTCCCCCCCTGGCCAAATTCACATCCAGGGCATTGGTTATTACGGTCACATCCCGCTGTCTACTCTGGCTCCGCCATTGGCAGGCGGACATGTGATCCAAGTGGCGCCTGGTGGCAGCCCCATTCAAAGGAGGGAAGCTTTTTGGGGAAGTTCTAGATCCCATTCTGTAAACCATTTTAAAATATTCTATACTCAATACTTTTAAGTAAAACGATTTAAAAAAATTCTATGCACAATAAATAAAATATTCTTTTAAAAAACATTAAAAGAATAAAAGAAAAAAAAACCCGGGTCACTTACCAGCAGGCAGAATCAGCAGCTCTCCGATGCAATGGATGCAGCAGGGAGCAGGCAGGCAACGAGGCAGCAGCACAGGTAAACTTACCGGACTGGAGGGATAAGGGTTGTCGGTTAGCTAGGCACGCCGCCTGGCAGGCTTAGCCGGCCAGGCGAGGCTGGAGAGGGGGGCGGGGGGCTTTTGGTTGCACTGCGTACACCAGCTCGTGGCTTTCATGAGGGAAAGCCACGAAAGCTAGCCTGCCGCCGCCACCGTCCACCCATTTATGTCTACATGGCGTACGCCAGCTCGCGGCTTTTGAGAGGAAAGGCCTGAAAGCTAGCGAAAGCCATGAAAGCTAGCCTGCTGCTGCCACCACCGCTGCCCACCCGCTTTCGGCATCATGGCGTACGCCAGCTTGCGGCTTTCGCGAGGGAAGGCCTAAAAGCCTTATCTAGCGAAAACCATAAAAGCTAGCCTGCTGCCGCCGCTGCTACCCACCCGCTTTCGGCCACGCGGCGTATGCCAGCTTGCGGCTTTTGTGAGGCAAGGCCTGGAAGTCCTTCCCTCGTGAAAGCCGTGAGCTGGCGTAAGCTAGCCTTCCGCCGCCCCTCCTCACGCTTGGTTGCTTATCTGAGGTAGCCTCACCGCCATCACCCACCTGCTTTCGGCCACACAGCGTACGCCAGCTCACGGCTTTCGTGAGGGAAGGCCTGAAGGCCTTCAGGCCTTCCCTCGCGAAAGCTAGCCTGCCGCCACCCACCCACTTTTGGCCATGTGGCGTACGTGGGACAAGGGTTGTCGGTTAAAGAGGCTAGAGAGAGGGGGTGGGAGGCTTTTGGCTGCATGGCGTACACCAGCTCGCGGCTTTCGTGAGGGAAAGCCTTCAGGCCTTCCCTCACAAAAGCTAGCCTCCGCCGCTGCCCACCCGTTTATGGCCGCGTGGCGTACGCCAGCTTGCGACTTTCACGAGGGTAAAAAAACCTCGCGAGTTGAACTAATGGTTTTTTTTTTACAAGGGGATTCAATGGGCGAAAGGGCGAGGAACGCGATGAAGCTGGAAAGGTAAGAGGCGTGCCTCGCGGCCCGACATCGCCCACCTCACCCCAATGGTAAAGGCAGCCTGCCTGGTTCCCTTCCCCGCGGTCCCTTTAGTGAGGGGTGGAGTGTGTGTGTGGGAGAAGCGAGACGCGTATCCTAGCGCTACCAGAGACTGACAGCTCCATCGCGTTCTTCGCCCTTTCGCTCATTGAATCCCCTTGTAAAAAAAATCCCGCGAGTTGAATTCATGAGGTTTTTTTTACAAGGGGATTCAATGGGCGAAAGGGCGAGGAACGCGACGGAGCTGGAAAGGTAGGAGGCGCGCCTCGCTTCTCCCCCCCCACCTGTCACCCCTCGTTAAAGGGACGGTGGGGAAGGGAACCAGGCAGGCTATCTTTACCATTGGGGCAAAGTGGGCGGTATTGGGCCGCGAGGCGCGCCTCTTATCTTTCCAGCTTCGTTGCATTCCTCGCCATTGTATTCAGGGAAGCCCCTGGTAAAAAAAAAAAACCTTCTCACGATTTCAAGATGTTTGATTGAACTCATGAATATTTTTTTTCACTAGCCGCTTCCCTGAGCACAATGGCGAGGAACGCGAGGAAGGGAACCAGGCAGGCTGCCTTTGCCATTGGGGTGGGCGGTGTTTTTTTGCACGAGAAGGAACAGGCTGGAGGGGGTGATCACATTGCTGGTCTGCCGCTGTTTTTGCGGCGAGCCCTCTTTTTGCCCCGGAAGCTGTACTGGTAGGTGGTACAGTGTTAATGGCGGGGACCGGTTGCACATGCGCTTAAATATTTGGGGGGAGGGCTTATTTTCAGGGGAGGGCTTATTATGGCGCATGCTCTGAAAAGCCCGATTGGGCTTATTAGCAGGGCATGTCTTATTTTCGGGGAAACACGGTAGCTGCACTCCCCTGCTAGAACTTTCAAACAAGCTCAAGGAAGGAGAAAGCCCAGTCCAAGGACTGGGGCAAGACAAGAGGCAGCACAGCCCAGAGCTGGATAGGAGACAGAAGAAGAGAGTTCCTAAATCTCCCTGGGTATCTCCATCAGAGTGATAGTAGTAAAGGTTACTGTGACAAGATTCTGTATATTGTGTGTAAGCAAATAAAGAACTGAACTGTGGCTGGATTGCTCTATAGCATTCTTGGACAGAGCCTAAAACCAATACCTTAAAAATGCTCAAAATTTCAACAGATTGAATATCACAAATTGGGGGGAAATGCATACAATACAGATAAAATTTGAGGGTCTTATATCTCTCTGTGTATACATATTACATACAATTGTGTGGTGTTTTGGAACCCTGTACGCCACACCTGATCCTGAGGTGAAGTTTCCAAGTATAGTTGGCATAAGCAAAGAAATGTATTTCCCCAGGGCAAAACCTAAACTTGTTTAAATGTAATTACAGGTTAATTGAAAAATGCCATTAATACGATTACTACCTATGTATTTAATAAATTCCTTCCTCCTATTAAAAATTACAGTGCGTAATACAGTCAGTCCTAAAAGATCAAGAAATACTGTAGCTCTCCCCTTGGCCTCATTTTAGTCTTGGTTCTTCCCTCTCTCTGGCAAGGTTATCCTCTTTACTGAACTGTTTGTTGATCCTTTCTGGAATATTGATTTTGTTGCTATTGTTATTTTATTCCACCTTTCTTGCATATAACAAGGCAGAGAACATGCCACATATTCTTACCTCCTATTTCCTCCAGAACAACTCTGTGAGATGGCTTAGCCCAGCGGTTCTCAACCTGTGGGATGCGATCCCTTTTGGGGTCGAACGACCATTTCACAGGGGTCGCTGAGACCAGCGCAACTCTAAAGTTTAGACTCCACCTCGCGTTCCTTGAAATCCCCGCAGGTGGGCTCCGGAATGGCCGCGCAGAGCGTCGCCGCGGCTCCACGCTGTAAAAAACAGGTGCGCACGCACACCCCGTACAATTAGCCTCGGAGACTTCGTAATGGAGGGAAAGTGTTCCTGCGAGGGAGGAAGGGGCTTAGGTCCTGCTCCGGGCTGTAATTGTACGGGGCGTGCATGCGGCTTTGTTTTCCATGCTGCTGTCAGGTACTTTTAACTATATCTAAATCCACAACCAGACCTGTCATCAAGAGCCAAGCCCAAATTGGCCCTATTCACACAATGAAAACCTGCTTGCTAAAAGTACCATAAACCATGCACAAAGGAAAAGAGCAAAAAAAAAATGCAATGCAAGATACCAATTTAAAAAACGATGCAAGTGGAATTATTATTAGAAATAAAATGTAACAGAGAAAATGATATATATGAAAATATAAAGTTGGGTTTCCTGAAATGCCACCCTGAGAACCCATCAGAGAAAGTAAATAAGCAAGGGCAACAACGGAAAGGAGGAAAGATGAGAAGGGAAAGGAAGAAAGGATAAAGCAGAGGGAGTAAAGGAGGGGAAATCAAGAGTAGGAGAGAGGGTAAGAGGGAGGAGAAGAGAGGAGGAGGGGAGGAAAGAGGGGAAGAAGAAGGGAGGAAGGAGGAGGGAAAGGAAGAAAGGGTAAAGCAGAGGAAGCAAAGGAGGGGAAGTAAGAGTAGGAGAGAGGGTAAGAAGGAGGAGAAGAGGAGGAGGGGAGGAAAGAGAGGGGAAGAAGAAGGGAGGAAGGAGAAGAGGAAAGAAGAAGGCAGAGAAGGGAGGTAGGGAAGATAGAAGGAGCAAGGTTGCTGCAAAATAAAATGGGGTGGCAAGAAAGTGACCCAAACTTTATTCGATATATTTGTAAGAAAATAACGATAAATGATTAATGATAATGATATAATTAATGGTAATCATAAGAGTGTATATTTGTGAATGAAATTAAAAGAGAAAATAAAAAACTTTTTAAAAAATTAAAAATAAACAATGCACAACGTTTGCCCAATAAATTAAGGTTAAACTTACCACCACCACCAAGGTTAAGAGCACTCCTGCAAACAACCCCAAACCAGGTTGAAGATCCATCCAGGCAGGGTAAGCAAGTTTGTGAATGCAGCTGCAGGCAACTTAGTTAAGGAGGCTGTGGGAATAAAGCCACTGTGTGTCTCTGTGTATGTGTATGTACGATTGTACAACAGCCGAGGTTGTCCAGCCTCCAGGATGTGATTCTTTTCAGACCCAAAATTTAGGAGAAGGCAAGATGTTGGCTGCCTCTATAAAAAAGATGTGGAGACTCTAGTCTAGAAACAGTGCAAAGAAGAGCAACCAAGAGGATTAGGGGACTGGAAGCTCAAACATATGAAGAACAGTTGCAGGAACTGGGTATGTCTGGTTGAATGAAAAGAAGGACTTAAGGGTGATATGATAGCAGTCTTCCAATATCAATAGCTACATTACGGTTCATAACAGTAGCAAAAGTACAGTTATAGAGTAGCAACAAAAAAATTTTTATGGTTGGGGGTCACCACATGAGGAACTGTATTAAAGGGTTGCGACATTAGGAAGGTTGAGAACCACTGGGTTAGCCTGAGAGTGAATGGCCTGAAGTCACACAGCTGGTCTTCATGTCAAAGGTGGAATTAGAACTCATAGTCTCCTCTTTCCTAGGCTATCACCTTCACCACTATCCCAAATTGGTTCCGGTCAAGAATAGTTCTGAAGCTCAGCCAATGCTCCAGCAACAGCTAGAAAGACGACCTTTTTAAAAAAAAAACAGGAAAAACTTCATAGAATAATCCTCCAAGAGAGGAACTGAAGCCCCATTGCAGCTTGTATCAAACTTATATTTCCTAGGGTACCTTCTCTGGAGGCAGTATGAATCCAGCCCGATCTTTGGGTCCAGCTGTCATCACAGGATTCTGGGAACATCATTGGGTAAGTGGTCACTGCAATGGAGAGGAATGGCTTATTCCTAAGGAGAAGAATAGCCTGAGATTTTCCATCTCTTGGGTGCCCTGGAGGGAGTGGGGTCAACCCGCCCCGAGTCCTGTTTAGGAAAGGGTGCGGTCTATAAATTAAAGTTTATTATTATTATTATTATTATTAACTTTAGTAGTTGTCTATGGATTGCCTACCCAAGAGAAACTCTTTTTTCTTGTCAGATAACTTTCTGGAAGTTCCGATTTAGGACGACCTTGAATGGATGATTATATGCAGCGTTTAAATCTATAATTTGGAACTTTTAAAGTATTTTTTCTGTCGCTAAATTTAATTTTCAAGGTATTAATATAAGGCTACCCAGAAGTTGCTGGAGAATAAAGACACATATTTCCATTGTTTAAAATAGTATTTAGGTTTACCTTACACTCCCATCTTTACTGGTTCCAGCCAGTGTTAGGTATTTTCCCCCTCCAATATGGGTGTCCCTGCTTTTCTCTCTCTCTCTCTCTCTCTGCTAGTCTTCCCTTATGCTTACCACTGTGTTGCTTGAGCCTTGCTAGGATTCTTTACGACCACGTTCTTGCCAATCTGTTGGCTCTTATGTGATCTTCTCCCACCCTTCCAAGGGCTGATATATATAGTGCTTCAGAAACCACATCATGGCTCTCACGCAATCTCTCATTCCCACTTTCCAGGTGTATTGGCTCGGCCCTATTCTGGGTGCTGTTCTGGCTGGAGTATCCTATGAATTCTTCTTTGCTGACAGCGCTTCACGGGAAAAGCTTGTTGCCTGCCTCACCTGTCACGACATTGAGATTGTGGAGGCAGCCAGCATGTCTCGGTCTTCACTTTCTGCTGCTCCTCAGGCTAAATCACCTGACAAGGAAGAACATGGCACTGAGTAGAAAGCTACAGCAATTCCCCATCTCTTTGTCTTCTTGTAAAGCCTCTGTTCAGCTTCCAGCTTCCTTCCACCTTATGCAGCTTCATATATATTTATATCTGTATTGGCATTAAGTGTTTTGAAGTTGGTGCTCTTAAAGCACAGCACTGCCATCCTGACCATACCAGATTTCTGATTCATTAGCTTCATTATAGTTGGAGACCCCTCCTTTGCCACCATCAGTCTCCAATCACCTGGCTGATTTTAGATACACTTAATTTAAAACACACGTAAATGGAAAGTTCATGTAAATCCCACAAAGATCTCAGAAGTATTCTTAGAGACTAAAAATGGTTGCTGCTTAAGAGCCCAGTGCTTCGTTTGGAAGTACATTTGCCTGCAAGAAAAAGGGATACAAGTAGGTTTAGGTTTAGGTTTATTTGGATTTATATGCCGCCCTTCTCCAAAAGGACTCAGGGCGGCGTACAACATTAGAAACAGACATCACAAAAGTTTTAAAAAAAGATTAAACCCATTTCCAAAAAGACCAAACCGATTTTTTTTAAAAAAGAAACAATACATTTAAAATAAATTAAAATTAAGTAAGGTGTGGTAGAAGCGCCTACCGGTTTGGGGAGGCCTAATAAATGTTCCACTGAGTATTTTGTCCTTGATCAATCCTGTGATGGCAGAGGTTTTATGGGGGTGCTCACGATATGCCCTAGAAATGGGTAGACCTATGGGGCATTGCCTTCCCCCCCGAAAAAAAATTGCTGATCCCATGATTTAGTGAGATAGATCTACAGAAGATCTAAGAAAAAAAAAGATTGTTCCAGTTTCTGTTCTGAGGACAGATATAATAATCTGAGAGAAAGGACTGGAAATGAGGCCTCCTGCTTTCTGTTCCAAACTCTGCTTTTTTTTATTTTATGGCATGACCTTGGACAAAAGCTCTTCTCCAAATCTGTGTCTCATCTGTATTATACTACCGTCTGGTACTATAGGGTGGACTGGTGTATCTATGGGCAATTAAAAGTAGATTGTCAAGACCCAAAGGTGCTTTTTCAGGAGGCAATTGGACTCTGTTTTTCCTTTTGAAGACATTTTGAAGCGAAATGCCTTCAAAAGACAAAACCAGAAAGTCCAGTTGCCACCTGAAAAAGCACCTCTGGGGCAGCCATGACCTGGATGATTGAGAATCTTTGCAGACTTTTTAGATGGTCAAGAATTTCTAATTTCCAATTGCTTGACAACCAGCCACAATATTACTCCTTTGCTCCTAAATTAGATTGCGAATACGCAAGTATTCAGGACCGGTGTCTAGATTCCAAATTCTTCCCTTCAGAATGTTATGTGGACTTTTTTTTCTTCTTCTTCCAAAATTCAACTTAGCGGAACCAGAGTTCCAGTCAAAGCCAGAACAGATTCTGGAAGCCTGAGAACCCTCATGAGCAAACATTTCAGGAAAAGCAGCGTGTTTCTCTTTGCCACATGGATGGAGTTTGACAAGAGGCCTAAGCCAACACACTCACACCCACCCCTAACCTGATGTGCAATAAAATACGAGACTGTGATTGAGCATGCATATGCTGATTCTCCTCTCCTGTGTCCTTCAAACATGCTGGCCCTGGTCAAATGCTGAGCCCAGCATATCCCATTGTCCTTGCTTCTTTCCGACTTGGCAGTTTTTCCTCAACTTGCCCAATCCCAGAGCAGGCGGATAAATCCCCTACAGCAGAAAGAGAATTAGAGCCTGTTGAACAGTTCTGATTAAATAGCTGCTTCAAAATGCTACGGTGACAAATATTCCAGAGAGGCCTCTTTTGAAGCACAGAGGGCCCTGCTGGTTTTATCCTCATCCCTTCCACTGAGCAGTTAACCCATAAGACCCCACCTCCACAGATGTATTTCTACCTTGGGTGTTCTCTCAGTTTAGCTTGATTTGCTTATTCATTCATTTATTTATTTTTATAGCTGGCCTCAATCCCAGTGGATTGTGAGCAGGGTATAACAAGGTCAAGAGGAATAATAAAAAACCAATAATAAACTATTATAATAAACTATCCAAAAACTAAACATTACAGAAGCCCATAGAATTACACTAATGATCTAAGGGTGAATATAACATGGATTAGAATTGTTTTAGCTTGTTTAAGCAGGGTAGGGGTCATCTGGACCTCCAGGAGGAGAATATTCCATAAAAGGGGGGGGCATCCCTCTGGAGGCCTGTCCCCTGGACCGTACTCTGTGTACCTTGGGAGAAGAAAGGACCTGCAAAAGACTCTCTCGATACCTTGTCCGGATGGGCAGAATCAATTCTGCCAAGATATTTCCTGATACATCCTGGTGCTTCCTCTTAAGATTTTTTTAAATTATACAATTACCCTGCCTCATTCAGAAATGTTACAGGGATCCAGACAATATTTTTCTTATCTGTAACTTTTGTGGGTTTAAGATTACCTTTGGCAGGGCTTCCATGTTGGGTTTCTTCTTCTTCTTTTCCATTGAAAAACCATGTAGATAATACCACTCTGGGGTTGAAGAAGAGACATTCAGCCAAGTGACAGAGACTCATGTAGCCTTGCTTTACCTTGCCTTATGGCAGAAGATGGCTTTTTTTTGTTGTTCACAGAGAGATCTGTGATATCATTCAACATAATAGCTGAAGTGCAGGGAGGAGGATGGAGTATAGAATACAAAGAGCTGCTTATCTGTAACATATTTTGTTGGCAGGAATTATTGGTGATATGGTAGGGCGTTGAAATTCAATACAGTAGGTTTGGGAAGGCTGAAATATAGTAGAGCCTTCTCAACAGTTCCTTATGGTTGCTTATTCCAACGGCATCAGCTATCAGGATAGCATTAGCAGCAATTGCCTACAACTAAAGTAAGCCTTAGTCACCAAACTAATACTCAGGAACCATAATTATATCTTGACCATTAGAACCATTGTTATATCTTGACTATTGTGAGTGATATCCTATTCTATCCCATCCCATCGCATCTAGTGAGTGCCAGTTTATTTTGTTCTATTTTAAACCATAACAATAATATTTACAGTTAATAGCTATCATCCTCCACAGTTGTTCAATAATGCTATCCCCCAGCCTGTGAGCTAAAATAATTAGATCTCAGTCTAAAAATAGCTCTAAGCTCGGGTGTGTGTGGAATTTTATATCGTGGAGGAAAAATAGGTAGTGTATAAATTGGATAGAATTGTGGGAATCCCTGAGATAAACTAATGTGGTTTGTACTGATAGCTCCTACCACCTTCAATCAACTCACTGCGATGACCAACATTATGGGAATTTCATTTCAACCAAATTGTGAAATCAGTTGTGCAATCCTATATTAAAGATGCTATAGATTCTGGGATTGTTGATGAGTGAATTGTTTCAAAAGAAAAAAATATTAGAAGACAGCTGGGGGGAAAATACTGTACAGCAAACACAAGAATACCATATAACATCAGACATGATTCCAGTGTTCAGAGCCAGTCAAAACAATCAGATAAAGAGTTTTGTCAGAGAGGGGGCCTATTCAAACCTGTACCTAACTCTAGGAAAAATATCAGAAGCACAAACATTCCGAGTCTGAGCTGATTTTAATCAATGATCATGATAGGTCTACCCACCCAATCTTCTAGGAGAAAAGTGTCCAACGGGATAAAGAGAAATGGTTCAGAGCTACGAAACAAAGCAATGTATTGGTATTTTTGAAAACTGCTAATGACATGTTGACAGTTCTGTGCTCAAACTAGGCTGGAAATAGTGGAACAGCTCTTACCTCCCTGTATCCTATGGAGGAAAACAGGAGGAAAAGGGGGGTGGGGAGTACAGAAAATGTAAAAGCATAAAACACCTGACATGCCTTCAGTTTCCAGTCCTAGTCAGAAACAATTTCATAAAGAATCTTAAGAAAGACGAGTCTTTTCCTACTCACACCTAACTTTAGCATAAACGTGCACCTGACAACAATTATTTTTCTGCCCAGTCCCAGTGGTGCTGCCTTCATCTTGCCTTCAGCCCATGAGTGAGACAGCCTTAACACTTTCTTAATGTAACATTTCTCTTCCCCTGCTCCCCATTTATTCAAGAACAGTCACAAGGTGTGCAAAATCTATCCTTTATTAGATTTTTATTCCACCTTTATTGTTTTTATGAATAACCCAAGGTGGTGAAGATTCCCAATACTCCTTCCTCCTCCTATTTCGCCCACAACAACAGCCCTTTGAGGTGAGATGGGCTATAAGAGAATGACTGGCCCAAAGTCACCCAGCCAGCTTTCATGCCTAAGGCAGGACTAGAAGTCACAGTCTCCTTGATTTCTCTAACCATTTAACCCTACACAAAATTGGTTCTCTATGATGTTGGAGGTATATCTGGTGTAACAGAGAACTGACACGAACATCTCCAGGCATCTGTTTCTGTAGTGCTTTCCTTCTCTTCTGGAACCTTGAGCAAACCCTATCACCTTAAATCTTGCTACCCCAGAATGCATCCTTACTGGGCATCCAGAATAGGACCTTCCCATGTTGCTGACTATACAATTGTACTGCATAATGCTGTATAGGCAGGGATTGGTTTCTCCACTGGCCAAAATCTGAATGTCATCAATCCCTAATCACTGTATAGGATATATGCTGGAGTAAGATCTAGCACTCTGCCCAATCCTTTTTTTTCCTATTTGTTTTTCCAAAGGACTGTTGAACTATTGGTCTAATGACTACTAGTTGACAAGGAAGAGTTGTCTCTCTTGACTGCAACATAACCATCCTTCATTAATAATTTGTGCTGCTTAGTTGTGACCACTGCCATAATGTTCACTGGGTATATGTAAAGGAAGTGTTAAACTCTATGGTGTTCTTTAATACATGCCATAACATTTCCCCAAAATAATTACTCTATTGACCTGTCAACCTACTGATCTTAAGTGGTAAGAGAGAGATCTTGGCTTCCATCTAGCAATCAACCAGAGTTGTGCAACACTGGATAAGTATAGTTAAAGAGTTGTATTTTGAGAATAGGGTTTTTTCCAAACTGTGTGCAGGTGGACAAGTCAACCTAGTCTTCAAAACATAGCACTTAGAACAGTTGCAGAAGTTGGGTTCCAATCTTCCTCACAGAACAACAGAAAATCAGAGGAAGGCCCTCTGTCCATCTCCCATGCAACATGAATGGACATGGTTTTCAAACATAGGAACGGTTGGTACCTGTGAAATATCCGTCTGTCAGGTGCTTTGGGTTATCGTTTTTCAGTTTAGGAAGCAACAATTTCAACTGACGGAATTATTAGAACAACAATAAAATATAAACCACAAATTGGCTGCAGAAACCTGGTTTCTGGTCGATTCCAAAACAGCCGTACACCACAGGTACAGAACCCAGTGTCCCAATGAAAGGAGGAAGTCCAAATGCAAACCTGACAGATCAACCCTGACTACATCATCTGAAGCCTCTTTCTCCATGTTCTTAAGACTATCCATATGGAAGGCCTTCTGCTGGCATAACATTGAAAATACTACTTGTATTCCAGGACATCTAAAGTTATCTTCAGGCTCCCATAACAGTGGGCTGATAATGAGACAGCGGCAACATACAAAGAAGTATGTTCACTACCTTCTGGACACACTTAGGTGGCGGTGGAGATGCACTCAGAGGCAACAGAGATATAGTACCGCAGTGATCATCCATCAAAATAGCAAATTCCATACCAGTATAGTTTTCTGACAACTCGTGAATTAGTTGAGAGCTCTTCAATTCAGCAATGGAAAAAACTAGAGACAATATCCAATGACCGCAGCGGACACTTCCCTGGCAATCACACACATGATCCAAAAATGACATGTCACAAGTAGTCAAAACCTCTGGCTGCTTGCAAATGTTGGAAATTAGCTTGTTTCCCTCTCATGAACCTCTGCATTGGGAAGGACATGCAAGTGCCCTACTAGTGCCCTCCAAACCACTGTTGTGGATTGTGAAGAGGAATCCAAACCACCTCCCCTACTTCCCAATGAATGCCAATGGAGCCATTTGCTTGGGATCTTACTACCATAATTGCTAAGAAGAAAATGGAAGTAAATCATCTAAGCAAGGAAAAGGGAAAAATTGGAAATGAAAGGGTTCAAATTATTGGAGTTAAAGCTCTGTTAGCAGCTACAGGAGCTAGGAACCGGCTTATGCCTAAACCTTTATGTCAGACAGTGAAGAGTTAAGGGATTTTAATCAGTCAATCTGAGTTCCCACCTCCTGGGCTGGACTATACTAGCAAACCTTATAAAGTTCACAGTCACAATACAAAACAAGGGGCTTAGGTGGAGGGGTGGTGCAGCAAGCAGCAGTGAGCTTCAAGACCATCCTGCTGCACCCTGCTCAGTCTCTGTCCTCCTCCTGACCCGTCATGTGGGAGGCACGCTTATCCTCCTTTTGGAGAGCTGTTTTTGCCGAGTTCTTCGGGACTATGTTCTATGTGTTTTTTGGGCTGGGGGCTTCCCTTCGTTGGATTGTTGGCCCCTCAAATGTTCTACAGGTGGCCCTGGCTTTTGGCTTGGTAGCAGCCACCATGGTGCAATCTCTAGGCCATGTAAGCGGTGCCCACATCAACCCAGCTGTTACCATGGCCTTTCTGTTGGGCTCGCAGCTTTCCCTCTTCCGTGCTGTCTTCTACGTGGTGGCCCAGGTGTTGGGAGGACTGGCCGGTGCAGCTGTGCTTTATGGAGTCACCCCGGCAGCACTACGGGGTAACCTGGCACTCAACACGGTAATGGGATCATGCAAAGCTGTCTCAAAATGTTTTTAAGAGGGGGGCATCCCTACAGCCGTAGACAAGAAATGAGTTAGCATTGCTCTGTGTAGGAAATTCTCTAAAGGACTGCACACTGGGCCCTTTAAAATCTGGATTACTAGGGAGATTATTGGGAGAAGGTACAAAGTATATCCCATATAGGAGGGCTTAACCCTAAATCTAGAAGGATGAGGCTGCTAGCATAGAACCTGAAACAAGGATTGAAATATTTTCATGGGTATATTATTTTTCATCTCAAGAAGTATCTTGGAGTAGTTATTGGGTAAAAGCCAGATTGCCCAGTATACTCAACGTATGTCTTTCTATGAGTACCGAGCATAAAAGACAATACGATAGAATTTGACATCAGTGTAATTGGATATAGTAAGAAAATTAGTTAAAGAGAGGGAGGATGAAAGAGATACAGTTTTTCTTTTTAGGATGGTAAGGGTGATTTCAAAGGCACTTTTCATGAAAGAATGTTATCATTGTAAAAATCAGATCTGCAGTTAGTTTTGAAGTAAATCACTTCTACTACATTTCGAAAGAAAAGCAAGCATAGTTTTCCCAACCAAATCTTTGGATTCCCAAGCTGTCTGGTTGATCATATCAGAGAACATTGTTTTTGTTAAAAACAATCATAATTGAAGATTTACAGATATTACTGGAAAGCCTAGATTTGCTTGATAGTGAGATGGGCAGCATATAAATTTAGCAAATTAAAAAATATTATGTTGAGTTAGTATTAAATCTAATGAATTTTTCTATGTGAAAACATTTCCATTCTTGATGTAAAAAACCCACTCTGCTGCTAGGAAATCAGCTAATACTATCACTATTACTAATTGTGAAACTTATTTTTGTTTGTGTAAAAAAAGTAAAGTTAGAAGTTTGCTCAAAAACACAGGAATATTTCAAATGAAAGATGAAGTTCAGGATTCTCATCCTTTGATACAGTAATGGCATATTAAAAGCTTCCCTTGAATAGCACAAGTTTCCCTTGGATAGTAAATTCCCTTTTTGAAGTAAATGAACTGTTTTCAGGAGGCAAAACTACTCTATTTAGAAGCCCTCAGACTAGCGTTTCAGCTGAGTTTAAAAGCTTTTTAATTATGGATTTTGAATTGACATATTTTGGATTTGAGCAATAATTGCTACATATTTAAATATCAATTATCTGAATGAAAATTGTACTAGGAATGTATCTTGGAATAATCAAAGTCTGAGTGAATTAGATTGTTTTAAATACATTCTTTGTTAGTGTACTGTACCTGTCATATTTTTACATTTTGCTGGTGAACTAATTTCAGATATCAAATTTGGAGGTGTGCAATAATGAATATCAAAATTCCTAGATGAATTCTTATGATACATGTTCCAGATGAATGGAAGGCATCTGTATTCATCCTTCTCTTAGATATTACTATCTTAATTCTATTTGGCGGTTTGTCTGTAGCAGCCTAATGGCCTAACAGATTTTATACATCATGAGGCTGCCTTTAGACTATTATTTTAATATTGGTAATGTCTCATTCACAGGCCAGCTATGGTAATACAACCGAATTTCTATAGTTCAGGGTTGAATTTTGAATACTTGGTCCTCTCTGAGCTTGGTTGCTTTCTCACAAATGTTTCATTACACAACTAAGTAAGATCACTGATTATGTTACCCCGTTAGTAATGAAACATCTGCAAGCAAATAACCAAGTTCAGAGAGCACCAAACCCCCACAGACTGGGAATGAAATGAAAGCAAATTTATGAGCACAGAGCTGAAAAAAGGCACTGTCATAGTGCATTAACATCATTGAGTCTTCTAGTGAGAAACCCTAAATTGAACTGATTTCCTCCCATTTTTGCTATGGGAAAAACTCAAATACATCCATTAGTTTCCTTGCTGATTCCGAGCTTCTCAGCACTGCCGGGTTGATTTTCTGCTAGATCAGGCAGGCATCTGTTTTTGAAGGGCCTTAATCCCTCACTTGTCTGCCAAGCAACCTCAAGGCACATATCTCTGCTCAGCATCCAAAATGCCTTGGTAAGGCCACACTTGGAATACTGCATTCAGTTCTGGTCGCCACGATGTAAAAAAGATGTGGAAACTCTAGAAAGAGTGCAGAGAAGAGCAACAAAGATGATTAGGGGACTGGAGACTAAAACATATGAAGAACGGTTGCAGGAACTGGGTATGTTTAGCTTCAGAGAAAGAAGGACTAGGGGAGACATGATGGCAGTGTTCCAATATCTCAGGGGTTGCCACAAAGAAGAGGGAGTCAAACTATTCTCCAAGGCACCTGAGGGTAGAACAAGAAGCAATGGGTGGAAACTAATCAAGGAGAGAAGCAACTTAGAACTGAGGAGAAATTTCCTGACAGTTAGAACAATTAATCAGTGAAACAGCTTGCCTCCAGAAGTTGTGAATTGCCCAACACTGGAAGTCTTTAAGAAGATGTTGGATAGCCATCTGTCTGAAACGGTATAGGGTTTCCTGCCTAGGCAGGGGGTTGGACTAGAAGACCTCCAAGGTCCCTTCCAACTCTACTATTGTATTATTGTACCGTATTTTCCACTTTACAATACATTGAGCTACAGGTTTCGGTGGAGAAACCATGGCCTATAGTTGCTTTTAGACCACTACTCGTTGCACTAGAATACAGATAGTCCTCATTTAGTGACCATTTGAAATTACAACAATTATGAAAAAGTTACTTCACAAAGATTTCTTGCATTTATGACCTTCACAGGCCTTTCAAGCAAAGGAGATCTAAAATAAAATCATGTGGTTTCACTTAGCCAATGCTTTGCTTAATGGCTGAGTTGCCCTTCCCAATTGTCGTCACTAAATGGGGACTGCCTGTAGTCAATATAAATTTTGCCTTGTAAGTCAAATATTGCTGTTTTGAAACTCAGCAGGGGCATTATTAGTATTAGTGTTAGTATTATTTCCAAGTCTCTCTGTGCTTTTATTTTTTGAATCAGTAAAATTCCACCATTTCACTGATTTTCCCACCACAGGAGAGGTGAGTATCACTTTCAGCTCCCAATTGTACAAATAACCTGTTCAGTATGAGATGTGCCAACCAGATGTTTCCAAGACCTTAACTCTGAGGATAAAATTGTATGCAATTGGACCCCAGTATTCATCCAGAGGCAGTTTGAAATGTGTGGGTTGGGTGAGGAGGATGCACCCTGTGCATTAAGCATGAGATGGGCAAACTGACGGAATGTTAATTCCAGTCCAGTCTCAAAAGAAAGATATCATAAAAAGAAGACCACAAACCAGAGAGACAGTAGACTGAAGGAAAACTAGCAGGGATTCACTAGATACATTTTACCTCACTCCTTGGTGCTCTGAATACCAAAAAGGAGTGAGTCTAGTTGCCATTTTAATTTTTTGCCAAAACGTCACCTGGGGTGGCATTGTGAGAAATTAAAATACCCCCCTTAAATTCCCCTCAATTAAATCCACTAGTCGGCAAAGATGGGTGCCAATGAAAACATACTTCAAGCCAGGAACTGATCCTGAAGCCCAGTCAGCTGAGAGTAAAAAAGGACTCTGCAAGCAGGCCAGTGATTTAGAAAGTCTGCAGATTCATAACCCACAAATTCGTGCTTGAACTTTTACTACAGGGAGAGGGGGCTTATCCTGTGCAACCCCCGTGAACTCCTAATTTTGAAGCGTGCACTGGTGGGGGCGATGAGACATAATTAGGTTAAACTGGTTGGAAGCAGAAATGGATTTTGTGGATTTAAAAATCCCTGCTCTTACATTTTTCCCTTTTTGTTTACCCATTGACAGGTATATACTGTACGCATGTATATGGTGAGATAAACAAAGGGATAGGGGAAATGTTCGGTTCGCGTCTCAGATGAGGAAAATGTTTAGTGTATTAATAAAAGAATGCTTCCTTGGTTAGAGGTGCAGTGTGGAAAAGTTGGACTAGATGGCTTTTACAAGTGATTAAATGATTAATCCTAGATTAATGATTGAAATACTCAGGTCCCAAAAACCAAGTCAGGATGATTCATAAGGATTAATGGCTCATCAGCATTAATTAACTGGGAAAGCATGTCCCTGGGAGTTGTCTGGATTCAGCCTCCACCCTGTAGACAAGAGAGAACTAAAGGAAGAAAATCAGCTATATGTGAGACACAGGCCTAACCCTATTAGAAAATGCAGCTATGTTTGATTTATCCACTTGGTATAGATAATACCAATTGTCTCATTGATTTATCTATACATCTCTAAAGCTTTCCTCCTGGCTAGACTTCCTGTTGCTTTATAAACCTATTTTACTTTCTTTTATTCCTGCCCCACCTTGTTGAACCTTTAGTTTGACTAGAATGAGGTCTGGCAGATAATCACATGGGCACTATTAAAATGTAACATCTTCATTCTACAAACTTATTCTAGATGTAAGTGCAATCAGTGTTTCCTCCTGGTATGCATACATAATTTCTGGAAACCGAAGCCCCTAAAGATATAGTTAGGTATAGAATGAATGATACCTTTTGCTGTTCCTCACGGTTTTATCCTCCCACATATCTCCTGGCTACAGATACACCCTAGTGTAAACGTAAGCCAAGCTACCATTGTGGAAATCATCCTGACCCTACAGTTTGTCCTCTGTGTCTTTGCCACCTACGATGAGAGACGTAATGGACGCATGGGATCGGTGGCCCTGGCAGTTGGATTCTCCCTCACACTTGGACACCTCATTGGGGTAATGATTCAATATGCAAGACACATATATATAGCCAGCTGTAATACATTTAGGCAGTCTCTGTAGTAGCCACCTGACCAGGCCTGGTTGGAGGATTAGTCCTCCCAATACTTTCCCCCATTCTTAACTGCACCCTATTCTTCCAGCAGTTTATTTGTCTTCTGTTTAACCATTTTGAATCTATAAAACAGCGGGGAAGGGGGTCTTTCTTCCCATCAGGCATACCAATCTTCCAAAGGGAATCTTTGGGGATGGTCATGCCTTTTTGGGGAGCAGCTTTTATCATGGCCAGGATTTGAAGGCGGCTTTTGAAATTAAGCCTGTGGCCACATGAAGTAAGTTCAGCGGTCCTTGGAATTCAGGTGAATCGCTCTTGCTAGAAAGTATTTCCAGGTGGCTATATGTAATCTACTCAGCATAACAGCTTGCTTCTTTCAATATTTTAATTGTATCTTTTAAACTGCCTTTCAATGGGCACACATTATTTTTAGTTTATATTATTTTTAAGTTTGATTTTGGTGCTGTAATGAAATTATTGTTGCTTTATTATGTATTTACTATTTGCCTTGTGCATGTATATAAATGCTAATATTTAAGCAAACATAAATAAGGGAGTTGGATCCTTTAGGATTAGAAACCTGAATTGCATGATGAAAAAAAAAATCTTTCCCTGTCATAACCGTACTCTTTTTTTCAGATGTACTACACAGGAGCTGGCATGAATCCTGCCCGATCCTTTGCCCCAGCTGTCATTACCCGTAACTTCACCAACCATTGGGTAAGGGAAGGGTTTGTAAGGATAAGAAATGATGACATCTTACAGTTCTTTGAAAAACAGTCCGGGGGCTGAAAGATTATTTGAGTTTCCCTCTCTGAATTTGGAGAAACAATTGCAACTTCAGAAGGGGGAATCTTTTATATCGTTATCCAAAGCAGCATCCACACTCTTGAAATTTGGCTCCCAGGAAGTCCCAAGTGAGATATTATTTGGTTGAGGAGAGAACATAGCAGAGGCAACTTGGGTGCATTTTAATCTTCCATAAAAGTAAATATTTTTAAATAGCCCCCCCCCCCCAAATAAAATGCACTCAGTTCCAATTTTTATTCTGTGGGTAAGTTGTGAGGGGAGAGCCAGTTTAGTGTAGTGTTTTAAAGTAGCAGGTTAGAAACCAGGAGACAGTGAATTCTAGCCCTGCTTGAAACACAAAGCCAACTGGGTGATCTTGGGTCAGTTCCCTTCTCTCAGCCCTGGGAAGGAGGCAAGGGCATTGTCTTCTGAAATCTTGCCAACAAAAACGAAGGACTTCCCCAGGCAATTGCCCGACTCAAAAAGAAATAAAATGTTGAGACAGCACCGAAAATGTCGGAGCATCCCAATGTCAAACTTACTTGACCTCACTTTAAAATTCTACTAATTATCAGGTACATGACAACATAAGAATCTAAGCTTAGTGGCAAAAATTACAAGCAATCTTGAGATGGGGCAATTATGGAAGAGTCTTTGCTCTACTTGGAATCCATTTGGAGGCTCACCGATGAGACTAATAAAGTAGAAGAGACTAGCTGATTAGAGCTGCTGGGAGCTGCCAGTAGTTTATGATTTATCAGTGATGGGTGAAGAGGATTTCAATCTGCTAATAATGGGAAAAGGCCCTGGGGTATTTTTTTTTTCTGAAATGCTATACCCTAAGATGTTTCTGCAACCTTAACCTATCTTCTTCTTCTTCCCCCTTCCCATCCTTTTGTCTTTTGTTCTTCCAGGTATATTGGGTTGGACCAATTATTGGTGGTTTGATGGGTGGCTTTTTGTACGACTTCATCTTATTCCCTCGGATGCGTAGTATCTCAGAACGTCTGTCTATTCTCAAAGGTGACCGGCCTGTTGCAACCAATACATCCAGAGAACCTCCAGGGGATCCTATTGAGCTGAAGACACAAGCACTATAAACAGTGACCGTAGGGTGGCACAACATAGCACATACACACATCCCTGCTCTGGGGAGAGATGGGGCAGAATAACTGGCCCAGTATACAGACTGTTATTGCTCCTGGCCAGTGGGAAGTGGTTGCACAAAGGAGGCACAAATCAGAGGGGGGAAATAGGTTATCCAGTCTTTCTCTCTCATAAAAAACAAAGCAACAGACACACAAAACATGGGATAATAGAATGCAGAGAGTGCAGTTGGGAGGGGAAGGGGGGGGACTATGTCATTGCCTGACTTTTAAACGATTTATTTTGCAGTGAGAAGTCTTAAAAACAGTTTTTGTGCAGGGAAACAAAAGGCATAAGAGGATAACTCTGCTTTGAATTCTTGCAAAACTTGCATTCCCTTCACATCTATTATGCTGAGTCACCCTTTGCAGACCTCGCTGCTCTCCCTTCTGCGCCTGAGTTGTTGTGGGAGGCAGATTGTTTAGTGTGGGATTGCTAGAGTTCTTTGTTGAGTTTGCCATTGGGCATCTTTCAGTTCCCCTGCTGCTCTTAATATTCTGGCTCCAGCTTTGTGCGCTGTGCCAGCAAGGTATGAACCCTTGGCTCAAGTGGGTTTGAGGACTTGAATAGGAGGAACAATTCTTTCCTTCCGTCAAAGTAGCTCCCCCCCACCCTTGGAGGAATCATGCTCAGATTATCTATTGACATAGGATGGTGAGAGTAATGAGGAAGAACAAATGACTTGTAGCCACATAGAATATATACATATATAATTTTGGCTTGTGCGTACGTGAGAAACAAATTTGGGGGTAAGTAAATGCAGAGCCAGAGCCAGAACCCCAGCAAGGAACAAACATCACTGAATAAAGCATGTGCTTACATAGAGAAGGTCTCAGTTCAATTCCTGGCATCTTAGGTAGTAACCTCAATATGCCCAGTGCTGATCTTGGACCTGCTGCTAGTAGCCATCTCTGGATTTTTCTGCTAGGCAATACATAGCTCCATTATAAAATTCCAAATGCCAGGTAGGGATTTAGCAGCTTAAGTAAGAACATCTTATAACACCTATTTCAAACATCAATCACTAAATCAAAATAAGTTTCCTGAGGGGAGGGGAGAAAGTATCTAGCCTTTTATTTAAAATATTTATTGGTGTGTTTACATTTGTGTCGTTTCTTTCCATCAGAAGCTGCTGCTGTTTCATTTTCCTCACTATCCCACATCATTTATCTCAGTGATAAAAAAATGAAGTGAAATAGAATTAGGGCATGGTCTCACTTATCTTTAGGATAGGGTTGCTATATCTAGACTGCAGAAATCGTGGCGGCCAACAGAAGGTACCAAAGGGGTTTTATGTATCTCTCTGCTGCCATCTCATTGTCAGCTAGCCTATCATAATATGGGAATTTTATTTTAAGCAGATTCCATCAGTTTGAGTTTAGCCTAATTTGAAATTAAACTTTCCAATCCCTCAAAGGCACACTTAGGGCAAGAGATGAGAAGAATAAATCAAACACAAAGGAGACGTGATGTTGAATATGAATCTCTATAATCCTCCCCTCATCCAAACTACATTTTATAAATTGCCTTTTAAATTGTAGGCGTAGCCATACATATAGCTTCAGTGAAGTTCCTTTCATAAACATAGAACTTGTGAAATGTTGTGTGCTCCATTTTTCATTGCTACCGTAGTCTATTCCAACATATTCTCTGATACTATTTCACCTCCCTTTTCTTATTTGCTATGAAGACACTGCATGGTAATAGTCCTTTTTTGTAGAATCTTCTAGGACCTCAATATGGAGAATCAATAAAGCTATAAAAGATGACGTACTTTTTAGAACTGAAAGTTCTGCTCAGATACTCAAAGCAAGAAACAGCACAAACTCTGACCAAACTAAACCCAATAACTGCCACTCTTCACCATATTAACAAATGCAAACAGTATACACTCAAGAGCCCCTAAAACCACCCTCTTCATTAACCAAAACTAATCTCTGGTCTGATCACCATGTTTAGTAATGCAAAGTAATCATTCATTTGTATCTCACCTTGCTCCATGGAGGTCAAATTTATTCCTCCACGGCTTACTAGTAGTTTATTCAGCAGGCTAAACTGTATTTTAAAAGCAAAATTTGTTGCCCAGTGATTGGTTTCATACATCATCCTATGCTATAAACCAGAAGAACTAGATTCTAACATCATGTTATATCAAATCTGAAGTAAGCACATTATGATTTAGTGCAGTGTATGAACTCAGCCCTTATTAAAAGATCCACATGTAAATTATTGGTCTTCTAAAAAATATACATCTTGTCAAGAAATTTGGTATCTTTACTGGAGTATCTCTTTCAAAAGTTCAGAAAAATTGGTTGAAAAAATGAGTAAGATTAGAACGATCAACAGAAGAGAATATTTCTAATTTAGGGTTGAACTGTAGGGTCCTTGATACTCTCTGAGCTTGGTTGCAAGCTCAGGAAGCCTTAGGGAGCCCACATTAGAACAATCTTCCAATTTTTGCTGACAAAGAATGAGTATGGCTTTTAGAAGGAGTTAAGGATAGGGAAGCTTTTGGCTGATCTAACTTTTTATTTATTTTTTGGAGTATCAGCATATGTATACTTGGCCATTGAAGCAGGAGGCCAAGATCTGATGGGAGGAGGGTTGAGTCATTTTGCTTCACTTATAGAACTACTGTATATCCACCCTCCCTCCAAGAGCCTTGAATGCTGTGTTTCTGGAGTTCCCCAAAGTTTCTAGTTGCTATATGTTGTAAATATGATGCCGACTAGTTTGGTCCAGCAGAATTTCTCTTGTAGTTAGATGAACTATCTATTTTACACTGCAGGGCTGGTTTTTAGGCTCCTTATCTCTAACAGCAGCTTTCCCAACCAAATAGGTTGGAAGTGCAGTTCCAAATTCCCAGATATCATTGGCTTATTGAGATCTAAGAGTTGCAATCTGATATATTGGAGGGGGGCAAATTAACAAAGGCCAAAATGTGAGCATAAAGTGGTTTATTTACTGGTCAAGCAAGCAGTTCTAATAATAAATGTGATTTAAGAGAGTTGACAGACAAATCATTGGAATGAAAAATGGTGACCAATATCTCAAAAGGAAAATGGGGAGGGTGGTTACAGTGAGTGATAGGGTGCAGATGTTTCATTCTGAAATGATGTCTGGGGCATGATTATGAATTCTGCAGTATTAATATTTGAGGTAAATCCTATTTTCAGATATTTTGGTGTGAACTGTCCCCCCCCCACCCCCATTCTCTCTACTACAACTGTTATAACACAAATGGTGAAAATTCAAGGTCAGTCAACAGAATTGACTTGGAATCACTCCACCAGGGTCCATCATCAATCCAGCTGAGTTATAAATCAACACAAACAGGATGAATTTGTCTAGTACAACAGGGCCATTTTATTAGGATTGATTTGCACTGTAGTTGGAAATGGTTCTATTCAGATTATTTACAGAAGACGACAATTTATTTTTTATGTCTTGCTTTTATTTTTCCTGCCACATGACACCAAGATGTTCATCTTTTTCAATGAGCTGTTTAACTTTCTGTTTCACAGGTATAAATTACTCTTTAGTTGTTGTGTTGGGATTGATTGATTTAATTAAATGCTACAGTTTATTTTTTGCTAATAGCTCTGCATCAGAGAAATCTGGCAAATGTACATGATTACAATTAAGGAAGAGGGACATGGCATGAAGCAGAAAAGTAATTCAGTATTTTATACATTCATGTCTAAAACGCACGAGTCTCTATTCGGCCCAAGGACTTCAGAATACAGAGATTTCTATTAATTCCAAAACCTACATTGAATATAGTGGCACTTTCTTCTTTAATACAGTTATACTATGGAATTGTATAGGAAACTAAACCCATAAATAGATCTATGCACTACTCAACCTTTCAGTTTCAGAATGATTGCATATTGTCAACTAAATACATTTTGAATGTCAGTGAAAGGAGAACATAATCCCCTCTCCTGTTCCACATAAAAACCTTAGCTGGACTGATACTAGCAAATACTGGGAAAGGAGCTGTGCCCTCAGGGCATGGAATGGAGCAGAGAAACAGCTATTCAACATTCAGCCTAGCCCACCCTGGCATTTGCAAGCCAAGGCTGCTGTCTGATGCACAGCTGGCTGTATGTCTCTTTCAGCAGCACTTACAGTTATTAGAGAGAGTAATTGTTTCCGTGGCTGTTTGCGGGCTCCAGAAACAAAATGCTACATTAAGATCCTACTTCTTACCTAGCAGGGTTCTTATTATGCTGGTTATGTTTGAAATTGGAAGATAAAAAGCTGCCTCAAAGCCACGATGACTGAATTTTATTGCAAAGTAGAGCCAAGTGTATTTTAAAATAGGCACATAAAGTTTATATTCTGTCCTGAATGCACACATGTGGCTTATATAAGAAATAGAATATAAAAGGGGGCATTTTAATTAAATTTCAATGTATTTCCCATTTGATTTATATGCCTAGGAAATGACAATCCTAATTTTTTTACCTCAGTCTCCAAGATCAAGCAGCTCAATCTGTAAAATGTTGCTGGGCTAAAAATACACAATTGACAGTGGCAAACAAAACATCATTATTCCATGTTGTATGTTCAGAAAAAAATATTGTAAAGACTTTTATATAATTAAATTAAATTAAACACCATCATTAAGGATCACAATCTAAAACATCTTCCTAGATTTAAAAAAAAAGTAATTGACAATCCCAAAGAAAACATTAGTACCTCCATGTTGTGTATCTACATAAACTCCAGTAAAAACTTTCACAAGTATATTATATAATGAAATGAAAAGAGAGAGAACTAAAGGGAATGAGAAAGATTTCTTGATGCTCCATTCTTGTTTATATTAACATTGTTATTTCTAATGCATCCAATTATTTATTTATTAATCTTGTGAATTCCCATGTATTCCCATGGAAATATTTATATTTAGCAATTATAAAGTGTGCCTTGCATGAATACATGAATAGTATTCCAATAGTTATTGCCAGGCATTGCACTCCTGCAAGTTCCTTTACATTACATTATCCTTGTATATGTAATAATGTCTGCTGGGAGGATGATAAAATACATGTAGTCCCCGACTTACAACAGTTTGTTTAGTGACTGCTCAAAGCTACAACAGCACTGAAAAAAGTGACTTATGACTATTTTTGACACTTACCACTGTTGCAGCATTCCCCATGGTCATGTGACTCATATTTCTGAAGATTGCAGTGTTTTGGGGGTTGTGTGATCACTTTTTCCCGCCTTCTGAAAAGCAAAGGGAAAGCCCGATTTACTTAACAACTGTGTTACTGACTTAACAACTGCACTGATTCACTTAACAACTGTGGCAAGAAAAGTCGTTAAAAAAAGGCAAAGCTGACTTAAATGTCTTGTTCAGCAACAGAGATTTTGGGCTCAATTGTGGTTGTAAGTCAAGGACTATCTGTAATTGATTGTACATTTAAAAAGCTATGTGTGTAAGATGAATGAAGCATGCTATTTGCTGTACATAATAAAAGAATATGTGTGTGAGAGAGTCTACATACACACATACACACATATTCTGAGTCTGTATATTTATGTAGTGAGAGAGAAAGATCTATCTCTACCCTTTTCAGTCAGGTAAATCAAATAAATCAATATATCAATAAATCCGGAGGGCTTTTTAACTGCAGTACAAGAACACGACAGAAACATGTAACTAAACAAACCATAGTATGATATGTCAAATCTTGGGGTGTGTGTGTGTGGTAGTTATATGTTTAGCTCCTGAACTCTGATATGAATGTAGATTAGACCATTTGCTTCTTTTTAGAATCTATTAGATTTTCAAAGGCTAAAGTTCCCTGATCCCATTTGTCCCCTCACCCTCACTTCCCCTTCATTGAAAAATATGAAGTAAGAAAACGTCTAGATTTCTTCTAGTGATGAAGTTTATCTCCCTATCCCAGTGTTAGCGAACCTTTTCGGCACCAAGTGCACCCATGCATGCACACGTGTGGGAGCGCCGGAAACCAGAAGAGCAGCTTCCCGGCGCACATGCGTGGGAGCACCCAAAACTGGAAGAGCAGTTCCCTGGCACACATGCGCGCACCAGGAAGCTGAGTTTCTGATTTCCGGCATGCACATGCGTATCAGTCACCTGGTCTTTTGGTTTCTGATGCACATTCGCATGCGAAAACCAGGTAGCTGGTGTGCATGCGCCCAACGCAAACCAGAATTTCCGCTTCCCAGTGTGTGCATGCGCGCCAGGGAGCTGCTCTTCCAGTTTTTGGTGCGCACAAAGACCAGCTGGCCGGCGGGCCAGAACCCAGAAAAGCAACAGGTGACAGCTGACGTGCCAGGAGAGATGGCTCTGTGTGCCATTTCCGGCATGCGTACCATAGGTTCGCCATCACTGCGCTATCCTCTAAATAACAGTGCATCTTTAAGGTAGATTATCAGCCTTTATAAAAGACAGATATCTTCATTTAACTTCTATTTCTATGGTCTCCTGGTTGATGTTATGGCTGGAAAACTAATTTTTGTATGTCATATACATAGTGGTTCCCAAATCTACTTGAAGTACCCCATTTTATCTGTGTGGCAATTGGCCATTTCTACTCCAGATATTTATAGCATGGTCTAGCTAGCATGATGTCAATATACCAATAATGCTTTATATTGCCACAGCGATGACTGAGTGGCACTAGAAGACATGGATCACTACCATGAAAATTGCTAATCCCTTTTAATTCCTGTAATCACTTTTCTTTCTTTCCTTTTATTATGGCAGAATAAATAAAGCCCATATTTCCTGTTCTTTTCTAGCTGCTTGTTAATTGGAGTAATACATTTTCAAATAGCAAAATAGAAATAAAAACCATCAAAGCATAAAAACAATGATAAAACTGTATAAAAACCATAAAACATGTGCAGCAGCTGTATAAACATATAAGCGTAATCAATAAAGGGCCCTGCTCCACAACTGAAACCTGAGGTTTTCCGAAAAGGTCCTTTAAGAGGTGGGCACCAAGACAGACAGGTTTTTCTGGACCTTGTCAGATGACACTTCTTGGTAGACCTGCCACTCCTGCCAGATGTATCTGAGAAGAGGCACTCCATCAAATAACCCATCACATGCTATATAGGGCTTCATAGGTCCTTAATCAGCATCTTGAATTGAACATGGAAGCAAATTGGCAACCAATACAGCTTGTGGAACAGAGGTGTAATGTGCGCTGATCAGGGAGCACACATAACTGTCCATCTTGCACCCGCTGGAGTTTCTGGGCAACCAGGACCAGGTCCCTCAGAAAGGGCCTTTTTCACCCAGCCTATTTGAAAACAAAAATACAACATCATGGATGGATTTTATCCCCTGCGCTCTTAAGGAAGCTGGGTGAAAAGCCTCCTGAAATCCAAGCAGGATTTCCTGCTTGAATTTTGTGATGGATCCTTTTCAGCCTGCCCAGGGGAACTAGACGGAGTCCTCTGGGCGGGCAGGCGGCAGCAGCAGCTTGCAACCTTCCCTGCCCAGGTTCTGTTGATTTTCTGAGGAAGATGGCAGGGAAGTTTGCACATAGCAATCACATGATCACAGGGTGTTTGGCAACCTGCTGTAAATGCAAACAGGCTGCCAAGCAGCCAGACTCCAATCATGTGATTGCAGAGGAGTTGGAACAGCCATACTTTCCCTCATAAGTCCCTTCATTCAGCACCATCAAAATTTCATATAGTCACCAAATGAGTGCTCATTAAGGCAACTTGTACAATAATCCATTTGAGAGGTGCCCATAACATGAGTGACCAAGAGTAAAGCCTCCCAGTCCATAAATAGGCAAAACTGATGCACAACATGAAGTTCTTCACATAGGATTCATGAGTTCGGGAGGACTCATTGGTTACACATAGAGTTTCTTTGGGGCAATGCCACCGCATCCAGAACAAGGGGTGGGTTGTTGGGGTTTTTTGCTAGCCAGGGATCACCAAAGCGGCTGGCTGCCTCTGTGAAAGGAATTTTTTCGGGCGGTGTTATCTTACCTGCAGGACACCTGAGTGCCAGTAGGCAATCAGGGGAGGCTCCTTTGGTGTCACTACGTGGTTTATTCGCTCATGGGAATCGAGCTGCTGACCTTAGCAGGACCAGGCTCAGCATCTTAACACGTGAGCCACCAGGGCCCCCTACAAGGGGTGGTAAATCATTGAAACCAAAAGGCCCCCAAATCCAAAGCCTTAAGAGATTTGAGCTGAAAGCTGTTTTCCCCAACCGTACCTCCACAGCAACCAAAGACCAAGACAGAAGGTCAACAGCAGTGTCACTTAATACCTTACCCCATGGTGACAGATACTCTCATCCAGAGGCTTCCTGCAGGTGTTAAACAGAAGGGTAGAGAGAACCAAACCCTGTAGAACCCCACAAAGCAGGGTTGAGGGCGAGATTGATCATTCCCAAGGAAAATCAATTGGAAATAGCCATCCAAGAAAGAGAATCAGCATGATACAATATCTTTCACCCTCAGCTCCCAAAGCTGCTCCAGAAGTATATCATGATCAATGACGCTGAAAGCCATCAAGAGATCAAGATGATCAAGGATGGATGAACTGCCCCCATACCAATCATGCCAGAGATAATCAACAAGCATGATCAATGCTGTTTCAGACCTGTACACAAATCTGAAACTTGATTGGAAGGGAGCCAGAAAATCTGTTTTAGTCAGAATCTTCTGAAGCTATCGCATGATCACTTTCTCAACAACCCTCCTTAAAAAGTGAATGTTAGATACTGGGTGAAAGTTTTCCAGTAGGGTTAAATCTAGTTAATGGCTTCCAGAAGAGAGGGTGAACAAATGCCTTTTTAAGATTCTGCCTCTTGCCATACATTTCTTTGTCCTCCAACAAGTGTTGCCCTCTTTCAAGTTACAACATCGCATACATTTATGATGATTCAGTAGGATTAGAAGGCATTCATACTTCTAGTGCCTTGAACTGTTGTTAGAAATCTGCACCTGTTTCCAATGCACCTATCTCAATAAATTAAAATAAAGCTGGGAGGGACCTTGGAAGTCCTCCAGTCTGGGCCCCTGCTGAAGCAGGAGAACTTAGTGGAACAGCTTGTCTCCAGAAATCGTGGGCGCGCCATCACTGAATGTTTTTAAGAAGAGACTAGTGCAGTGTTTCTCAACCTTGTCAACTTGAAGATGTCTGGACTTCAACTTCCAGAATTCCCCAGCCAACATTCGCTGGCTGGGGAATTCTGGGAGTTGAAGTCCAGACATTCTTCAAGTTGACACGGTTGAGAAACACTGGGCTAAAGCCTAGTCTCACCTTTAAAACATCCAGGGATGGAACACCCACAATTTCTGGGGGCAAGCTGTTCCACTGATTAATTGTTCTCACTGTTAGGAAGTTTCTCCTTAATTCCAGGTTGCTTCTTTCTTTGATTAGTTTCCAACCACTGTTTCTTGTCCTGGCCTTTGGTGCTTTGGAGAATAATCTGACCCCTCCCCTTCTTTGTGGCAGCCCATCAAATAATGGAATACTGCTATCATGTTCCCCCCTAGTCCTTCTTTTCTCTAGACTAGCCAAGCCCAAATCCTGCATCTTGTTCTTCCTTCCAGGCCTTTGATCATCTTAGTTGCTCTTCTCTGACTGATAAGTTTGCTAGTATAGAAAATAATAAGGTGACCAACTTTTTTACAATGAAAAGGAGGACAAAACACGTTCTATTGTCCAAAAAAATAAGCAAGGATTGCAATACGCTAAATAAGCACCTACTGCAATACAATATGCAAAAGAAGCAAGCACTGTAATACAAGAACCTGCGGGGAGAGGCTTCACTGCTTGCCGTACTGTATGCATATATGAACTTCCCGGTCTTAGTTTGGCTCCACTCATTGAGCCGCTGAAGGGAGCTTTCGTTTAAAAGGGCGATGCCACAGCCGAAGTGGAAACGTGGGGTCAAAAAAAAAAAAAAAAGATCCCATGAGCAGTAGGGCAGTCGTTTTTTGCCGTATTTTTATATAAAGGCATCAAGGATGGCAACCACAATGCGAAACGTGCAGCTAAAAAACTGGGCCAATTAAACCATCAGAAGAATGATTCGGATGGGCAAAACATAATAATAATAATAATAATAATAATAATAATAATAATAATAATAATAATAATAATAATAATAATAATAATAATAATAACAACAACAACAACAACAACAACAACAACAACAACAACAACAATAATTAATCATCATCATCACAGCGGAATTATTTCAATTCCCTGGATTCTTAGGACGCTTTGTATCTTGAACCTAATAAATACTTCATGCCGCCATTCTGCTTGCGATTTAGCACTTCGAAGGAACGCCAGTCATTCTGCTTTATAAAATTTGGTTTAATATGGGCAGCGTGACAATTGCGAATGGTGATTTATTTAGCAAGGCTTGGCGTGTCAGCACCGCCAGGCAGTAACTGGTGTACCTGCAAAGCCTTAAACCAGTCCAAACTTGGAAACTTTTAAGACTTGTGGACTTCAACTCCCAGAATTCCCCAGCCGGCATTGAAGTCCTCACGTCTTAAAAGTTCCCAAGTTTGGACACCCCTGCCTTAAACGATCTTCCCGGGCAAGGAACGGGATTTATTTCGATGGGTTTGTCTCAGCAATGAGCAATGTGGGATCGAGTCCCTTTGTCGGCATCGACCCTTTAAAAGAGCTACCGAGCATTTTTAGCGCCATTTCAAGTTTAGGAGGCGGGAACTGCGGTGGAGGACGGTAAGACGTCGGGATCGAGCTGCTTCTCCCGCTGCGGCGAAAGCAGGACCTAAACGCACAAATGGAGAGCCTGGTAAGTTGGGTAGATATCTGTGCATCGGGCGGTGAGGGCAGCGATTATTGGTAAGAAAGCCCTAATGGGGCTGCTTCTCTCTCCGGAATAATATATGTCCCATTGGATTCTGTGCCCTCCCATTCAGCGGCCATTGATTAGGAAACGAGCGTTCTGTGCATCTTAACTTCCGATTGCATTAGCTTTGCAATCCTTTCCTAAAAGCTAAATTCTTTTGGTAAGGCTTAAATATGTTCGGGATTGGTTTGGGCTGGTAATTTGATGACAATTATGACATGCGAATTATATATTTGGGGGGGAGAGTGGACTGCCTGTGGAGCTTGTCAATCATCCAGGTCACAGTTGTCTCAAATGTGCTTTTTTCCTTCAAAAGGCGACTGGGGATGAGGCAGTCCTCTGCGTCTATATTTACAGAGTATTCGGAAGTACTCTAAATCACCTACCTTTTCGGATCTCAGGGACCATTACATTCATAATTTAAAATCCCACGAACCACTAATATGATTTTTTCAAAATGATAAATAATATATAGTAGAATATAAAAATGCAAATAATTTTTCTGCAGACCACCAAAATAATTTTCTCGCGGACCACCACTTGGTGACCACTGCTCTAAATCATCTTGGCTGTGTCACAAAACACTGGACTGCAGGTTAGCCAAGCAGCTCTTAAATCTGCTGGCATATGGTATGCAGCAGATTTAGTTCTAGTTGTTAAAAGTTCTGAGAAACTGGCTAGAGTAAACCATGGGTAGCTCTGGGCGAGCTTGACATATGCAGATGCAGCCACAGAATTCCCTGGGGTCAAAGCAGACAGATCTGGGCCGCTAAGGGAAAGCTGAAATGAAGCATTCAAGACACCTGTGGTAAAAGTATGAAGTGGGTTCCTACTTCTGATTTAGATCAATTAAGAGTTGGATTTGTGTTGTTGAAAAATATTAATAGAATTCCAGTAGGATGGTAATGGCTGCTGTACTTAAAACGGGTTTATAGTTCAGTGTGTGGTGTGAACCTGGCAAGTACAACTAGACTTTACAATTCTGGGTAATTGAGTCAACAACCATTGCTTAGCATAGTAGAATGATTATATTCATCTCTGATGCTTGCAACAATAAATCTTGTCCAAGTAGATTGCTTAAACTCAATTAAAATGAAGGGGTTCGAGTTAGCCTCACGAGGGGCAAAATTGTACCCTTTATACAGGGAACGAAGATGAATATACATGTCCTGGGATAATCCAATCTAGTCGGTTACCAGGACCAGAGATTTAGTTTCTGGAGCTCTCAAACTTGTGCTGGAGCCTATCTTCTGAGAACTTTCCTCTTTATACAGTATATATGACCTACTGCTGAAAGTTTGTAGGATGACACTTTGCTGGTGATCCTTCACATGTCAAAGCAGTTCAAATATCAAAGTGATGGAAAGATGGGACCCCATGGGGGAGAGGGCCTTACTGGAATTTCCTGGGAAGAGGATACCTTCTGCCCCTTAGCTTTAGCTCCTGGGCTTTTCATTGGCTGCTGTTCTGCTTTTTAAGTTTGAGGGACACAGGAACCCCATCTTCTGTGTTTTGATTCTACAGTTTCTTAGTGGGGGGGGGTCTTTTCTCTTTCAGAATCCAGGAAAATGTATCTTTAATAGTAGTAAACACAACCATAACTGTAATAATAGACTGACTCAAGACAGGAAATTAGGCTTTCCATTCAATGCACTACTATATTCAAGGGGATTCTGTGATAAGGATATCACATTTTGTTATTCTTGTATGAATTATTGTTTATAATTCATAAACCATTTTTAATGGTTTTTTGCTTATGGTGCTACCTGTTTGTCACATTTACTTCACCCGGAAAATATTGTTGGCTAGTGTAACTGGAGTTGCATGTTAAGTAAATTAACTAAGAAAAAGAATACAATGACATGCCAAAACGTGACTTTTGGTTTTAATAAGTGTGTAATTGCTAATAATAGTTAACAGTATCAGCTGAATGAATTTCAATGGTACATTATTGAAGGAAGTAGATTCCCGTATGTTTTCAAGTAATATTTATTAAAATACAGCTATTGCCCCAGTTTTTAGTTTTAAAGGGTCTAGACATTTTTTTTAAATATAAGAAATGTGCCTTTCTTGTATTAATAGTTATAGGTATTGTATGTCTTTAGAAGCATATATAACAAGCATTTTAATATGTCCATTGTGTTCAAGACTGTGGAATATGATTCACAAGCATCATTTTATGCTTGTCTTATATATCCAATGATAAATATTTGAGGGCTGTTAAACTGGGGCAAAAAAATAAAAAAATAGCATTGGCATATTTTATCCCTCATAGGCTGCTACTATTTGAATTCTCAAATTCAAAGCAGCACTTGCCATTTCACTCCTTTAAATGCTGATGACTTCGCATTTCATTATTATGATTAGACATAATAACTGAATGAAAAATAACTTTTATATTCCTGATATTCAGTTAAAATGTTAAAAATGAAAAAAGAATACATAAAAGGTATCAGATAAATTAATTGTTTGTAGATGCTATCTATTGCAGTTCCACATTGGCAATCTAAATTATATATATATATATATATATATATATATATATATATATATATATATATATATATATGTATATATAAATAAAAATATTTAGATTGCCATTTAGATATATGTTATATTTGTACTGATAAATTAGGTTTAGGTTTTATTAAATTTATAGACCGCCCCCTCTCCCCATAGGGACTCGGGGCGGTGTACAGACCGTTCGTGTATAAAACAACAAAACATAACATAAAACATCAGACAAAACAACGCACACATACCGTCTGTATATACAACCCAAACTAATTAAATAATTAAAAACAATTCTAAAACCAGTTTAAAACCCCAAAATTTAAAATTTAGAAAGCCATCCAGGAAGGTCAGTAGTGGGTGTTCCCTGTAAGTACAATTACAATTACAATTAGGCCAGGCCAGCTAGTCGAAACAGGTGGGTCTTGAGTTTCTTGCGGAAGGAGCGGAGATCCAAGGTGGTTCTAATATCGGGGGGGAGGTCGTTCCAGAGGGTTGGGCCCATCACAGAGAAGGCCCTATTCCTAGGCACCGCCCGCCCGCACTGCTTAGCGGAAGGTACCCGGAGGAGTCCCTCTCTGTGAGAGCGGATTGGTCGCAGGGATGTGTGGGGTAGAATGCGATCCCGCAAGTAACTAGGTCCCGAGCCATGGAGCGCTTTGAAGATGACAATCAACACCTTGAAACGCACCCGAAAAGCCACAGGCAGCCAGTGCAGCTCACGCAGGAAAGGTGTTACATGGGAGTACCTAGTACTCCCCATAATAACCCGCGCGGCTGCATTCTGAACCAGCTGGAGCCTTCGGGTGCATCTCAAGGGGAGCCCCATGTAGAGAGCGTTGCAGTAATCAAGACGGGAAGTCACCAGGGCATGAGTGACTGTGCGAAGGGCGTCCCGCTCTAGTAGGGGGCGCAATTGGCGCACCAGGCGAACCTGGTGGAACGCCCCCCTAGCCACGGCTGTCACATGATCATCTAGCGACAGCCGGGAATCTAGGAGGATGCCCAAATTGCGTGCCCTATCCACCGGGGGCAGTTGTTCCCCCCCGATGGCCAGAGATGGAACACATTGGCTAAAGCGGGGCGCCGGTAGCCACAGCCACTCCGTCTTGGAAGGGTTGAGCTTGAGTCTGTTGTCACCCATCCAGACCCGCACGGCTTCCAGACACCGGGACATCACCTCGACGGCTTCGTTGGGGTGGTTCAGGGTAGAGATGTATAGCTGAGTGTCATCTGCATACAGATGGCACTCAACCCCGAATCCTCGGATGATCTCGCCCAGCGGTTTCATATATGTGTTGAACAGGAGAGGTGAGAGGACCGACCCCTGTGGCACCCCGCCAACACACATTGCGTCCGACCGGAGTGGAAGGAGGAGAACCACCGCAAAACGGTGCCCCTCACCCCCATCCCCTCCAGCCGACGCAATAGGATACCATGGTCGATGGTATCGAAAGCCGCTGAGAGATCTAACAGGACTAGGATGGAGGAACAACCCCCATCCTTCGCCCTCCAGAGATCATCCACCAACGCGACCAAAGCCGTCTCAGTGCTGTGGCCGGGTCGAAAACCGGACTGCCGCGGGTCTAGATAAGTAATTTCCTCCAGGTGTCGAGGGAACTGTTGCGCCACCACACTCTGAACAACCTTCGCTAAAAAGGGAAGGTTGGAGACAGGACGATAATTGGCTAACTCTACTGGGTCCAGGGAAGGCCTCTTAAGTAGGGGCCTCACCACCGCCTCTTTCAAGGCGGCTGGTAGGAACCCCTCCCCCAGCGAGGCGTTCACCAGTCCCAGGAGCCAGTCTCCTGTAGCCTCCCAGGGTGCCAGTACAAGCCAGGAGGGACACGGGTCCAATAAACATGTGGTGGCCCGCAGTCGCCCGCGTAGCCTGTCCATATCCTCGGCGGCAACAGAGTCAAACTCCTCCCAGAGTGGTACCTCAAGACTCGCCTCCGGTGTCTCCCCAAGATCACTGAGGGGGACCCATTCGCTCCAGATCTGAGCGATTTTGTCCTGCAGATATTCCCCAAATTCCTCTGCCCTACCCTGCAAAGGGGCTTCCCGCGGCCTCTGTAAAAGGAGGGAGCGGGTCACCCGAAACAGGGCGGCAGGGCGGTTTTCTGCGGATGCAATAAGGGTGGCGTAATATCGATGTTTAGCCACCCTTAGTGCCACAAGGTAGGTCCGTAAATGGGCTCTTACCTGTGTTCGGTCAGATTTGGCGCGAGAGGATCTCCATCTGCTCTCTAGGCGTCTCTTGTGGCGCTTCATCACCCTCAGCTCCTCGGTGAACCAAGGGGCCAGGCTGGTTCGCTGCCACCGGAGAGGCCGCAAGGGCGCCACCCGGTCCAAGGCCCCGGCCGCCGCACTATTCCATGCGGCCACCAGGTCCTCCGTCTGGGAGTGGGTCAGGGCTACAGGAAGTGGCCCAAGCTCCGTCTGGAACCTATCTGGTTCCATCAGTCGCCTGGGGCGGAACCATCTAAGATCTTCTGGTTCCGCCTCCCCGCGATGGGGGGTAGCGTCAGGGAAGTCAAGTCGGAGAAGCGAGTGATCTGACCATGACAGGGGAGTAATAACCAGATCCCCTATTCCCAGATCACTCTTCCATCGACCAGAGATAAAAACAAGGTCCAGCATGTGGCCTCCCTCGTGTGTGGGGCCCTGAATTATTTGGGTCAGGTCCAAGGCTGTCATGGAAGCCATGAACTCCCGAGCTACCTCGGAAATAAATAAAGGGAGACTAGTATAGATCTATTTCGAGCTAATTAGCTCTCATCAGCTAGCCATACCCTTACTGGGATTTGAACCCGGGCTGTATATATCTTAGGCAGGAGTTTTAGCCACTAAGCCACGGGCTCTGTTCCTTATCAGTTGAGCCAGGGAAATAGGTATGTATTTGTGTTACAACCCCTGGTATGACTAAATATGGGAGGAAGGTCACTACTCCCTCTTTCTGTCCTTCGGCTTATCACAGAAGACCATGCAGGCAGAAAACCATATTTTTATTTTTAATGTTGCCTTTTTATATTTGTGTTATATACAGCCCGGGTTCAAATCCCAGTAAGGGTATGGCTAGCTGATGAGAGCTAATTAGCTCGAAATAGATCTATACTAGTCTCCCTTTATTTATTTATCAGTACAAATATAACACAAATATAAAAAGGCAACATTAAAAATAAAAATATGGTTTTCTGCCTGCATGGTCTTCTGTGATAAACCGAAGGACAGAAAGAGGGAGTAGTGACCTTCCTCCCATATTTAGTCATACCAGGGGTTGTAACACAAATACATACCTATTTCCCTGGCTCAACTGATAAGGAACAGAGCCCGTGGCTTAGTGGCTAAAACTCCTGCCTAAGATATATACAGCCCGGGTTCAAATCCCAGTAAGGGTATGGCCAGCTGATGAGAGCTAATTAGCTCGAAATAGATCTATACTAGTCTCCCTTTATTTATTTATCAGTACAAATATAACTATATATATATATATATATATATATATATATATATATATATATATATATATATATATATATATATATATATAAAGATATATATATATATATATATATATATATATATATATATATATATATATATATATATATATATATATATATATATATATATATATATATAAAGATATATAAAGATATATAAAGATATATTTTCAGTTCATAAAACCTTTGGATTATATTCTTTAGAGCTCAGACTTCTGATTATAAGACTGGAAATATTGTTTCTAATTTCCTTTTAACTTTTGTAATATGTGTTTTTTAATGCTGTACGCCACCCTGAGTCCTTTGGGAGAAGGGCGGCATATAAATCCAATAAAACAAAACAAACAAACAAACAAATATTTTTTGCTGTTGTATCCTACTCCTGGCATTCATAAGTCTTTGTATTCCATGTGCACAAGTAGTGTCAGTTAAAATGGTGTAGTCTTTTGGAAGAAAGTATAGCTAATACCACTATTCATATTCAAATATACTTACTGTGTATTTAGAGGTGTTCGGAGGCTGTTGGGGTGTGAATGTAATAAAAGAGCTGGGTTCCAGCAAGAGCTGTTATTTGTTCATTGAGGTGTTTAATAGCTCTATTGTTTTCTCTTTAAGAAATAATGGTATCCCCAAAGGAGATCTATAGTTTTGGAATCCTTCTAGGCTTACAATGAGGTGGGTAGAATAGTCTTTTTCAACTTTTGATTAGGGTGACAGGGTTTAACAAGGGATGTACCCTAGATTGGGAACACCTCACAATACTGGAACTCATGTCCTCATTACCACAGAGCTGTATTACTGCAGTGCACGCTACATAGGACTGCCCATGGAGACCGCCTGGAAATTTCAGCAGTTTATTAGCTGGCACTTGAAATCACAGATTAAATCTATGCTCTGAGCTCTGTACTGGTTTCCGTATAGCTTCCAAGTACAATTTAAAATGCTAGTCATTAATCTCTATATAACTTGGCATCCAAGTGTCTTCAGAACCATCTTCTCCAACCTGATTTGACCTGCTGGACTTGTGGGTCTGAGAGAAATTGCTGACGTGAAGCAGGGAATTTCTGTATGGAACAAACCAAGAAGGTCCACAGATAGCTGTTTTGTGCACTTTTACTTTGAAACAGCTTCTCACATGAACTAAAGTTGACATAATTTTGGCCTTTTGGAAACTATTGAAAACAGGGCTACTCTAGAAGCCCTGGAGTGATTCATGACACTTAGGCTGACTATGCTATAGTCTTCATATTTTATAAATATGTACTTTCAATTTTTTGCTTTTTTTTTTTTTACATCTTTTATTACTGTGAATTGCTGAGAGTTTTGGATTGCAGGGAGTAGTAAATTTAAATCATCCTGCATTCCCCTCTTATAAAAGGCAGAAAAGTTGATGTTCAGCAGTATTCAGTCACAGAAATAAAATATTAACATGGTGGAGGGAAAGTCAAGCTCAATAGATGAAATGAAATTAATGAACACAGGTAAGATGCCATCATGTTGACAAAGAGATGATCCCAACGATGATGGTGATGGAAGTTGACACTACTTTATGCCAGTTCCCAATTTTTTTTTAACTCATACATGATCACAGGATTTTAGAGGAAGGTACTTTTTGTTCTGGCAAATGATGGAATATATCACACTGAATTGTTTAGCAGACATATTTATAGTTTTGTGTCTTTTTTGAATAGACTGCAAGGAAATACATCAATATTTTTAAAAGTGGGAGGGGTGAGATACAACTCTTTCTTTCATCATTGACCTTCTGGTGTCAATTTTAGAACAAAGGCTCCAACAAAAAAGAGCTGAAGTAAAACTCATTAAGAGATTCAAATCTTTCCACACTCCCTGTATCTTCAGTAGGGACAAATATGTATCATTCATCAATAAAAGTACATCTAAATCACCATTATGTCATTACAGTACTGTATCTTGTATTGCAACCTCCCCAGATCTCTCTGCATATAATTTTCACACCTTGAAAAATATCCGTGTGTCACATATTCACATGTAATTCAAGCTTTCTTAGGAAGTATAATCTAGCCCAGAAAATCTAGATCCACAGAACTCTTTCTTTTTGTTAAAAAATAGAGACTAATACAGCTATGTTTTTAAAATGTCAGCAGAAAACTACACTATGCTCTGCTTGCTTGATTCTTTACATAGCATGAAGGCAGAAAAAACTGCGTATTTGAAAGGCTTAGCACAATTTATGCTGGCCAATCAGCTTTGCAATGTTTATCAAATTTTCCATTGTCAAAAAAGTTTAGGTCAGATTAATTGATTCGTGGTTTCTAAGTACATTTTTTTGACCTGAATTGTCAGTGATAATCTGAGAGAAGCCAAACTCTTGTTAGTTTAAATGTCCTTGAAATTAGGCTACTTGAGACTACTAGTAGATAAACTGGAATCAATTTATTTTTAAGATATGAAAATTCTAAAATATTCAGCATCACAAGAATATTGTAGAACATAATGATATAAAAATGGCTAAGTAATGCTTATGTATATGTAATTATAAGTAAATTAATGTCGTTTGGTTTTTAGACAATCAACATTTGAAAAGACTGCTGAATCATAACTGATAGAACAGGAGTATTTGACTAGAAGTTCTGGCTATTTTGATATGTGGAATCACCTCATATCTAAACATTTGATATATAATAATACCCCACGTTTAAAAATAGAATTGAGTTTCTTCTCTGGATTTGAAATAGGAAGAGGGACCAATCTTTTTTTGCGTCAGGAAAAATATTTTCGATTCTGACTGTATCCAATGTCAGAATAAAGGTATTAGTATCCAATCTTATACACCTTGATGACAAGTTCATATGATGTGTTTGGCAGTGATTGAAATCACACAGTCATAAAGTTAACTATTTGTAGCTTATTTTGAGGATTCTGCATGAGGATTAGCTAAACTGTAATTATTTAGAACATCTTCATAAGATTCATTTTACTTTCTAGATACCATTGCAATTTACAGTATTTAGTATTTACAGTATACAGTATTTAAATTGCAATTTACAATATTAAGAGTTCTGTGCTGAAACCATAATATGTGGTACCTATACCAAAATATTATTTGTGAATATAAGATTTAAAAATTCAAAGGATCTAAAAGCATGTTGTTTATTTATTTGTTTATTCACGTTAATAAACAATAAACAAAAAACAATAAAATAGGTTTCTTGCTTTGTGTCTCTATTTATAAGATATACAAATGCACATGTGTATGTGCATTTGTATATCTTATAAATAGAGAAACATCTTGAATTTAATCCCTTATTTTAGAATTTGATTTGCACAAATAAAAATGGCGGGTGATGGTAGAAAATATACATGAAGGGTCCTCAGTTCCATACACTCATATCCATTCATGCAAAGGATACAATTTTATTTCGGACTTAATCCCAAAACAACAAAATAGTTAGGCTGTTGGTTTGAGCTTGGCAATTTGGTTGCAAATGTTTCCTCACCATTCGAGGAGACATCGTCAGTGCATTTGAATTGTGAACTATTTTGAAATAACAAAATAGTTGCTACAATTTATGTCATTTGACTGTTAGTCACTTGTATAATTACATAATTGATGCAAAATGCATAAAAATATGAAATATAATTAAACAAATGATGTAAATTATGTAAAATATAAATCAGGTTTAGTGGATACTCCTTCCCCCCGGAAATGATCCATTAAATCAAAGTTTTGCTATTGAAAGTAAAGAACTGCGTAAGTGACCAATGTCCAGGCTTTGTGAGTTTGTTGCACCTGGTCAAATTTGGACCAATAAAACATTTTTTTTAGCACTTTGTAAATTCCGTTGAGCTTTGCATGTCTCTTCAAAGATCTGATGTCAGTCTGGAAATGTGGTAAGGAGGGCTTCTTTCCTGACCCATTTTCTTTAAAAAATAGTTTCTCTGGCTTTGTTAGGGCAGAGCATTGTGGTGTTTGATTGAGAATGAGGTTTGTTGTGTAACTCAGTCCTACGTCTTGCCTATCTCATTCATTTCCAGAGGACCTCTTTTTCTCAGAAGCTTGAATGGAACTGGGTTTCAACCTCCTGCACATCACATGAATTGTTGTCCTTCCTGAACACTTGGGGGCTCACAGGAGAGTCATGGATCAATGCAGCTGTATTGTTGCGATTGAGGCCAATTACTGCTGAAAGGCGTTTTCACCGTGGTTTTCGCTTTCCATACCTGCCAGGAAAGGAAAAATAAGGGTTCAGATGTTTTTAAGCATTTACACAATGCCTTTTAAAAACATCTCGGTTTTTCTTAATTGTTCTCCTATTAGTTATCTCTTTCTTCTAAGCTGCAGGTATTGCTTTAAACTGATGTTGCTTACTTGTTGCTTTTAATCTTTTGTATAATGTTTGAATCACCATACAAACACAGTTTCTGGATGGTCTTAAAAACAATATTATAAAGTAAGGTGATCTTTTTTTTCCCCATAGTGAGGGAGAACTAACCAAGAAACCTTCATTATTAGTCAGTGTTTGGGATGGTTTGCAGCTTAGACAATTAGTCAATAAGTTCTATCAATCTTTCCCAACTTTCCTCCCTCCAAATGTGAAACGTGAGTTGGAATGTGACTTATGTTTTTAATCTTGTTTTTAAATGTGGGAAAGAAGTGCAGGCAGACTTACAGCAACAATTGGGACCAAATGTCTGTCCTTAAGTGATGCAGTTGTTACGTGAGTTGAACCCACTTTTATGAACTTTTTTTTGCTGCAGTCATTATATAAATCACATCGTTGTTAAGTGAATCACACAGTTAAGGAAATCTGATCCCCCCCCCCACGGTTGATTTTGATTGTTGGAAGCCTCCTGGGAAAGTTGTAAATGGCATTTGTTGACTCTAGAATGCTGCAGCTGTCATAAATACAATGCCAGTTAATCGGACCTAAAACGTGATATGTTTTCCACACAACTAGATTAAGAAAAACCCAATCAAACAATTGAGCCAAAAACATTATACTTGTTCATTTATTCCTTGAAGAAAATGATCCAAAGCAACCTATTTGTACGTGGCAAAAATATGTGAACCTCTAGGATAATCAATTCATTGAGGAGTCAGGTGTTTTAATCAATGGGATGATATACTCAGATGTGAGTGCTGTAGGCCTGCCTTATTTAAAGAATAGACTCTTGAATATTCAGTATCACATCTGGGATCTTCACAAATGCATATATGTGGAACAGTGGTGGGTTCTGGATCCCGTTCCAACCGGCAGCGTCCACATTACCGCTTCCGCAAGCCTCCGCAATGCTCCAGCTGCTCAGCGGAGCGTCACTGTATGCGCTGTGCGCGGAAGCGCCAAAGACTTAAAAGACCGGTAAGGAGATCGAGCGGGCAGGCGGGTATACGGTGCTCCTGGCAGGTTCCAGTATGCCCGCACTGGGGCGTACCGCCTGCAACCCACCACTGATGTGGAAGTGTGTCATGGCTTGAATAAAGGAGATTTCTGAGGACCTCTAAACTAGTTGTTAATATAGGCTGGGAAAGGTTATAAAATTATTTCGAAGCAGTCCAGTGTTATGCAGATTGTGTATAAATGAAGGTAATGCAACACCATTGTTATCCTCCTAGGAGTAGCCATTCATACAACATTATACCAAGAGCAAGGTGTATAACATTTTGGGAGCTCTCAAAGAACTCCAGGGTAATATATAAGAAACTAAATACTTCTCCTGTGTTGTCAAATGTCCTGAGATCACCATCAGAACACTGAACAATAATGATCTGTTTGACAGAGTTACAAGGAGAAAGCCACACTTTCTAAAAAGAACATTGCTGCATGTGTACACATTGTGCAAGCCTATTTGGGTAAGCCAGGAAGCTATTGGAAGGATGTTCTGTGGATGGATGAATGAAACTTTTTGGTTTGAATGAAAAGTATTATGCAAAAGGCAAACACTGCATTCCAAGAACATACTATCTATGAAATGTAGTATTGGCAATAGCCTAGTTTGGATCTGCTGTGCTGCCTCTGGACCGGGACAGCTTGCTATCGTTAATGGAACTATGAATTCTGAATTGCATCAGCAAATTCTACAGGAAAATATCAGGTTACCTGTCCATGAACTGAACCTCTAGAGAAAGTGGGTCAGGCAGCAAGACAACGATCCAAAGCTCACAAGTCATATACCAAAGAATGATTAAAGCAGAAGAAAATTGATGTTTTGGAATACCCAAATCGAGAGAGAGAACAGTTCTATGAAATGTCTCCTCTGGGAGAGCCTTCCCGCTTTAATTGGTACCCTAGCTAAATTGGATTTGTCAATTCTTTGAGATAGGACAGGTCAGAACGCTGCTAGGATTTCAGGAATGCTATTATATTGTTGTAGGGCAGTGGTTCTCAACCTTTCCAATGCTGCGACCCTTTAATACAGTCCCACAGGTTGTGGTGACCCCCAACCATAAAATTGGTGTCTCAGTTCCTAAGACCATCGAAAATATGTGTTTTCCGATGGCCTTAGGTGACCCCTGTGAAAGGGTCGTTCAAACTCCAAAGGGGGCCTGACCCACAGGTTGAGAACCACTTGTTGTAGGGCATGATAACAGAACCTTGCCTGTCAATTTAATATTGAAACCAAGGTGATTATACCAGTAGATTGCATTTTTGTTAAGAAAAATGCAGTGCTGTTGAGTTTCATGGACCTCTTGGTGATTGTGACTATGGTAGGCGGGTTTTAGAAGATGATGTCAAAGCGGTAGGCGGTTCCACTTCTGCATTGTAGTATATTCTGCAACTCTTTAAAGCAACCGCATGACTATGGTCAAAAACACCACTACTCCTGCCTTCTCTGGAGTCTGTATTCCGAATTATTTCCTAAGGGGTATGCAACCCTAATACAAGTAAGTCCTTCACTTATGACTACAATTGGAACCAGAGTTTCTGTTGCTAGGCAAGATGGTTGTTGCTTTCTGCCAGTACTTTTTTGTCACAGTTGTTAAGTGAATCATGTCATTAGGTGAATCTCGTCCCCCCCCCCCCCTTTGACTTTGCTTGTCGGAAGCCAGCTGCAAAGGTTGCCAATGGCGATTAAAGGACTCCTAGACGTTGGAACTACCCTAAATACATGCCTGTTGCCAAGCACATGAATTTTGATCGGGTGACTATGGGGATGCTGTGACAGTTTTAAGTGCAAGTAATAATAATAATAATAATAAATAATAATAATAATAAATTTGGATTTATTAGCCGCTCCCTTTCCAAGTAGGACTCGGGGCGGCGTACAATGGAGCATATAACATAAAATACATAACAACACCAAACGTACATACATACACAACACATATACATATACACGGAGGAGGAAACAAATTACATCAATAGACAGTTAAAAATCTACTTTAAAATACCCCAATTGTAAAAACCCAATAAAATTAATATTTAAGAACAATTTAAAAAACAGTTTGGAGGAATGGGAAAATTACGATTGCGATTGAGCCAGGCCGGATAATTGAAAGAGGTGGGTCTTCAGCTGTACGTTACTTTCTTCAGTGATGTAACTGAACAGTCGCTAAACAAATGACTGTTAAGCTGAGGCTTGCCTGTACATAGAGTACTTTCCTAATTTTATTTCCACAATGATTATCTGGGGGTTTCTATTGAGAAAGTGTGAGTGGCCCGAAATTATTTGATGAGTTTGGTCTCCCAATTCAACCTCTTAATATTATCTCATCTGCCAAATGTTCGCGCATTTCTAACAAGGCCCCCTGCAGTATATCTACGCATTTACCATACCCCCGACATTTGTGGCCTTGGTTATCACTACCTCCAAGATTGTTGGAAAGTAGGTTAGATCCCTATAGCAGGCTGGGTAAGTGGACCAGTTATGTAAACCAGGTTATGCTGTTGTCTTGAGAGCGGTGTGAACAAAGCAGGAGTTAAGATGTGGGGAAATAGTGAATTGCCTTGTCAAAAGTGGGTGGAGAAAGCAAGTAATCCCCCTTCCTCCCCTTCTCCTCATAGCCTTTTTTAAGGAGTCGGGGTTTTGCTAGATGCAGTCAGACTTCTTGTCCCGAGTGGTCTCTCTGTTTGGCTGCCTCTGGAAGTTTGGAAGGATTACCGCCATACCTTACCTGAGGAGTTTGTGTGCATGAAAGTCACAGGAGGGAGATTTGGCTGGTAAATAAGTTGTGCAGTGGTTTATCTGGAGTTGATGGGGACAAGCCTATTGCTTATGATTTTTAGCCCTCAATAATGATTTGCTGTCTTGCACTCTTCTTTAGATTGTGGGTTTCCCTAAATTTCAGCCTGGTTTGGGATCGAGGCGGAGCAGCTTGACATAGAACGTAAATACGTATATGTGCCTAGTTATTATTTGTACAAGCTCAGGTAATTTGCAACCGGTATAGAAAACTAGTTTGTGGATTTCCTTTTATTTTGCTCATTAAAGAATCTATGAACAGAGAATGGAGGAGTGGTGCTTTGTTGAAGCCAGAGTGCCAGGTTCAAGGGGGTTAGGATACTGCGGGTGATATCTGTTTTAGTATTTTTGTTATTTGTTTGTTAGATTTATGTCCTGTTTTTCTCCAGGAGAAGGGGGTGATGTACATTGCATTTCCTCCTCCAATTTTTACCCCATAACAGCAGCTTTAAAAAAAGGCTACACTGAAAGAATGATGGTCCTAAATCTCCAGTGGCTGAGACTGTTACTTTGATTTGTAATTGCAATAATAAACATCGGAGGTTAAAAATAGACTTGAAACAGGATTTCCTTAGTCCTAGACATGTTTTTACTAAACTGATGGTGGTCTGAGTTGATAGTCCTCATGTTTTGTTGTGCTTGATAACCAACTTTTATCTTTGGAAGTGGAGAGATTTTGCTTATTTGTTTCTTTCTGTTAGGAGAAAGTAAGTACTTTTCTATCCACAGACTAGGAGGGACAATTTCTTTTGGGAAAAAAAGTAAATATATTGACTGAGTTCTAAAGTCTTTCTTACCTATCGTTTTCTGTGTTCACATGATACGCTGAATCATAGACCAACTATATGGGTTTATGTCCATGTAGGCAAATCTTTCATTTCTAGTTTGATGTATTATATAAACCCAGTAGCTCCCTTCTGAGATAATTGTCACTTGCAAGGGGGCTTAAAGAATCAGTATGTTGTCTCTGGCACGTAATTAATTTTTAGGACAATAAGTGGACAGAAAGTATGAACTATCTGTAAAGGGTGCAAAGAAGGGGTTTCATCTTGCTTATCAAATAGCCAGTGGCACATTTAATGAATTAGTACGTGTTTAAGTTTTTTATCTGATTTGCTCTGCATTAATATGATTGTAAAACTGCAGAGCTGTGTAGTGCTTTGGGGTTGGATTCCAAAATATAATTCTGAAGATTTAGGGGCACAAAGATAATAACACTTTGCAGCTTTTTAAAGTAGCTGCATTTCTTCCTAGGTCATGTTATAGCTCCAGGGGGAACATGGTGCTACTGCTATCAAAAATTAGAGATAGGCATTAACCTTCCTGTTCTAACACACTTCAATGGTCACTATTGAAATCAAACCCAAAATATTGAAGAGCCCTACAAAACATTGTAGGGCTCTTTATCGCTGCATTTCATGAATTATGTCTCTTGAATGGGAAGGTTTGTTGTGAATAACATCCTTTGGCGGGGAGGACGAGACAGGACCAAATTGGATCAATGCAATGGGTCCTGATTTTCTCCTGTGTTCAGTTGATTTAAGTTTCTAGGTCTCTGCCTTAAAACAGAATGCTTATTTCCAGAAAATTCACATATGTTTTGTACAATTCTACATGTACAGTATTTAGCATATTTAAAGCTTAATTTTAGTGGGACTTGATTTTGAAGTTAATTGTTAGAATCAAAAATAAGCATACATATGTGCTTGGATAAATTCAGGTAAGAATGTCAGTGTAGACCTATAGAATAATACGATACATCTCACATTGCTGTTTGCCTCTTTAACAATTTGGAAACTGGATTATACGTAGAGACATAAAAGAAGCTGGTTTATTTTATGATGTTCTGGTTTAAGTGGCACTGTATTTTAATTGTAAATTAGGATTTCTACCAGAAGTGAATATTGTTTCTTCAAGGTCTCATGTGTGTTTCAGTTATCTCAAACTTTTTTATGAACTTGCTTTATTTGCACATATGTGTATATGGTAGTGTAGGAAGTTATCACCCAGCCCTCTCCCAGAAAAATGAAATATCCTAGGAAATATTGAAAAGGCAGAATATTTCCCTGGATGTGAAAATGGAGAAACATGTTTTAAAGACAGAGTAGCACCCTACAGCTTCCTGCCCATCCCCTTTTATCAATACGCCATTAAGATGCCCAAGCCAGTCCCTTTACATAATAAAGAGTTCTCCCCTTCAGCTCCAAAGTGATGGGATTGAGGCATGATCAGCCTTTACTCACTAACCACGTGGCATCTGAGAACTCAACCAAACCTGGATTCAAAACACAGCCTAAAGAGTTGCCCTTGCATGGCCCCATGGGAGTCTGACAACCAATCAGAAGACAAGCTCAAGATCAAAGGCCAGGGAGAGCGTAAAACCAGGGACTCAGCTTGTCTTCCCCACTTTCTCTTTTTCTCCACCAACATTGAAGCACGTGATCACCTTTTCTGTTCAGGACTCACGCCATGTGGTCCTGTCCACCATTAAAACCATCTTTCCAAGCAGCCTCCATGTCTCCAGTGTCTTTTCCCCCACTTGGAGCCGAACCCAGAAGGACATTTCTTTCAACAGTCGTAACATTAATCATGTCTGCAGTCCATGAACAGGGGGAACAGACTAGCTTACTGCACCCCTATCCAAGGCATTTTAAAGCATTCTTAGGAAATAATTTTAATTTAAGAAAGAAACAGTTAAAAGGCTGGATAGTTCGCTTAGCCCTCCCTCCTTTCTTTTAAAGACAGATGTGGAATGTAAAACACCAACAATGGAGAGGCCCATGTAAAATCCTAGAAAACCTTGACTTTAGTTAAACACTCTAACCTTGCAACCGCTTTGGATTTTTGCAGGCTTCTGTGGTAGGCATTGAGCAAGTACTCATTGTTTCATCAAGTTATTCCCTTGCTTTATGAATATTCAACTGCACAGCTAAATTCTCTCTGTTCTCTGCAGGCTCCATTCTTTTTCTTAGTCTGAGATTTATGGACTTGTACATGATGAATTGTGAACTGCTAGCAACTTGCAGTGCCCTTGGATTCTTAGAAGGGGACACCTACCATAAAGAACCAGATTGTATAGGTAAGAGATCAAGACTGCGAGGTATATATTGGAGGATGTCTACGGGTCTCAAGCTATTGATTGTTAGATGGAGGCGACTAAAACATGAAGTAGGAAACATTTGAGTTCTGTAAAGGCACTTTCGGTTTTAGTTTTGAAAAAATTAGGAAGTATCGGGATCGCATCTCTCCACACACATCCCAGCGGCCAATCCGCTCTCACAGGGAGGGGCTTCTCCTAGTGCCGTCCACTAGGCAATGCCAGCGGGCGGCGCCAAGGAGTAGGGCCTTCTCTGTGATGGGCCCAACCCTCTGGAATGACCTCCCCCCCGACATCAGAACCACCACCGACTTCCTCTCCTTCCGACAAAAATTGAAGACACACCTGTTCCGATTGGCTGGCCTGGCATAATCATAACTGCTACCTCCTGGCAGACATATTTTTAATCTGGTATTTTAGGGGAATTGTTTTTAAATTTAATTTTATGGGATATTTGTTGGGGTTTTAAATTATTTACTCAGCTGTACAGTTCTTTATACCTTTTTATCCTCCTTCGTATCTATCTATCTATTTAATAATTTTAATTGTTTATATGTTGTATTTCTGATATGGACTGTACACCGCCCCGAGTCCCTTTCGGGAGAGGGGGCGGTATATAAGCGCTCAGTAAATAAAAATAAATAAATAAAATCTTCCTGTCATCCTTTATTTGGAGGGTTCCAGGATACCCAAAAATGGTTCAATTCCCTGGTCCCACAACTCTATCATTTAAACAATATGTTACCTTCCAGATATTGTAACTCTTAACTCTCATGAGTCCTAGCCTGCTATGATGGGAGTTGTAGTTCGATAGCATAGACACTTGTCCATTCCTTCTATAGTATATGGTATAACTAATACGTATCCTGGGATAGCAATTCTGTGATCTCTAGCTTTGCACCCATTTGAATTGTTGTCTCCTACTTGGCTTGAATTCCTCCAGAGAGTGTGAAAGATTTAATCCGCTATCTGCGCCATGAAGATGAGACCCGGGATATTCGGCAACAGCTGGGAGCAGCTCAGATTCTGCAAAATGACCTCATCCCTATTATCATCCAGTACCCCCAAGATAAACAGCTGTTTGATGCTGTCATCAGGTAGGAATGGCAGGATGAAAGCAAGTGGAGGAAAGATTATTGGTTATAGGTTTTAAGTATGAAAAAAATCAGTAGCAGATAGCAATCAAGGAGTGTGCATTACAGAGATCAGGGAACAATCCATTCCATGGTCTTGTCTTGTCCCAAAAGGCCTAACTCTGTGATCAATGGCAAGAGATTATGATAATTTTAGTCTGAAACAATTGAGGGCTCCAGATATAAATGGCATTGATGGTTGGCTATGCTCTAGCAGTTTTGTTTAATATTTAAATACAGTCAGTTTGAATAACGTGTGTATTTCTGAAATATATCATATGACTGAGAATTTTAGCTAAGTCTTCATATAGTCCCAAATAATCTGTTGTATCCCCAGCCCATTGCTGAGGATTCTGAGAATTGAAGTCTGCACACCAGGAGGATAGGCAGTTTGGAAAAGATATCCTGAATAAAGCCAGTTCATTCTTCTTATTTTAGCCCTCACAGAATCAACAAAGCTAAACAGATCCATTTTTCAGCAGAATATGGTGGCATCTCATCTCCTCTTGTTTTTGATTAAAACCAATTATACATTAATCTAAATCCAAGCCAGGATATGGCATAGCTATAGAGGGAGACTACTTTAATTGTGCTGGGAGGAGGAACTAATGTCCTTTAAAGAACCAAATTTTAAAATGTGTACAATGCAGCTGCCATACCAATTTTTATTATCTCTGGAGGTGAAGGCAATCTAGATTGGACGTTGGAATGAAAAATAAGAAGTCTGGCCTATTTAGAAAATTAAACCCTTTACCCTGCCAATATATTATGAGTTTGAAGAAAGAAACTCCAGATTATTTTTAAATCCCATGTTTGTCACACATGGTGTTCCCAGTCTGGATTAAGCCTTTATCCACTTAAATTTAAAACTGAACCAAATCTTGAACTGGAACTATGTCTAATATAGGTGGCAATTAGGAATTCACTACTGAAAAATACTTACAAAAAATGAAATAGGGAGGAAGCCACTCCAATGAATTAGCTAAGGACTACGTAATATATCAGTGTAGAAATGTATTCATTGTTTTAATTTTGTCAGTGGAAAATTAGTATAACTTTAAGATATTTGTGAAGAGTTTTAATACTGAAGCAGTTTAATGGCAACACGATTAAATTGGCTTTATGTTACAATCATTGACAAAGTCTCTGTATCTTTATTTTCTTAGGTTAATGGTGAATTTAACCCAACCAGCTATCCTCTGCTTTGGAAAAATTCCCCAGGACATTAACCTCCGCCATCACTTCCTACAGACTGTCTCTTACCTGCAAGGTTATAAAGAAGTGAGTGGGAGGTCTCCTCTAGTCCCTATTCCATTTTTTGCGGGATTTCATGATTATGAGGAAGTAAGACCTTGCTTTTCCAAGCCTCAGTGCTCTTTGTAATTACACATGAAGCTTTTTACAATAAGCTCTGCTGTGCTTAAACTGAAGATTTTTCAAGGAAAGAAGAATTGTAGCTTCCGAGATTGCAGCTAATTCGAAGAATGCTGCAAAGGATTGAAGTTTAAAAAAAAAACCTTAAAGGCAAATAAAGGAAAGAAGCAGATTGTACTTTCCATATCAAGTTTGTGTAGCTTGCTTTGAAGACGTGTGTGTGTGTGTGTGTGTGTTTCTGTCTTCACAGGAACCTAATTCAATACATTCTTCTTCTTTCTCCATTCTTTTTAGGCATTTGCCAATGATAAGGTTTTTGGATTGTTAAGTGAGAAGCTGTATGAACTGTTGCAGCTGGTGAGTTTCATTTCGACCCATTTCCCAGGTCAAAAGAAAGGTGGCTTGACGACAAGAAAGGATTGTGAAAGAAGACAAAGATTTTGTCGATCAAGACTGGGGTGGGAGCAGTGAAGACAACAGCCTCCTCCTTGAGTTTACCTCTTTCGTGTGCTCTCAAAATGTATGTTTCCTATGATCTCTTCTTTCTCATTTTAGGATTGGGAGCAGCGCCAAGAAGAAGATAACCTGTTAATTGAGCGCATCTTGCTTCTGGTGCGCAATGTGTTACATGTGCCAGCAGATCCTGAAGAAGAGAAGGTAATGGAGTGAAAGGCCGGCATTATGCTGGCAAATGCCCGCCTTGAATGATGCCTGGAGTAAAAATACAAGCATATATCTGCAGATAAGAGGAACCTGGGCTTCCCAAATCCCTCCCTCATTGAGTTATACTAGCTGGTGCTGTTGTAGGTGATGGTCAGGACTGCCATCATTCTCTTGAGCTTCTCATTTGCTAGCTTCCAATCCGCCATGAATTATGGGGGGGAAGGAGCCAGTCGGGAGGGGAGAAGGCTAACTACCCATCATACCTTCAAGATCAAAATCCTGGGTATGGAATTGCTCACTAACCAGCCCACTGTTGAAGGGGCAGTTCCCAAAACAATTTATTCAAATGTAATGGACAATACAGACTAGCAAGGGCGGAAGTCAGGGCCGGACTGGCAGTGATGTTGACGACATTCAGATAATCGGGAGTTTCCTATTCAGTGTTTCATCTGCATTATCTCCACAACTCCCTGCAGTATTGTTGAATAATTCTCCGTGTTTCTTTTAGGGGTTGGGAATGCCTTAAGCTTAATAAATTGCAGTGTCTTGGAGTCACGTGTTCACCTTTTGCAACCTTCTCACAAGCAAGGTCAATGGGGAAGCCAGATTCACTTAACAACCATGTCGTGCTAAATGTGTGTGATGATTCACTTAGTGACAAGGAAAGTCGTAAAATGGGGCAAAACTCACTTTAAGTGTTTCACTTAGTAACATGAATTTAGGGCTCAGTTGTGGTCGTAACTCGAGGACTACCTGTATTCTAATGGTTAATCCTATCTGATCTCTCCCAAAGAACATTGATGATGATGCCAACATCCATGACCGGGTGCTCTGGGCTATGCACATCAGCGGGATGGATGATTTGCTCAAATTCTTGGCCAGCTCCCCGAGTGAACAGCAGTGGAGTCTGCATGTGCTGGAGATAATCTCCCTTATGTTCCGTGACCAGGTAAGCAAGCAAGTCTGTTCGGACTGGAAATGAAGGCTGGGATAGGGTGGGAAATATCTGCAGGTGGCAGAAACACAGCAAAGGATACAATACAATACAATAGTAGAGTTGGAAGGGACCTTGGAGGTCTTCTAGTCCAACCCCCTGCCTAGGCAGGAAACCCTATACCGTTTCAGACAGATGGCTATCCAACATCTTCTTAAAGACTTCCAGTGTTGGGGCATTCACAACTTCTGGAGGCAAGCTGTTCCACTGATTAATTGTTCTAACTGTCAGGAAATTTCTCCTCAGTTCTAAGTTGCTTCTCTCCTTGATTAGTTTCCACCCATTGCTTCTTGTTCTACCCTCAGGTGCTTTGGAGAATAGTTTGACTCCCTCTTCTTTGTGGCAACCCCTGAGATATTGAAACACTGCTATCATGTCTCCCCTAGTCCTTCTTTCTCTTAAGCTAAACATACCCAGTTCCTGCAACCGTTCTTCATATGTTTTAGTCTCCAGTCCCCTAATCATCTTTGTTGCTCTTCTCTGCACTCTTTCTAGAGTCTCCACATCTTTTTTTACTCTGTGGTGACCAGAACTGAATGCAGTATTCCAGGTGTGGCCTTACCAAGGCATTATAAAGTGGTATTAACACTTCACGTGATCTTGATTCTATCCCTCTATTTATGCAGCCTAAAACTGTGTTGGCTTTTTTGGCAGCTGCTGCACACTGCTGGTTCATATTTAAATGGTTGTCCACTAAGACTCCAAGATCCCTTTCACAGTTACTGCTGTTGAGCAATGTTTCTAGGTTGGAACTCCAAAGGGATTTCCAGGAATCTTGAATTTTTTTATAGCTTCAGAAGGTGTTAGAGTAGCGGTCCCCAACCTTTGCGGCTTGGCGGCCCAGCTGGGCGGGAGGGAGGATCAGGCTGCGTGAGCAACAGGCTGGCATGCACAGGCATGTGCAGCTCAACTTGTGCGAGCGGTGGGCTGGTGTCCAGGCGTATGCAGCTCAACGTCTGCAAGCTGAGCTGCGCAGGCGTATGCACACGCACCAGCTTGCCACTTGCGCAAGTTGAGTATCGTGTGTACATATGCCTGCTGGTCTGCTGCTTGTGCAAGTTGAGCTGTGCTGCACATGTGCGCACTGGCCTGCCGCTCATGTGGCCCGGTTCCAAATAGACCATTGGCCCCATAGTGGGTTTTGTCCCAGGAGTTAGGGACCCCCTGCCGTTAAAGATCTACAGCTCTGCAATTTGAATGCTGCAAAATGGAGTGAGCCACCATCACTTGCCCCCAGCTCCTGCCACCCTAGCAATTTGAAAGCATGCAAATGCAAGTAGATGAATAGGTTCCACATATAAGCATCCAGGAAGGTAACAGTGTTCCATGTTTTGCCGCATGCTCTATGTTATGGGGATGTCAGGCTGGCCACATGACCACAGAAATGTTTTTGGACAACACTGGCTCTTTGGCTTAAGAAATGGAAGTGAATACTACCCCTGAAGGTCGGTCATGACTATCAGGGTAAAATCCACAGAGACAGCTGTACTTCTTTACCTTTATAGCTTCAGAAAGTAGAAGAGGGAAAAGGAGGTTGAAAAGAGGTTGGACTGTCAACAAGATCGATAGTTCAACTTTTTATTAGAAAAGATGGCTCTTTAGCGCATGTTACATTTTTATCCTCTGGTTCTGGCTGGCCAGAGTCAGACTATCATGGTTCGTTAACTTAGAACAGCTGTTGTCATTAACATTTTAAAATTAACATTTAATCTAATTTAATGCTAGTTAAACATTTAATTAACATTTAAAGTTTTGCTGTTTGTGGGGACACCAAAGTTTCCTTATCCAGTGCAACCTCTGTTGGCTTGCTTTCTGCCGGGGTGCAGGCATTTAAGGGAAGGGGGAGAACAAACACAGGTTGCTTTGCTGGAAGAAAATTGTTCCCAATAGAATCCAGAGCTGCTGGCAGCCACAGGGCAGACCCGTTCAGCCAAGGAACGCAGCATAGATGTGGCAGAACTGGAAGTCTTGAGGCAGAGGGAACAAGCTGAAAAGAAGACCCGCGTATTCCAGCGAAGTACCAGGTGAGGTTGGGGGTCTCCCACTTGGCTTTCCCAGTCAAAGTCACTGAGGATGATTTTGAAAAGAAAAAAAAGGATCCTCTCTATTCCTTATCCTTTAAAAGTCAAGAACTCAGCCTGTAACCTTTAACAAAGAAAGCCCATTCCCCTTCCTTATAAATGCTATCTCTAGGCTGAGCAGCCTTCCAAAAAAAAAAAAAAACACTCCTTTCCTGCAAAGATCATTTTACTACAATCCCAGCCATGATTTCTCATACAATATTCAGATCCTAAGCAGGCAGGGATGCTTCGGAATCTATTTGGGGCACCCTCCTTGTACCTGTTTGTTTGTTTATTAAATGTATTTGCCATCTATTTCACCATGGGACTACTCTCGGCAGCTTACAATAATAAAAAGGAAGAAAAATGAAAGCAGTGTAAACAGAAGTAAAATAATAGAACAGTAAAATACACAATGACAAAGCAACCTACGTATCAGTCGATTCTTGAATGAACTGATGCACAGGCTCCCAGAAGCCTGTGTGTTTGAGCTAAGGAGGCAACAAGAGTGTTACAAACGTTGTAACGTTTGTTACTACAACCCCTCACCCAAAGAAACACCCCTCTTTAAGCAGTAGCCCTTTAAAGGGGGAAAGGTGCCGGAATCAGATACCTTTACTTAATTCAGATTCTGAGCCCCTTTATTTTATGGTGTATCCCTACGACCAATTCGCTCTCACAGAGAGGGACTTCTCCGGGTGCCGTCCACTAAGCAGTGCCAGAGGGCGGCGCCCAGGAGTAGGGCCTTCTCTGTGATGGGCCCAGCCCTCTGGAATGACCTCCCCCCGGATATTAGGATTACCACCGACCTCCGCTCCTTCCGTTCAAAACTCAAGACCCACCTTTTTCAACTAGCAGGCCTGGCTCAACCATAGTTCCATTTTATTCCCCCTGGCAATTTTTAAACTTGTAATTTCTATTGGGGTTTTAATTTAGCTTATTTTAATATTGCTATGTTATTATAATATTGTATTGTGTTTTATACCTCCTCCGTACAATGTGTAATTTTATAATATGTGTTTTATTTATTGTACGCCGCCCCGAGTCCCTTCGTGGAGAGGGAGCGGCTAACAAATTTAATAAAATAAATAAATAAATAAATAAATAAATAAATAGTATAAACCTCCTGCTCAAGCTCTGCAAACAATAAACACCACTTCTTTTTAAACACAGCAATGACACTGAAAATGAAACAACATCAAAGAAAATACTGCAAGCTTTGAGAAAACTGGGGAAATTGTATAGAAAGCAGCACTAGTGTTAGTTATTGAAATTGTGCAATGTTCCCACTTTCTAATAAGTCTTAAACCAAAATAAGTGCCCATTATTATTAAAGATGAAAATATGTCTTGATTTGATTAAAATCCCCTTGCACAATTTAGAAAGTCTTTTAATTGTTTCAATGCAGTTTAAGGGAGTGTGAATTATACTTTCCATTGCAAAAGATGGCTCTTTAGCCTGTGTAAATATTTAGTCCCCCGGCTTTGGCGTCAGAGTCAGAATGTCATGGTTCATAAATTTAATCTGTCACTATTTTTGTACATTTTTTTTGTAATTAATCTTTACAATCTATTTCTGATGAATTTCCCAAATAAGATCCAAAATTATTTTTTATTCAACAAGGAGTTCTAAACTGATGAATTCAGTTCAGATCAAAAGTCCTATTTTTGTATGCATTAAGATTTCAGGAGACTCGATTGCATTTGAAAAAAAAATGTATTTATTATTGAGGAGTTATCTTTGATTTGAAATAAATACATAGATATCAGCCTTCACAAATGATTCATTTGTGAAGGTTGTTATGATTCATAAATTAGCACACTTGCTCTCGTGAAATCAAGGTAGAACTTGGGACTGCTTCTTCTGAAGAATATATTCAACAGAATAGATGTCCCACAGAAGCCAAGTTTCTAATCCTGTACAATAATCCATCTTCCCATTTGCTGAAGAGAGATTGTTTATCTCAATAGTTCTCAACCTTTTCTTCACCATAGACCTTCTGTGGCACAGAACCTGGCCATGAATCACCAAGACTTAACTTAACATTTAAATCATAACATTTCTTCAAGCCTTCACAAACCCTCTGTGATGACATTGCGCCCCCCAAAGCGTCCATGGACCAAAGGTTGAGAACCACTGGTTTATCAAAATATTTAAAATTTGGATGATCAAGAATTGGAAGAAGAGGGAAGGAAAAAAAGAGTATAAACTCTTTTTAGCTTTCCATATTAAGGAAGGTTTAGATACAAATTTGTAAATTCCACAGCTTTATGTAGACCAGAAATTACTAGCTGATTAGGTATATTGTTATCTCATTAATTCTGCCAGAACACCTGAATAAATATTTCAATACTGGTGATAGAATGGGGTTGAACTGTGCAGGAGAAAAGAATCTTGCAAGAATGAAGTCCAGGACACTTTCAGTTGGTTCTCATCATGCATGCTTCACTGGACAATGTTTAAGAGACAGAAATGGACAGAGGGAATTGAATATAGTTATTGCCTGCATAAGAGCAAAACAGCTGCTATCAAAGTAGACAACTCTGGATAGGTTAGTCAGAAGTAGTCTGGCCTTTTAAAGTCAGTTTCTGCTTCTTCTTGTTGACTCTTGTTCAAAAGGTGGTATTTTGGTAATTGATTCTCTGAAATCCTAAAAAAATATACAAAACTAGGCCTTGGATTTGAACAGAATGAATCAGCTTGTAACTCCTTGTTGAATGATTTTGGAATAAGTTTCAATGCGTAGTTGAAACACTTTTACCTGTTTTCTTTTCCCTTAGACACTCTCGCTTTGGTGGCTGTTATGTTATTCAGGGCTTGAAAGCTATTGGGGACAGAGATGTGGTGATGCACAAGGGGCTACACAACGTAAGTCACTTCAAGTTACTATGTGCAAGGCTGGAGAGGGTGGATTTTTTTCCAGGATGCAGCATCTGCAGATCTGTGTAATGTTGAAGGTATTTCTTCAAAAGTATGACGCTACTTTTTGCACTTTGCATAGGAAATGGAGAAAGGAAAGCATGGGATACTATGGGCACATGGATTGTCCTCAAATCTGCCTATCTAAAGCTTTGTCGCAGTAACTCTCACTGAAAGTGTTAATATAATGCAAAGCGAAAGGCAAAGAAAAAGAAACGTCCCCTCTTCATTTCTTCTCATTTCTTCCCCTCGCTGGCAGTCCCAGCGAAAGGAAAAGGAAAAGAAACGTCCCCTCTTCATTTCTTCCCCTCGCTGGCAGTCCCAGCGAAAGGAAAAGGAAAAGAAACGTCCCCTCTTCATTTCTTCCCCTCGCTGCAAGGTGAAGAAATGAAGAGGGGACGGTTTTTTTTCTTTTGGCTTTCGCTGCGGCTGCGAGCGAGGCGAAGAAATGAAGTGGCAACGAGGGGACATTTTTTTTCCACCACCCCAGCCCAGCCCTCGTTTATAACGCGCACCCACACTTTGATTCCTTTTTTTGGTACAAAATTTTGCGCGTTATACTCGAATAAATACGGTAAGATGACTACAGTTGTTGGGTTTCCTAGTCCCCTGTGCCATCATTTATGCCTTCAGAAATTCCTGGACTTCCTTCACCAGCGACTTCCTCTACCAATAAAGGCTCCTGAGCAGCTCATTCCTTTTTCATAAGTTGGCTTCCAGTTTTCTTAGCATATTCAGTTGGTTGAGGTCAAGTTTCAGAGCTTCTTTTCCCTAGCTCATAAAACTACCAGATTATAATCTAGATCAGTGGTTCCCAAACTTTTTCAGTCCACCGCCCCCTTGGTGCTACAAACTGATCCTCAGTGCCCCCCACCCAGTGGTGGAATTCAATTTTTTTTCTACCGCTTCTGTGGGTGTGGCTTCGTGGGTGTGGCTGGGGGGGGGTCATGTAACTGGGCGGTTTGCACGACGGAAGGAAGATAGTAACAGTAAAATTCAAAACTGTAACAATTAATTGCACATTTATTCAAAATCAATTTTAAAACCTTTTTAGTTAATGTTAATTCAACAAAATTGTTGAACATGATCCAGTGATACCAAGTTTTCAAAGTTGGATAGTCATTTATCAAGAACCTTAGTGACTAGTAACTTAGTAAACTCAGTAAAATTTAGTAACCACTGTTCAGTAAATTCTTAATGTGATGGAGGGGCTTGATGAAATGATGCCAGTTTCCCAATGTCTGGTTTTAAGTCACTTAGCAGGAGTCTTAAATCACCACGTTCAGTAATCTGGAGTCGATTTCTTTGCTTGGAGAGAAGATGGATGACCACACTGAAGCCACGTTCCACCAAATATGATGTTGGAAATGCAACAAGGAACTTCTTAACCGCTGTCCATAGTGCAGGATAGCGATCAGAAATTTATTTCTGTAACCAAAACTCTTGGTACGATTTCTTAAACTTTGGCTTCAGCTCAATGTCATTTTACAGCTCTATGAGTTGTTCCTCCACTACCCCATCTTCCTCAGTATCTGAAAATGGATTTATCACCCAATCTGGAATTTCCATCAAAAGAAGATCCTGCTCAGACATATCTTTATGCAGCATGTCCAAATGGTCACAAAAAACTTGAAGATCATCATCTTGTATCCCACCTTTCTCTTCTAGCTCAGAGAAGCTTGGAAATTGGTATAGCTCGCAACGGCCTATATTGCGCTTGAATAGAGTTAACTTTGAAATAAACGTAGAGATTCTTAATAAGAATTGACCTAATTTCCTTGCAGCTGCAAATTCACTTCATTGAACTTTGCAAATAGTTCTGATAAATAAGCAATGTCATGCCTGATCTCTTTGAGTTCACCACTGAGCAAGGCATTCTTGTCTTCAAAAAACTCCACAACAGTGTCAAAAAGATTGCAAAAGCGTCTCACACAGTTGCCTTTTGATAGCCAACAAACTTCTGTATGAAGCAGCAAACGATCAAAATCTTCATCATTGAAAAGGTATTGAAAAGGTGACTTATGACAATTTTTGACAATTATGACCATTGTAGCATCCCCATGGTCATAAGATCAAAATTTGGATGCTTGGCAACTGACTCATACTGTATTTATGATGGTTGCAGTTTCCCGAGGTCATATGATCATCTTTTGCAACCTTCTGACAAGGCAAAGTCAATGGAGAAGCCAGATTCACTTAACAACGTTAGTAGCAAGTGCAGTGATTCATTTAACAAGTGGCAAGAAAGATAATAAAATAGGGCAAAATTCACTTCACAAAAGAAGTGTTGGGCTCAATTATAGTCATAATCTGAGGACTACCTGTAGTCTGCAGCAGGAGGAAAAAGGCTTTGCAGAGAGCAAAGAGATAGCAGAGTTTGGAATGTAGGCAGGAAGAGAGCAAGTTTGTATCTTCCCTAGCAATTTGTGAAATACAGGTGGTCCTTATCTTACAACTATTAGTTTAGTGACAGTATGAAGTTACAATGGTACTGAAAGAATTGAGTTATGACTGTTTTTCACGCTTATAACCGTTGCACCATTTCCATGCCCATGTGATGAAAATTCAGACACTTGGCAACTTACTCATATTTATGATGGTTGCAGTGTCCCGGGGTCACGTTGATCACTTTTGTGACCTTCTGACAAGCAAAGTCAATAGGAAAGGAGGAAAAATGCCACTTTATAGCTAATACAACAAATGATTAAAGATATTTCACTCATTACTGGGAATGAGATCAGGGCAATGACAATTCATTTTGGGGGGAAACACAAGGATGAAGTCAGGACATGATGTTAAACTGCACTGTAAGCTACTTTTATTAGGTGTGTCAATGCTTGAGAACCACTTTTCTCAATTCCACAAACTATTCTGAACAAAACGTGCCTCCCTCTTTCAGCAGATCAGCCAGCCAGCTAATGCTATAAAAATTATTACTAATTTAAAGCACATTTTCTGGAGTATTTCCAGCAGTGGGCAAGATTAAGATTGTTTATTAATCCAGATGATTTAAAAAAGAATCCTATTAACAATACTAATACTATAGAAAAAAACGTGCATCTATGAAGTAGTTGCAAAATCATGCCCCACCCCAGCATGAAAGGATTACAATCCACAACCTCTTTTGTACGCTGTTCAGTCCTTATTTACATAAGAAAGTAGTTCAAGCGGAGTAGACGCTCTTCCTCTTAGAATTACATTCCAAAATTTCAGCTTCCCCTGCAATTTTTTACGGAGGCAGCAGCTCAGTTTCTACACAGCATGACAGACCAGCCGAGGGTCTCCGTGCGCTCATATCGGGTGGGACAGACCTTCGGCTCTTGTGAAGCTGTTCACCCACACGCCCATTCGTTAAATAACAGCGGGCCGCGGAGAAGGAAGGTGGCAAAGCCGGTGAGAAGCAGGGAAGACAACTCCATCGCTACGTTTAGGGGTTCACGGCTGCGCCCCTCCCCTCCCGCAGTTGGAGGAGCAGCTTTAACTGCCAGTCTCGCGCGATGAAGAAGAACCGAGCCCTTCCACCCATTGAAGGCACGCGCGAGACCCGATTCTTCCCAAAGGCGCAGCGTAGCCGGTTCCTGGTGAGGCGAGACTGAGCCGCCACCTCCACACAAGCCACGCAGGGAAGGACTCTCACTTTCGGTCGCATCACACTCCCGCGCCTGCACGCTAAGCTAGGCGAGTCGGGAGTATAGTACAGCAGAACACCTCCAGCACTCCTCTGCCGCCCCCCTTGCCTTTTAGTACCCCCCTGCCACCCCTCTTGCCTCTTAGCGCCCCCCTAAGTCGTCCCACTGCCCCCCAAGGAGCGATACTGCCCACTTTGGGAACCACTGATCTAGATCAATCCACAATTGTAAAGAAATTATTGCACCATCATCAACCATGTTTTCTAGGCCAAGCAGACCATATACGTTTAGATTAGACCGGAGGTTCTCTACCACCGAGGCGCGGACCACTAGGAATAGGGCAGCACCAGTGAGTGAAGCCCCTTCCGAACATATATGGGATCCAGGCAGGATGCGAAACATGCCCCACCTCCAGTTTTTCCATGGAAAAACCTCCCTCCATTTAACTGGTTCCTGGTGCCCCAAAGATTGGGGGCGGCTGGATTAGACCCTCTACATCAGGGCTATTAAACTCGCAGCCCATGGGCCAAATGTGTCACGTGCTGGCCACGCCCATGCCTGATTTATCAAAGGGGGGAAAGTTGTGAAATGTCACGTGACATTGCTATAACAACACGAGTTTGATGCACCTGCTCTAGATTAAGCTAATTTTTACAGAAACTGTAATGTGCATTAGAAAATGTTCTGATTAATGTCATTTATATGTGTTGCATACTCACCGAAGATGATCACTTGGAAAATATTATAATTGCCAAGCTGTCTAATATTATATCTACACTTCATTAAGAAATGGAAATTTTTCTGCAGAAAACAACATAGTCATGGTAAACTTTCCATCTGGTAGTCCCAAAGGTGCTTTTTCAAGAGGCAAATGGACTTTTTTGGGGGGTGGGGGGGTGGGTGTTTGAAGATGTTTTGCTTGTCGTCCAAGAAGGTTCTTCAGCTCTGACTGGATGGTGAGGAATGGAAGGATTTATGCTCCTTGCAGGTCAACTGGTTATTTGCATTCTTTTATAGAGTCGTTGAGGCCACCTGGAGGTTTATCTGTTTTGTCAGAGTGACCTGAGTGCAAATGAGTGTGGAAGCTGCTTGGAACTGTTGAAAGGACTGTGTTGTAGACTGGAGATAGATGATATTGTATCCCTCTCCCTCTGTTGAGAGAGGGCTGTTCAGTTTTGACCTAGATGGCCTCTTTAACCCCTCTTTCAAACCAGCGGTCCTCTCTGTCCAAAATGTGGACTTTGCTGTCTCCAGAAGAGTGGCCTTTGTCTTTTAAATGAACATGGACTGCTGAATCTTGTCCTAATGGGTTTGTTCTCCTCTTGAGAAAAACACCTTTGAGACAACCATGACTTGGATGACTGACAATTGCCATAGACATTTCCATCTTGTACTATTTGGAACTAAGGTGGAAGGCGTTGAATCTGCCTTCCACCTTCTTTCCATCTTACTCATATTCTGCCCCATTCCTGGACAGGTGAAGAACTACAGCCATGATCTGGGCAAGGAGGTCCGCCGGGTGCCAAAAAGGCAGCAGCTTGCCACTGATGGTGAAGGACCGCCTCGCCGCTCTGCCCTAAACGTGCGCCGCTTCCTCCATGAGTTCTGTGTGGAGTTCTTGGAAAACTGCTACAATCGTCTCATGTACCTGGTCAAGGTGAGAAGGCGTTTCAGGTGTGGAGTTGGCCAAATGCAGGGGGGCCATAAAAGAGAAGAGGGAGACATCTTAGCCATCTACAGCCCTTGTTTATAGGACAGGGCAGCAATCAGATTTATGGGGATTAGGGTGGCTTCACTGAGCCAATTTGCACCCAGGTGGGAGTTATTAGAAGTCAAATGTTTGCACTTCAATGATTCTTGTTCCTCCTCTGGTGCCACAGGGAAGAATAAGAATATCATTGCTCCTTATCCACAGTGGAAAGTTCTTGGGTGCTATTCAAATGCAGGATATTTCCTTTAACGTTAAAGACCAATCTATTTGATGGATCCCTTCCATTTATTTTGTATTCAACACCTAAGGCTGTGTTGATGTTCTGCCACCTTTGGAGATAGATTTGGGGAGTAAAAAAGTGTAATTTCTTGCCCAGTTGTAAATTTCTCCCCTAGGAGAAATTCTTTCTCTTAGAAGGGCACCAAATATTTCCCCCCAATTCTGCCCTTCCTTTAGCAACTGTTGAGGGAATATGTGATTAAATTGGGCTCAAATTCATTTGTAACAATAGCTAAATGCTATTGCTACAAATGAATTTGAACCAATTTAATCACATATTGTTATATACCGCTTCATAATGTTTTACAGCCCTCTTTAAGCGGTTTACAGAGTTAGCCTATTGCCCCCAACAATCTGGGTCCCCATTTTACTGACCTCAGAAGGATGGAAGGCCTAGTCAACCTTGAGCTGGTGAGAATTGAACTCCTGGCTATGGGCAAAGTTAGCCTCCAATACTGCATTCTAACTATTATGTGCCACCAGGGCTGCAGACTGCTTTCCTGTCACTGTTCCAAGTGCTTAAATGTTGTTTTACGCCTTTTTAATCTCCATTGTTTGCATTTTAGGGTTTTTAATTGTCTTGGCCTCTTAGATCTGCTTGTATTCTACAACTGAGTGCATCTGATAGGGAGCCAAAAGAACAGCGGCTACGTATGAGGTGATAGGAGGCCTTGGACATTCTCTTTCTTTCCCCCCCAGGATCACTTGCTCAGGGAAAAGGCCCAACAGCATGATGAGACCTACTACTTATGGGCTATCGCCTTTTTCATGGCCTTCAACCGGGCCTCTTCTTTCCAGCCTCAGCTGGTTTCTGAGACGGTTGGTGTTCGGACCTTCCATTTCATTGAAAAAAGTCTGACCAACTACTATGAAATGAGCATTGTAGATAAGAAGGATATCACTTCTTGGTCTAAAAGGTGAGAGGACCTTCTCACTATGGAGTATTCCGTGGAATGCTTGTACTTTCTTTTTCTTTCTGCCTGTGCACTTTTAAAGAATGCCATTTATCTTGCCTCCCTATACAAAGTCAGATGAATTCCTGCTTCTCAACTTCTTTTCCTTGTCTCTCAGGATGCATCTGGCTCTCAAGGCTTATCAAGAATTGCTGATGACTATGCATGAAATGGACCGTTCCCAGGAAGAAGCTGTGCGCAACAGCAGCCACGTCCTTAAGAGTGAAGTTTTTTTCATTATATATATATATATAATGTAATACCAGTAAGGGTATGGCTAGCTGATGAGAGCTAAATAGCTTGAAATAGATCTATACTAGTCTCCCTTTATTTATTTATCAGCACAAATACAACACAAATATAAAAAGGCAACATTAAAAATAAAAATATGGTTTTCTGCCTGGATGGTTTTCTGTAATGAGCCGAAGGACAGAAAGGGGGAGTAGTGCGCTCCCTCCCATATTTGGGCATACCAGGGGTTGTAACACACACACACACCACACACACACACACATATATATACACACATACACACATACACACATACACACATACACACATACACACATACATACATACATACATACATACATACATACATACATATCAAGTTATTTCCTGGGATAACATTTTAGGTTTTCTGCTGGAAGTAGAAACCAATTGTAATCTGTACCTATTCTCAGGGAAAGGCTCAGAATTACATTTGCTTGAAGAGAGAGACTCATAGATAAATCTTTGGTCCAGAACTCTTAACACGAATGGGCAACTTAGTTGAAGCATTTTAAACAGGAGTTTTGTTTATTTATTTATTTATTTTTAAACAAACAAAAACATGAAACACATACAACCTTCTTCTATTTCATATAGTGTGTCGTTTGGTTACAAGATTTTGTGCGTCCTTTCCATGGTCACCACTTACAATTATATATCGAATCACAAATTGTTCATTAGATAAACATGAGTACATTGTTGTTATATGTCAATTTTTCAACTGTAACTATTATTCCTTAATTTTAAACAAGATATTCTAAACATTGAATCCACACATACAACCTCATTTTGCATCAATAGTTCAACTCCAATTATTATTCCTACATTTTAAACAAAATATTCTATATATTGAAATCATACATACAACATCATTCCATTACATCGTTCTAATCTGTTTAACAGTGCTAAACCCTTATAGTATTGCATATATCATTCAAAACAGGAGTTTTCTAGCCATTCCCTGAAGATATTATAAATTGAAGCCGTAGTCTTCTGAATATATACTCAGTTCTCTATCACTGAACCCCTAGGAGCCTCCACGTTTTTCTTATCAGATTGAATAATTTGCTCAGCAAATACATTTAAAAGTATATTTGCTGAGCAAATAGAGAATCAAGAGAAAAGCAACATTGGCCTTTTGGCTCCCAAAATTAAACTACATTGGGGAGGGGGGGGGGAATCTTACCAACTTTATTATTACTTCCCCTCTCCATTATTTAGGGAATGTTGGTTTTGCTTGGATGAAACTAATGACAAGCACTTCCTTCCTCTAGATAACATTTTCTACCTGATGGAATATCGGGAGCTGTTCCTCACTCTTTTCCGTAAGTTTGATGAGAAAAAGCAGCCCAGGTCATTTCTGAGAGATCTGGTGGAGACAACTCATCTTTACTTGAAGATGCTGGAGAAATTTTGCAAAGGGAGAAAAAACCTAGTGGTCCAGGTATTTGGGGATATGGGGATTGATTTGATTTCCTTTCCTTTGAATTTCCAATTATTTCTTTAGGAATTTTTTGGTCAGTGTACATATTTATTCTTTTCACTGTTAGCCCATTTTTTCTTCAAGAAGCTAACGGCTTCCTTCATTACTATGCTCCCCATAAGTGGTTGGTGTCAGTTCTGCTATCTTCGGCTCTGCTCCTTGCCGGCATCCTGCCATCCAAGGTTGGAGGGGGGGTGGACAAATGGGCAATAAACTTGTATGGGGATGTAATAGGAAATAGTGAGGGGGGCATGACAGCTTGACGAAGACCAGGAAAACACTGATCCAGTTCGTGCCACTTCTCAAGGCCATGCACCCTGAGAATGGAATGCGAATGCGGATTGGCTGAAACATCTCAGCAATTCTCAAATGCCAGCTCCTCATTGGATGAAGACAAACCGTTCAAGGGGGGGGGAGGGGGCTGGGATGAAGGGGAAAATCTATAATCTTTTGCACAGGAATCTTAGTTCTAGCCTGACTTAACTGGAGCCAGTAATCTTTAGTAAAAGAAACCTATCCCTTCACCTAAATGGAGTCAAAGGTCTTTCTTTTCTAAGGAACCTAACGGGGGCAGTTTGATCTGTGAGAGAGCAGCTTAGCCAATGCCATATGGAAAGCTGAGTTTGAATCTACCTACCGTGTTTTATTGTTGTTGTTGTTATTGTTTTTGGGTTGCCAGGCGGCTGCTCTTTTGCGAGTGGACTCCCAAAGAACAGGAGGGCGTGGGCACAGTCTCAGGGGTGAACCGTAGCCATGAGATGACCACGCTTCCAAGTAGCCGCTCGGCAACCTCCCTTCTGCAGCTGGGCAGAGCGCCACTCACCGACCTAGCAGTATCCCGAAGACGCCAAGCCCCACGAGTGCCTGTTCCCCCCCTCTGGCTCCCACAGCTTGGTGCCTTTGGGATACTGCTAGGTCAGTGAGTGGCGCTCTGCCTGGCCGGAGTTGTCCAAGGGGTTGTCCAAGGGGCTTATTTTGGGGAGAGGGCTTATATTTTTGCCCACCCCAAAAATCTGGCATGGCTTTATTTTCAGGACGTGCCATATTTTCGGGGAAACACAATACAACCTAGATTAACACTGGAGGATCTTTGGCCCTCTAGATGTTGCTGTAGTAACGTTCTCAGTGACCCCAATCAACATGGCAAATAAGTCTTCTTTTCTATTATTCTCTTTTCTCAAAGCACAATTCAGAAACTGTTTTGTTTTGCTGCAGAACAAGAACTACAGGAGGAAAAAGAAGTCCAAGGTTCATTCTGCTCGGCCTGGGGTGCAACCCCAAACTCCTGAAGAGCTGGAGGAGGTGTGGCCAAAGCTGATGGAGCAAATTGATAAGTGCATAAAGGTAAGATTAATCTAGGTGGCAGGAAGTTGGCTCTTCAGAGTGCAGATGTCAGGGCTTCTGGGTTCCCATCTTGCTCACGATGAGCAGAAGTCCTCCTTTTGGGCATCTTGTCTTGTAAAACAAGATAGGATTCAAGTGGCAGAAGGTGCCAGCTGGGCACTTGTTGAGGTGATTGGCAAAGGCTAGGCTTTCAGAGAAGAGTCTTTTCTTCTGCCCGGAGGTGCCAGGGCTGGAACCTATTACTTTCTGCATACAAAGCACAAATATTCTGGCTGAGCCTTTCCCTAAAAGTCCTACAAAACTTTGTATGAATTCTTTGTAAATGAGCTATGGAAAAAAAGACCCATTGTGACATCTGGGGGGACACATCTTCAATAGCACACAATCCTTGCAAACAAAAGAAGAGCTCTCCTGGATATCTTTATAGTTTTTTGCTGCTGTGCAAATTGTGTTATTTTGTTTCCAGATCATCCTTTGTAGAAGGAATATGAACACTAGATCCTTCTCCCCTTTCTCTAAAGCAATTTGATGGTGGGTGGAGGTATTAATTCCTTTTGTTTACATAGTTCATTTTAGCAACCTGCTGCTAGACTGCTTTCAATGCCAGGTTTTTCTTCCCATCTTTTTATCCTTTGAGCCCAGTTTGACAATTTGATACAACAAGCTGACCTTTTTAAATGGTTCTTACTAATAATTACACGTTAGTGCTATTTCCCGAGACGTCCTAAAAGGGGGCTAGAAGAAATGATGGTTCTTGCTATTGCCTTTTCCATCTTTTTCAAGCCATTCCTGTGGATTTCCATGCCGTTCCAGCTTACTCTTGATTAATTTACACCTGCGTAAAACTTGCTTTGGTTAACTGAAATTCATCTGTTGACTGTAGCAAAATGCAGAATCTTTTGTTTGGATCTATAACATTTCTTGCTGAAATTTCTTTCTGTTGAGAAAAAAAAACCAAAAAGGATCTTGCTGTCACAGGCTTCCATCCAATATCTTTTCTTGCCAGGATTTTGAGTCGCCTCCAGATGACGTCATTCCTTTTGATGCCGCATCAGAAGTTCCGTTAGAGGAGCAGCGAGCTGAGGCCATGACACGGATCCAGGACAGTTTAATAACTGGCCAGGCACTAGAAGCACTCTCACTCTTGCGCTCAGCAAGGTAAGAGAGAAGCTTTAAAGGTGCAACTGTGCGTCCTTTGAGCTTTCAGATAAAAACAGCAGATCTGTAAACAGTTCAGAGCAATATCTTATCCTGATTCAGCCAGGTTATTGCACTCCAGCAGCTGGAAATGGGTGTTGAAGGACCCAATGATCGGATAGGGGAGTCTGGTCATCAATACATAATTTAGAATCTTCTGAATTCCTGCACTGAGGAGGCTCTCAATGGTTTCAAATGAACCCTTCCAACTTTATGGTTCTTCAAAACATCAACCTAAGACTTTTTTAAAAAAGTAGAAATCTGATTAACCGTCTTATTTAACAAATATGAATGCCCCAACACTGGAAGTCTTTAAGAAGATGTTGGATAGCCATTTGTCTGAAACGGTAGAGGGTTTCCTGCCTAGGCAGGGGGTTGGACTAGAAGACCTCCAAGGTCCCTTCCAACTCTGCTATTGTATTGTATTGTATTGTATTGTAAATAAGACTATTATAATAAGATGAAATCAAGAGAGCAATTTTCAATTGTTTTTATATGCACAGTTAAATGAAAGATTTAAGGTAGCAGCAAGAGATAGAATTTGGAGCTGAAATTTGTACAAATGATGTACATATAATAGCTAAAAATGTGTAAACCTTTGTTGAAATTTGAAACTGTGTGCAAAAATGGCAAGACTCTGAAGTACTATAATAGAGGAATGATTGGAGAAGATGAAAGATCTAGCAGAAGTGGCAAAATTAACTTATTTGCTTAAAGAAAGAACAACTACTACATTGATCAGTGAGTGGAAAACCTTTATGGACTTTTTGACTTAAAAAAAGAAAACATAAATTTATAGATTTATAGATTTATAGATTTGATTATTGGAAAGTGTAGATTATGGAAAGAAGATATAACTTTAGAAACAAAGTAAAATATAAACGTACTGATAATTGCTGTTAAGAAGATCAGAAGCCACATCTTTATAATATATTGCATTTCTCAATAGTATCTATTTGAGGTTTATGCACACATTTCCAAATCAGTTATATTTTCTCAACCTTTACAATAACAGTTGCTAAGCAATAGATGGATATTGGTGGCTCTGTGTTTAACCCTGCCTGTAGTGTCTGCAGTGCTTGATCTTGAGAAGGGAAATTTATCTACAATATCTCCTGCACTTAGCTAACCTTCCTTTGTCTGCTCCATAAGGGAGGTGTGGCCCGAAGGAGACGTGTTTGGAGCATCCACTGTTGATCCGGTTGAAGAAATGGAGCTGCTGAAGCAAATCTTCTTTGCCAACCTCCCTCGTGAGTATACTTCCTCATGAGTACACAGCTTCCCTGAGACTGAGACTTGAAACAGCCGTAGTGGCACAAGGGTTAGAATGCAGTACTGCAGAATGCAGTACTGCAGGCTGACTCTGCTCTCTGCCAGGAGTTCGATTCTCTCAATGACTCTCAATTCTCTCAATGACTCAGCCTTCTGAGGTCAGTAAAATGAGGACCCAGATTTTGGGGAGGGGGGGGCAGTATGCTGACTCTGTAAACCACTTAGAGTGGGATGTAAAGCACTGTGAAGCGGTATATAAGTCTAAGTGCTAGTGCCTTCCTCTTACCACTGCCCTTCATGGATTCAACAGTTTAGGATACCTTGGTCTTTTTCTGGCTGGACTGTTTTTTAAACAGCAGTACAACACTATACAGATCCCTAAGGCAGCATTTCTCACACTGCTATAACAACAATGTATCATGCATGTATGCACAGGCACAATTTTCTCGGGCAAGACCTTTGTGTTTCTGAGCTGGATTAGTGACCTTTTCCTTGAAACTTTCTGTGTGTATTCAGGGCAGGCAGCAACCGACCCAGATGAGTCTGAGGAGGCTGCTGAGGATGAGGAAGTTGCTGAGGAAGAGTTGGCACCTGTGCAGGTATCTGAGAAAGAGTTCAGCTTCCTGGATTACGTGAAGCGGTACGTTTTTTTCTCAGCCTGTATTTATCTTCTCCGTGCAAGGAGTATTTCAGATGTCAAACATTTTCCGTGCATTCTTACCCTACCCATCATACAGGTAGTCCTTGACAAATGTCAATCAATCAATCAATCTTTATTGATTAGCCCTTGGGCCATATCAAAGTACTAAGTTCCAGAGACAAACGCTACAGTTTAAAATGAGATTGAAATAAACCACAATTTAAAATGTAAATGGAATAAAATACAATGGTACTTGCCAAAAACTGTAAGCGAGTATCGGGTTTTGGCTATTGTAAAACTTGGTCGTGTGACCGTGGGATGCTGCAAATGACCCTACCTGAGGCCGTATTCCCGAGCACTTACGTTCAATCATGTGACCACGGAGAGGGCCCAATCATTGGAACTTTAAAACCAGGTCATAAGTCCCGTTTTCCTGGTTCGTCACAACTTACACAAGCCGAATTAGTCGACTACTAGAAACTGTAATGGATGCATCTGAAAACACTGAAGAAGCTGAATGTTGTTGTTCCCTATGATGTTGTGAGTTCCAGCCTGGGTGCGCAAGTAATCTTGCCCCGCTGTTTCCCAGAACATGCCTTCATGTCTGTATCCTGTGGTGCAGGTTTGCTAGCGCGAATGTCGTCAAGGCTTACGTCCTGCTGTTCAGAAATTACCAGCAGAACAGCCCCCACACTAATCACTGCGTGGTCAAGATGTTGCACCGCATTGCCTATGACCTCAAGATGGAGGCCTTACTCTTTCAGCTTTCGGTCTTCTGCCTTTTCAACCGCCTCCTCAGTGACCCTGCCGCCGGAGCTTATAAGGTGAGGTGGAACAGGGATGCGCAAGGTTGGTTATGAGTTTGATGAGAGAGATTAGATTTGACCTGTAAGATCAAAAGCGCCGGCTACAACACAGGGAAGGGAACAGACGTACAGGTAGTCCTCGACTAACGGCCAGAGTCAAGCCCAAAATTTCTATTGCTAAGTGAGACATTTGCTAAGCGAGTTTTGCCCCATTTGACGGCCTTTCTTGCCACACTTGTTCAGTGAACCTCCGCAGCTGATAAGTTACTAACAACCTGGCTGTTAAGCGAATCTGGCTTCCCCATCGACTTTGCTTGTCAGAAGGTCACAAAGGGGGGATCCCATGACCCAGGGACACTGCAAGTGTCATAAATATGAGTCAGTTGCCAAGCATCTGAATTTTCATCACATGACCATGGGGATTCTACAAAGGTCATAAGTGTGAAAAACAGTCATAGGTCACACTTTTCAGTGCCATTGTAACTTTGGATGGTCACTAAATGAACTGTTGTAAGTCAAGGACTGCCTGTACTGCATGCGTTTTATGCAGCAGCGTTTGCCCTCTAAAAAAAACCACAGCCTCCAAGATCCGATGGACCCCTGCTGGTCTTCCATTCCATAAAGCATTGAAGACCTGGATATTATGGGTTAAATCACCCATTAAATCACCAATTGAGTAGTTTCTGTTTACCGTATTTTTCAGAGTATAAGACACAACTTTTTCCCTCAAAAAGAGGCTGAAAATCTGGGTGCATCTTATACAGCATTTTTTTTGCCTCCCGAAACCCCACCCCCTTTGCAAAAATGGCCGTATATAGCTTGTAGAAGACTTTCAGAGAGCTCCTGGGGCTGGGGAGGGCAGAAATGAGCAAAACGTGGGCTGGTTTTTGCTCACTTTTGCCCCCCCCCCATCCCCCAGGAGCACTCTTTAAGCTTCCTAATGCCCTTTTTTGACAAAAAAAGGGCCAGTTTTCGCAAAAATGGGTCGTTTTTTCCTCGTTTTTGCCCCCACTTCCCCAGGAACACTCTACAAGCCTCCTAAGGGATATTCATGCCCTTTTTTTTGGGGGGGGGGGGAAATGGGCCCATTTTTGCGAGATTTGCAGAGTGCAAAAATATTTTTTTTAAAAAAATTGCCTCTTCAAAACCTTGGTGCGTCTTATACTCCGGTGCGTCTTATACTCCAAAAAATACGGTATCTGTTTTGTTGGATTCGTGTTTGGTGACATATTTGGTTTGGTTTTTTTTTTCATTTTGCATATGTGTTTATTATTGTCATGTATTATTAGTTGCCCAGAGTCAGGTTTTAGGTATACATTTCCTCACTTCTGTATTTAAAATGGATAAATGCTGGGCCACAACTTGAGCAATGTCAAATGGTGAACTTTATTCAGATAGTCCTCAACTTAACAACCATAATTGAGCCCCAAATTTCCATTGCTAAACAAAATAGTTGTTTAAGTGAGTTTTGCCCCAATGACCTTTCTAGCCTCTGTTGTTAAGTGATGCAGTTGTTAATTTAGTAACACGAATGTAAAGTAAATCTGGCTTCCCTGTTGACTTTGCTTATCAGAGGGTCGCAAAAGGTGATCACATGACCCTGGGATACTGCAACCATCACAAATACATGCCAGTTGATCATGTAACTGTGGAGATATTGCAATAGTCATCAGTGTGGAAAACGATCTTAAGTCATTTTTTTAAGTGCCATTGTAACTTTCAATAGTTACTAAATGAATAGTTCCGTCAAGGGCTAGCTCTAATACAAAATTACCTAGGTCAAGGTGGGTGCTTTTTTTAAAACTATAAAAGATATTTTCAGGACTTCACCTGCAGCTCAAAATGTATGAACCATGCTATCACGGGCATACTTACAGCTCTGAAGCTGCAGCACGCTATCTATCATTTAAATATACGTACGCAGAAAAGCAGGACACAAAATCCTGCAGTTCTAATAAGCTTCTTCCAGTGGAGAAAGATAGGATATATATTGGGATTTCAGAATTCAGAATTCCTAACCAGTATTCATCCGGTTCTTTTTTTTAAAAAAAAAGCTTTATTTGAATATGGAAATCAGACCGCAACAGCTGTGGAAAAGGGGTCTGCAAAAATAATGGAAAGTTTTAATCCAGAAGTCTCACAAACATAGAAATAAATAAATATATACCTACATTTCAAAAATACTTTTCTGTGTTCTTAATTTGGGCAAGCATCCTACTTTCTCCCATCTATAATACAATATCCCTAAGCAGAACTAAAAAAGTATACAGAATATAGGTCAGCAGTCTGCTTCACTGGGAAAGCGAGGGAACATTTATTTATTCATTCATTCATTCATTCACATTTTTGAACTGCCCATCTCCTTCAGAAAAGAAGAATTTTCTTTAATGAAATGCTTCCAAATATTAACGTCACTTATGAACAATAATTGGGACTAGGGACTGTTGCTAAGCGACAGGGTCATAAGGCACAATATCGTGTGATTGCTCTTGACTTCTGACAGCAGTTTCCGCAGTCCCACTTGCCATTGGAAGGTGAATCCCATGTGGTCACAACATCCTGTAGTCATGTTATCAGCATTTACAATTCTATTAAATCTGCTTATCTGAAGTTGGCAGCGAAGATTGTATACAATCACAGGATGCTGTGATGTCCTAATTATGATCCAATTGCCAAGCACATGAACCGGGATCACGTAACTGTGGGGATGCAGCAATGACTGCAACTGTGAGGACTCGTCGTAAGCACTTCTTATTCAGCCTGCTTATTAAACTTTGAATAGTCACTGACTGAGCAAACGTTAAGTGTGGACCGCTTATATTCTTTTGAGCTTTTGGACTTACAACAAACAAAACAAAATGCCTGTAAATTTTAGGAGCTGGTGACCTTTGCCAAGTACATTGTGGGCAAATTTTTTGCCTTGGCATCGACCAACAAAAAAGCTTACATGGAATTGTTGTTCTGGAAAAGCACAGCTGTGGTTCGAGAAATGACTGAAGGCTACACAGTGTTACAGGAAGATGGAAGGTGAGCACAAGGATTTTGGTTAACACCTAGTTTCTAGGGGGTGGGGAACATTTTGAGAAATGTTGCACTGGATGCTGGACTACTACCCCCGTAGTATTGTCTGTAAGTTAAGTATTGAATAACACAGGGAAATACCTCCAGCCATTTAGACAGTGTTCTCAAACTAAGAGAACTCCAGTTTTAAGGAAGTTGTGTGTTGCGGGGGAGGGGGGGTAATCAGAGTCGGTACAAAACTTGCTCTTGATCCAGCCATTGATCTGACCCCTAAAAAACGGAAAGGAGAAACCAGGAGTTGCTATCTCATATCCAGGATACTAAAATAGAGCTGGGGGAAAAAGGCAGCTCCCTAATTTCTCTGATCAAACAGGCTTTCAGGCTATAAGGACTTGTGCACACACTCACTTTCAAGTCACTCCTGATGACTACCTGGACTAGTCCCTACACTTTTCTTGGCAAGTTTTCACAAGTAGTTTGTGGTTGCCTCCTTCATAGGGCTGAGAGAGAGAGTACCTGTCCCAAAGTCACCCAGGTGACTTTGTGCCCAAGCAGGATTAGAACTCGCAGTCTCCCAGATTCTGGACCAGTGCCTTAACCACTACATTAAATTGCTTCTCATAGATAAGGATATCTCCCTATGAATATGAAGCTTTTGGGTGATGTCATCCATTGGCAAAGGGGTTAGTCATCATCAGTATGATAACTTGACTACATACCTCTGCCCTGCCTGACCATGTAATGCTGTCTTGGTTCTTTCTCAGTATCAGGAAGTTGTGGTGGTCTGGATGGAGGGGGGGAAAAAACAGGCTTTGACTTAATCATCGTAAGACGAAGTGGCTGTGGGGTTTTTCCCTCCCTCCCCTCTCTTCCCTAGTATCTGGATCTGAGGATTTTCTACCTTTGTTTCTGAGTGAGGCTGGACACCCTGCGCTCAGAACTGATGTGCGATTTGTGTTGTCTTCATATAACTCCTATCTTGGATCTGAAGGCCCTCCTCACAGTCATACATTCTTTACGTACAACCTGGTTGGACTTCTGCAGCTCTACCTGGAGCTGCCCTTGTAGACCACCAGCAACTGCAACAGGTCCATTAGGCAGCAGCATGGATAATAATGGGTGCACCTAATTATTACCTATGAGCCATGGTGGCGCAGTGGTTAGAGTGCAGTACTGCAGGCTACTTCTGCTGGCTGCCAGCAGTTTGGCAGTTAGAGTCTCATTGGTTCAAGGTTGACTCAGCCTTCCATCTTTCCGAGTTCGGTCAAAGGAGGACCCAGATTGTTGGGGGCAGTAGACTGACACTGTAAACCTCTTAGAGAGGGCTGGAAAACAGTATATAACTCTTAAGTGCTATTGCTATTGCTAATAGGTGCTCCTCAACATGCCCATGTAATGCCACTATTCTGCAAGTTGCACTGGCTCTTGATAGGTTTATGGGTGCAGATCAGGGCGCTGGTTACCACCAATAAACCCTAGCTGGCAGAGGACAGGTTAACTTTAGATCGACATGTTGGTATATCAAACAATGCTGGGTGCCCTCAGTTCTACATAAATCCAGAAACCCTATGAATTTTTTCTAGCTGCAGAAATGTTCAGATTTTATATAATATTTCATGGGGAAATTTTCTCAGTAGGATATTTCTTTCCTTCACAGTTCTAATTCACACAAGGCTTCCCAATGGACTGAAAAAGAGGAGGAGGAACTTCAAGAGCTCTACCACAAGTATAAAGAAGTGGAAGGTAGGTACCTCATCGCTGGGAGGGGACATCGGAAGAAAAACCAGCTGATAAGCAGCGCAAGATCAAAACTCACTTTAGGGCCTTCTGTTCTGTAGTTGGTAAGAATGTAACTGAGCACTTGGGGTGAGCTGAAACTTTCATAAGAAAAGTTTGGGATGCCATAAGGAAGACTCTTATTTAGTGGCCCACTGCAGTACAGACCCCAGTGTATTCCTGACTCCTTTTTTTGGAGCTCTATTTTTGAAATGAAAGAGAAGTTTCTGATGGAAGAGATTTCCAGATCTTTTTCATAAGCAATCCCTATGTTGATCTCCCAAGCTGCCTGCCTTCAGTTGATAGGTTCTCAAATTCCAACCTGCTCTAAAGCCGGGCAGCATTGTTCTAGGGCTCAGGTGAGTTCTAGTACTGTGGGTTAATGGTTTAGTCTTGGGTGCTCTGGTGGGTTTGTTTTTAATCTTGTAACTCTCCCAAGGTCACTTGTATGAGGAGGGAGACTGTATAAATGAACTAAACTAATGCTCTTTTCATAATTGAGCGCAAGGTAGCATTAGCAGGATACTTTTATCCTAGCACATCAGACTGCATTGTCAGAGCATGCTGTGTTAATGCAGCTCTTATAAGAGAAGGTTTCCTTCACATTTTGTTCTAAAGAAAATAAGGGAAAGGGAAAGTGTGTGTGTGTGTTTAAAAATGGGAATTACTGGTGCTGTATTGCAGAAACCCTGAAGGCTGGTCAGCAAGGATGATTGTAGTGGTGGAAAACCATTTAACCAGGGAGAGGATTGTCCTTATACATGCTACAAATGGCTACCAGAGCCATAACTATAGGCACATGTGTATACAGGTAGTCCAATTTACATCCACAATGGAGCCCAAAATTTCCATTCCTAAGCAAGGCTGTTATTAAGTTTGTTTTGTTTGTTTGTTTGGATTTATATGCCGCCCTTCTCCAAAAGGACTCAGGGCGGCGTACAACATTAAAAAACATACATCCCAAAAGTTAAAAAAAAATTAAATCCATATCCAAAAACAAACCGAATTTAAAAGACAATACATTTAAAATGAGTTAAAATTAACAGGCCAGGCCGGCTTGCTGGAAAAGCCAACTTTTTAGGGCGCGTCAGAAGGACCGGAGGTCAGGGATTATGCGAAGCTCCGGGGGCAGCTCATTCCAGAGGGAAGGCGCTCCCACAGAGAAGGGTCTCCCCCTGGGGGTCACCAGCCGACACTGCCTGGCCGACGGCACCCTGAGGAGGCCAACTCCGTGGGATCGTACTGGACGGTGGGAGGCTACTGGTGGCAGTAGGTGGTCTCGCAGGTACCCTGGGCCTAAGCCATGGAGCGCTTTAAAGGTCATAATTAATACCTTGAATCGCACCCGGAAAACAACCGGCAACCAGTGCAGGCCGCCTAAAAGGGGTGTAACATGGGAGCACCTAGGTACCCCCATGACAACCCGTGCGGCCACATTCTGGACCAGCTGAAGCCTCCAGGTGCTCTTCAAGGGCAGCCCCATGTAGAGGGCATTGCAGTAGTCCAGGCGAGAAAGGGATGAGGGACTGTGCACATAGCATCCCAATCCAGGAAGGGGCGCAACTGACGTACCAGGTGAACCTGGTAAAAGGCCCCCCTGGTCATGGCCGTCAGGTGTTCTTCTAAACTAAGCCGTGTATCCAGGAGGACTCCCAGATTGCGAGCCTTCTCTGAGGGGTAATTTTTGTAATTTTTGCCCCATTGTATGACCTTTTTGCCACAATTGTTAAGCGAATCACTACTGTTTGTAAGTAAATCGTGTGTCCATTAAGCGAATCTGACTTCCCCCATTGACTTTGTTGTCAGAAGCCAACTGGGAAAGTAACAAATGGGTACCACGTAAACACATACCAGTTGCCGAGTGCTCGTATTTTGGTCAAGCGACTGGTCATGCGACTGCCACAGTCGTAAGTGTGCAAACTGGCCTTGGGTCACTTTTTTTTCAGCGCCATTGCAACTTCAAAGGGTTGCTAAGTGAATGGTTGTAAGTCGAGGACTGCCTGTATAATGCCCAACCCAGCTCTTTTGCTTCTCTCCATTGTCTTAGCCAAAGTCCAAGCACCAGGTCTTCTGTTCTCTCAAAGTCTTGTTTTCAATTCCTCAGGGGAAGATGTGCTTGATAACATCCTGTCACATATCGGCTCTCATCACCGGGGACGAAAGCGGGTGGCCAGGAAACTGGTGCAGTTGGGGTTGGTGAGCAGCATGCGAGACTTCCCTCAAGAGAGGTAGGTCGTGTTAACGCTTCTCATGAATTCAGGATCTTCATAAACAGATTTATTTTCAAAAAGCAAAAGATGATCGGCGTGAATCGATTCGGATGCATACGGATGCTACTAGGGAAGGCTCAAATTCCTTGAGATGAGCAACCGAACTCTCTGTCCGTAGCTCTTCCTTACTGATAATTTCAACCATGTTTCCCTAAACGGAGCTCCATCTTTCTACCCTTAGTCTCTTGCTTACCTTGATTGTGTAAGCGGAAAGTTGTTCCTTGTGCTACTTCCATCACGCTTGCCAAGCAAATACCTTTTCTTGGCTAGGAGCTGTAGTAACAGAAGAGGCATCAGTGGGAAGGATGGTTAAAGGAGGAAATGGGTGTTTGCTTTGCCTCTTGACATTTTTTTATGATTCTTCAGCTGTTATGTATTTTATTTCTTGTTTTGTATCTTTTTATTTATTTTAATGTTGGGAGCCACCCAGATGGATGGCTCACATGTTCTTGAGATGGATGGCTATAAAATGTATTTTATAAATAAAACAAGGATATATAAGTTGTAGGATGTACCGTATAAGACGGACCAGAGTATAAGACGCACCAAGATTTTGAAGAGGTAAATTAAAAAAAAAAAAAGCTTTTGACCTCCCCAGCCCCCAAGAGCATTCTGTAGGTCTCAAAACCCTCTGCACACCTTGTTTTTTGCAAAAACAGGCCCATTTTCCCTTCATTTTTGCCCTCCCCAGCCCCCAGGAGCTCTTTGCAGGCCTCCCAAACCCTCTGCGCGTCCATTTTTACGAAAAACAGGATGCGCGAGGTGGGGTTTCAGGATGCTGTATTCAGTGTATAAGATGCACCCAGATTTTCACCCTCTTTTTTGGGGAGGGAAAGGTGCATCTTATACTCTGAAAAATACGGTAGATAGTTCTTGGTCAATCATGGTAATTAGGACCAGAATTTCTATTACTAAGCAATGCAGCCATAAAGAGCGACATCATGTGACTGTATCACTTTGTGATGGCAATCACAACACTCCCTGTTGCCATTGTTAATTGAGGTAGTTAAGTGAGACCCAAGAGACTCACAGGCAGCTACAGTCCAGGAAAGTCAGGGGTGGCTCAGGTTAGGAGGCAAATAACTTGCCAGAGCAACTAACAGCCTTTCTTGCCAGCTTCCCCATTGGTTTTACTTGAGGGAGGCTATCAGGGAGCATTGCAAAATGAGGATCCATGTGTGTACAGGACACTGCAGCTGTCGTAAATGCGAACCAGTAGCCAAACTCCCAGATTGCGATCTTGTGATGGTGGGGATGCTGGGGCAGCTAGAACTTGAAGGACTGGTCATAAGTACCAGTCATTCAGCACCACCTTCATTACTTTGGAAACTAATTAAATGAGAACGACCTGTAGTTTTGACCCACTTAAAAGACAAAACAAGCCATAATGACCCTCCCCATGTTGCGTTTTGTCTAGAAATCCTAGCCCCATTCATTTGGCTGTTGTTATCATTCTACCATCACTGTGGCTTCTGTTGCCCAACCAACTTAACGTGGACTCTTAGCAGCCAAAATATTGCCTTTCTCGATTAGACGATTGCTTTGAAAAAGAAACAAAAAAACCCCAAACTGTACATTTTGATAGGAGAATTCAACTCTTGGGTATTTTTTGTTGAAAAGGCCGTCTGTCGCAACCTGTACTGTAATGACAAACCTAGTTAATTTCCTTCGGCAGGAAAGGGACTCGCATTGTGCTCTGGACAGAGGAGCAGGAGGTAGAACTTCGCCGGCTCTTTGAAGAGTTCCGGGACTCCGATGGTGAGACTGCCTGAATGCTTAGCCAGAACTTCATCTGCACCCAACATAGTAGAGCTCTGATGTCTGGAGGTGTGAGATAAGCTGGCTGAAGATGTGGGAGCTGGGACCAGAAATGTCACAAACTCTTTGGGTAGTGAATTCTCTACTACAAACTCTTCGGGTAGTGAATTCTCTACTACAAACTCTTTGGGTGGTGAATTCTCTACTACAAACTCTTTGGGTAGTGAATTCTCTACTACAAACTCTTTGGGTAGTGAATTCTCTACTACAAACTCTTTGGGTAGTGAATTCTCTACTACAAACTCTTTGGGTAGTGAATTCTCTACTACAAACTCTTTGGGTAGTGAATTCTCTACTACAAACTCTTCGGGTAGTGAATTCTCTACTACAAACTCTTCGGGTAGTGAATTCTCTACTACAAACTCTTCGGGTGGTGAATTCTCTACTACAAACTCTTCGGGTAGTGAATTCTCTACTACAAACTCTTCGGGTAGTGAATTCTCTACTACAAACTCTTTGGGTAGTGAATTCTCTACTACAAACTCTTTGGGTAGTGAATTCTCTACTACAAACTCTTTGGGTAGTGAATTCTCTACTACAAACTCTTTGGGTAGTGAATTCTCTACTACAAACTCTTTGGGTAGTGAATTCTCTACTACAAACTCTTTGGGTAGTGAATTCTCTACTACAAACTCTTTGGGTGGTGAATTCTCTACTACAGAGGGGTTATTTTTCAGTGCCCTCCTAAAGCTAAGAGTTACTCATCCCTGGTCGGCAATCTCTGCTTTTTCTGTCTCCCAAGTTTTGAATGGGCTTTTCTGAAATAATTATAAGTAGTCCTTATTTAGCGACCACAATTGGGACCAGCAACTTGGTTGTTAAGGGAAGTAAATAAACAAAACTGTGACTGTGCTTTTGATCTTACTACACCTTTCCCTTGCTTTACAGACCTGCAAAGATTAAAAATGTGGAGATGGATCGTAAAGTTACTTTTTCATCGCTGTAGCAACTGCAAATGGTAGCTAAACCAAGCAGTGGCTAAGCAATGACTACTTATAGTACTTGACCAATATTCCCAAAGACAGAGTGTTGCACATTGGCATCAGAATAGGAATTTCATGTGACATCTTATTGACTTGCTCTGGGTCACTCGATAAAGTGAATTTCTTGGAACCAGCGGGGGAACTAAATAGACTGGCCTGCTCCTTCTGTTTGCTCACACTGCCTTTGCCTCTCTTTCCTCCCTCTGCAGATATCCTGTCCAATGTAATGAAGCACATCACAGCCAAACGATCAAAAGCCCGCATTATTGAGAAGATGCTTAGCATGGGGCTGGTGTCTGAGCGTAAGGAGCTTTACAAGAAGCGCAAGCGCAAATCTGGTTCATTTAGATCGGTATGCTCCCTCCCCGCCCCCCGCCCCCCAAAATCATCTTTTTTCCTATCTGCACACCTCACTTTGAAAATGTGAGCATGCCCACATCTATGCATCTACAGCATCATAAATCCTGGGCTAGTTTGATTTACTTAATAGTGGGAGGGAAGGGGTATATATTAAGCTCTCACAGGTGCAGTTTCTCAGATATGATCTTCTTTGAGTTTTCTGCCAAAGGTGGTTTTTCAAGAGGCAACTGTTAGAACTGAAGAAGCTTCTTGGATAAGGAGCGAAAAGTCTTCAAGGAAAAGCAAAGAAAGTCCAGTTCCCTCTTGAAAAAACATCTTTGGGACAGCCATGACCTGGATGACTGAGAATCCCCATAGTTGATCTTTGAGCTTTCTTCTTTCCTCCAGCTCTACTTCTCCAAACATGCCTTCTCCAAAAAGAAAAAAAAAGCCTAGAATTATTATTCTAGTCAAATTGACATTTGCTTCAGTCTGTCAATCTTTTCTAACTGAGCCTTTCGAAATATCAAAACAAAAATAGCTTGCAAGGGATATGCAAAATCTTATCTTTCGTTTAATATAAAATGTCCTCCAACAGACTAATTTGAGTCAGCCAAAATTAGTGGGGGGTGATAAAACTGCTGTTATTGCATCTGAAGTAATGGTTGTTTTTCTCTCTAGTGTGGATTATGGAAGGAGAAACACCCTAATTTAGCATCTCCTGCTGTTCCGTACTCTTAAGAGATGGACTTACGTTTCTTTCTTTCAGAATAAGGCCTCGTTCCCCAAAGATTCTGAGGTGCCTGACCTGGATGAGGTAGATGATGAAGATGAAGGGGAAAAGGATGATTTGAATAGTGAAGAAGAAGAAGAAGCAGACGAAAAAGAAGAAGAAGAACTGCCCCAGGAGGATGCTAGAAATGACAAGGACCAAAAATCCTGGGGCAGGTGGTCCAAGAAAATGTGGGGAGATGCTTCAGATCGAAAACTTGTGCAAAGCCTGAGACAAGAAGGTGAGAAATTGGTCTCCATGATTGCAAAAGGAGGAACTACAGTATACTGTGATGATGCTGTCTAGTGTCACAGAATTGTAGTGCTGGGACACAAACTCAGATTTTTAAACTCCCAGAATTTCTTCTCCTTCAAATGATATTTTAAAAAATTGTCCTGATGTCTCCTGCACAACCACCCAGAGTGGTGTGGGGTGTGGGCTAACCCAATTGCCTAACTTCCAAACTATATAAACGTAGCATCCCCAGTGGCTATAGAAGAGGTTTATCAAGAGAGATACTAAGTAATCCGATTTGGATTTGGATTTGGAGATGGGAGTTTTTGGAGATTGCTAATTGATGTAACGGGCTTTTTCCCCATGCATTACTCCCATAATCCCCATGTGTTTTCCATATTTTAATATGGGCCTAAGCACATATATTAGAATGTATTTTATCTCTTCAACTCAAATGGGATTATTTTTTTCCCTTTCGTAATTTGCTTTTCACTTTTCCCTTCCCCATTATCCTTGCAAATAAAAAGCCCCAACTCCTAGGAACAATTTTCCCAAAGAGACCTTTTTTGTGATGGGCCTCAGGTCATGAAAGCCTACAACAACAAAAAAACTTTTCTGGTTTTGCTGGTGTTCCTGTTTTTAAGAACTTTGGTACATTAAAGTGTACTGATTTGGGGTGGGTGGGTGGTTTGCCCACAAGCTGTGTTCTGAAATGGGACTGCCTATTCCATGACTTTTTCCTTCTCTTTGTGTAGAGATGGCCTTCAGGAATATGATAATGTGGATCTTTGATCTAAGAGGACTGCTGATGGATATCTGAAAGGGGAGGGGGATTTTCAATTTGTGTGATTATGTTCATACAAAGGTGTCTGATATCCTGATGTCAGTATGCAATAGGGGCATCTGTGAGATTAGATCGTTGTGTCTGTATTATTATTACTTTTTGCTGTTGCTTGCACCCCTGGGTCTGCTCACTTTCCCATGCAATTTCGTCGTGCAGGTTTTGCTGGCCCCTTGCTCTGGCTTCAAAACTGCCTGAACAGAACAGCTGCTGCCCGAGGAGAGGATGGTAAATACAAACCAACTGGGGTGTCAGATTGACTGAGTGATTTGACAAATTTATGTGGCTTGCCCATCTCACTCAAATTGACCCTGTCAATAAAACCAGGAATTAAAATATTTTTACAAACTCTAATATAATAAGAGATAAAATGAGATCATGAAAGTAAAGATGTTACATACAAAGCAATCAGCATGCAGGCTTCCCCATTATCAAGGCATCCCCCAGATTTGCTGAAAAAGACACATTTTGCAATTTTTCTGGAAGGCCATAAGGGCTGGGGATAACCTCACTTCAGGAGCGAAGGTGTTCCAGAAAAGGTTCGCCCCTTTAGATCCTTTCAGATAGAACTCTTTTACAGACCGAACCATAGTGTGCCTCTCCTGCCAGATCTCATGGGACAAGAGAGAAGGCAGTCCCTCAGATACTTTGGCCCCATGCCAAATAGGATCAAAACCAGCTCCTTGAATTGGACCTAGTAGCAAACTGACAAACAATGTCAGAGCAGAGATGTAACATGTGTCTATTTAGGGATGCCCATAATTGCCCAAGCTGCTGCATTTTGCAGCTAAAGCTTTGAGATACTCTTCCATGGCAGACCCATGTAGAGTATTTTACAGTAGTCGATTTGTGAGGTGAATTTCCTATATCAAGCATGAAAAGTTGGCTATTTCATATTACTAATTAAGCCAATCTTCATAAAGTATTGCCCAGGGCTAAGCTCTAGTTTTCTTCTCAGGAAAGAAGAGCTATCTACCCCAAAGTCCCGCAGGGAGGACATTCTTTGGCTTGCTCTAGTTATAGCTGGATAGATTTTTGTTTCCCCAGGATGTGCCCAGGCTGTTCCTTTGGTGCCATTGACTGAAGAAAGCGAGGATGCCATGGAGCACAAAAATTTCCAGGAACTGCTGAGGAAATTGGGGGTGCGATCTCCAGCCAACGAGCAGGTGAGGGTTTTGATGTGAGCGGCTATAGGTGACTTTAAAGTGTGCTTTCAGGGCAGATGCTTCCAAAAGTTGCCACAAATGTTTTTTTTAAATAGTTCATTAATTATTGTCCTGCTTTTATTATTTTTATAATTAACTCAAGGTGGCAAACATAACCAAGACTCTGTCTTCTTATTTTCCCCACAACAAGAACACCATGAATGGGTTGGGTTGAGAGAGAATAGTAACTCTTCTGATGTATAAGCAAAAAATGAAATGTCAAATCAAATCAAATCAAATTTTATTTGATTAGCCGCAACCCTCTCCCGAAGGACTCGGGGCGGCGTACAATCAAAAGGATAAAATACACATAGGACACACATACATACGAAAAAACAAGGACAATTACATTTGTGCATGGAGGAGAGTAGACTTGTAAGTGAAAGACAATAAACACAGCTAAAAACACAGTTAAAACACAGTTTAAAATCCCCTAAATAAAATTGCTAAATTAAAAACCCCTCAGGAGCGTAACGAAGTTATGGTTGGGCCAGGCCAGATATTTGAAAAAGGTGGGTCTTGAGCTTAACACGGAAGGAGCGGAGGTCTGTAGTGGTCCTAATATCCGGGGGGAGGTCATTCCACAGGGCTGGGCCCGCCACAGAGAAGGCTCTGCTCCTAGGCGCCGCCCCATGGCATTGTCTAGTGGACGGCACCTGGAGAAGTCCCTCTCTGTGCGAGCGAATAGGTCGTAGGGATGTATGGGGCAGAATACGGTCCCGCAGGTAACTAGGTCCTGAGCCATGGAGCGCTTTAAAGATCGTAATCAAAACCTTGAAACGCACTCGATAGACCACAGGAAGCCAGTGCAGCTCGCGCAGGTGTGGTGTCACATGGGAGTACCTGGTGCTCCCCATAATCACCCGCGCGGCCGCATTCTGGACCAACTGTAGTCTCCGAGTGCATTTCAAGGGAAGCCCCATGTAGAGAGCGTTACAGTAGTCCAGGCGAGACGTCACCAGCGCATGGGTGACTGTGCGTAGAGCGTCCCGGTCCAATAGGGGGCGCAATTGGCGCACCAGGCGAACCTGATGGAACGCCCCCCTGGCCACGGCTGTCACATGTTCATCCATGGACAGCTTGGCATCCAGGAGGACGCCCAAATTGCGCGCCCGCTCCACGGGGGCGAGTTGAATGCCCCCAATGGCCAGAGATGGAATTATCTGGTTGAACCGGGGAGCCGGAACCCACAGCCACTCCGTCTTGGAAGGGTTGAGCCTGAGTCGGTTGTCATCCATCCAGACCCGTACGGCTTCCACACACCGGGACATCACTTCGACGGCCTCGTTGGGGTGGTTCGGGGTGGAAATGTACAGCTGAGTATCATCAGCGTACAGGTGGTATCCCACCCCAAAACCACGGATGATCTCACCCAGCGGCTTCATATATGTGTTGAACAGGAGTGGCGAGAGGACCGACCCCTGTGGCACCCCACAGATGAGGGGGCTTAGGGTCGACCTCTGCTCTCCTGCCAACACACGTTGCGTCCTGCCGGAGAGGTAGGAGCCGAACCACCGCAAGACGGTGCCCCGGATCCCCAACCCCTCCAGTCGGTGCAACAGGATACCATGGTCGATGGTATCAAAAGCCGCCGAGAGGTCTAATAGGACCAGGATAGAGGAACAGCCCCTATCTCTGGCCCTCCAGAGATCATCTACCAACGCGACCAAGGCCGTCTCAGTGCTGTGCCCAGGGCGAAAGCCGGACTGGCGCGGGTCTAGATAATCATTCTCCTCCAGATGTCATGGAAACTGAGAAGCCACCACACTCTCCACAACCTTCGCCAAAAAGGGAAGGTTGGAGACAGGACGATAATTGACCAGCTCCATAGGGTCCAGGGAAGGCTTCTTGAGCAAGGGTCTCACCACCGCCTCTTTCAAGGCGGCCGGGAGAGACCCCTCACAATGTAAAGGGAGTAATTTAATTAATTTAATTTAAATCAGACAATTATTTGTCTTGGCTCCTTTCACTTTTGGAATGAATTCCAAGGAAGATTGTGCATTCCTAAATTAAAGGGAAAGACTATAGAAAATGTGAATGAATTGTGTTATTTGCACTATTTGTTCTAAATTTTCCTTTTGTATAAATATTATGTTTATATACCCTGTTTCCCTGAAAATAAGCCCTCCCTAGATAATAAGCCCAATCAGGCTTTTGAGCACCTGTGCTAAAATAAGCCCTCCCCCCAAAAAATTGCAAGCCATGTGGTGACCACACTCGCCGCCTCCTGTACCTCAAAAATAATAAGACTTCCCCCCAAATAAGGCCAAGCGCTTATTTCGGGGGTCAAAAGAAAATTTATTTTCGGGAAAACGCGGTAATACAGGAAAGCAATGACCTCATTATGTCAGAAATTAAACTTTTGTATAAATGGTGTTATGCAGTATGTCTTAATTGCTATTGTGTATAAAATAAATATTTTAATAGAATATAGCATGTATCAATCGCCATATTATACATATAAAAGCGAAATACCACTCACGCATCATCACAAAATCTCTAGTCTACAAACTTGAAATTTGGCACTTATGTTCCTCTTGGCTTCTAGGTGCTTGCTAAGAAAGGATTTTTTGAAATGACCATCAGATCATTAGTATTTCTTATATTATTATTAACACGCTCTGATACTAAGGAGTTAGACATTCTACTCCCCCTCCCCACCTGAAAAGAACTCTGTTCCAACTGCCACTTGGGCATGGGCGTGGCCAGCGCATGATTCATCCAGCCTGCGGGCTGGGAGTTTAGACATTCTACTCCCCCTCCCCACCTGAAAGGGAGAGAAGGAGATAACATAGGAGAAGTTTCTGTGGGGCAAGCCTGAGGGAGAGAAGAGGAATAGGAGAGGAGAGGCTTCTGTGGGGCAAACTTGAGGGAGAGAAGGGGAGAGGAGAGACCGATCGTAACTACTCATTAATGTTCAAGCTTTAACTGTCAATTTATCAAGCCCGATCACATAGTTCTGTAGCGAAACACGGGTATCCAACTGACAAGTATGAATATATAAGAATATGATTTTCATGAGAGGTTGAAATATCATCCAGTTGTCACTTCGATAGTATTATCAATTTGGGTCTAGAAAAAAGGCTGCCTATATGGAGCATGCATGCTCTTAAGAAAAAATAGGAAGGATGAGATAATTTTTCCAAGATGGGAGAGTTGACCCCTGCCTTACAGAATATCTGTCCCAGATCTTCCATTTAATATCTGCTAAGATTTTATTGAGGCCTAAAATAAGTAGACCTGGTATTAACAAACTACAGGTAGTCGTCAACTTAAGACCACAATTGAGCCCAAAATTTCTGTTGCTGCAACGGTTGTAAGCTGAAAAATGGTCATAAATCCCTTTTTCACTGTCATTGTAACTTTGAACAGTCACTAAATGAACTGTTGTAAGTCGAGAATTACCGTATTTTTCGGAGTATAAGACACACCATGATTTTGAAGAGGTAAATTTAAAAAAAAGTTCTTGCACTCTTGCACGCCTTCCAAACCCTCTGCATGCCTCGTTTTTTGCACAAAAAGGGTGTGTGTGTGGCATGCAGAACTTTGGAGGGCTTGTAGAATGCTGCTGGGGGTTGGGGGGGGGGCAAAAACAAGCAATAAATGGCCCATTTTTTTGCCCTCCCCGGCCCTCAGGAGCACTTTGCAAACCTCCCAAACCCTCTGCACTTTGGATTTGAATAGCTTAATAGCAACTGAGTCAAAATTATTGCCATGCCAGTTTGCAAATTTTGCAATTGCTAGAAATACTCTTTGATCCGGCATCGTTAATCCCCTTGCTTGAATGCCCCAGCTGGTAGAGAACCGAAGTAAATGCCTAAATATTTAAATATTTTATCTTCCATCTTGATAGATCTTTCATTTGTTGACCATTGGGGTTCTTCTTTATCAAATAGATAAGCTGCAGGGCTCAGTAGGGAGACTGCTTTCCTTTGCCTTTTTGATTGAGTGGGGGTGGGAGGTGGGGAACCTACTAGGTTAAAGAGATCTAGGAAATTCTCAGAAAGCAAGTGCCAGTGCAGATAAAGAACCAAAATTATTAGATTAGTTTGATGCAATTGTATTTACAAATCTTGGGTTTAACTATATACCAGTTTCTTTTGAGAGAAACTGTTTTGCCTGTGTCAAAATGTATGTAGAACTAGATGCTGGAAAAAGCAAGAGAAAAATTCACCAACTTTTCTTCCTCAGTTCCAAAGAACACTTCCAAATACTTAACAGAAGGGGTTCCCAACCCCTGGGCCACGGCCCATTGGAATCTAGCCGCCGAAGTGGCAGGCAAGCGTGTGAAGCTTCATTTGCACATGCGCAGGATGTAGGTTGTGTGTGCAAAGCCATTCCGCCACCACAGCCGAAACTGTTGAATCCCCACCACCGCCGGTCTGCGGAACCAAAATGGATGGGGAGTCCTGAGTTACAGGGCCTTGCTATATACTGATCTCAGCTTCATGATAGGGTAATTTTGTGGTTTCCATTTTTTACAGTAAAATGGGTGGTAATATCTTTATTACTGTATACGTTCTGTAAACAGTTAGCTCTTTATCCTAGTAGAGTCATACCCTGGTAGTTGACTGCGTTGAAACGTGTTGAATTTGGTTCTCAGCGCATTTTGACCCAAACTTTTTGCCCCAGTACTCGTCATTTGTTTGGTATTCGACGTGCAAGCTAGAACTTGTCAGTATCAGTTGCCTCATGACTTGCTACCCTTTCCAGCCAAAACAAAGGGTCACCCTTATGGAAGAAATTTGTTAGTACTCGTCATTTTTGATAACTCGTCACGCCTCCTGGAACTAATTATTGACGAGTATCGGGGTATTATTGGATCTGTTTTTTCGCATTTGGATCCCCAATGACATTTTCTAGTGATTATTTCCTTTCCTTTAGGCTGATGCGAATTTAACTGTTACCATTTGCAAATGTATTTAGTTTATCATATTTCTACACCATCCATCTCACCCAAGTGACTCTGGAAGGTTTATGAATAAAAACCATAAAAGGAGACACAGTTAAAACAATGTTGGAAAGAGAACCATAAAGAGTAAAAAATTAAGAACTACAAATGTTAAATCTAAAGTTAATTAAATCTTGACTTCAGTAGTGCTGTGACAAAAGACTTGCAAGGAAATAAAAAAACAGTAGCAGGCACAGGTTGCAATCTGAGATGGTCAGGAACAAACTCACTTTTTGCCTTTGTTTTCTTGTAGGAATCTTTCTGGCGCATCCCAGCTAAACTTAACTCAGAACAATTACGCCACATGGCTGCTTTCATTGCTTCGGAAGAAATGGAGGGGGAGACTCAAGACCAGCAAACTGGTACGTTATATGTAAAGAGAAGGGAAATTGGAATCATTCATTAACACATTAATCAGTGGAACAGCTTGCCTCCAGAAGTTGTGAATGCCCCAACACTGGAAGTCTTTAAGAAGATGTTGGATAGCCATTTGTCTGGAATGGTATAGGGTTTCCTGCCTAGGCAGGGGGTTGGACTAGAAGACCTCCAAGGTCCCTTCCAACTCTACTATTGTATAATTGTATGTAAGATTGTGGCACATCACTAAGCCAGGTGGGCAAACTATGTGCTGCAGCTGGCTTCCATCTATCATCCCCAGGTTCATGCTGCTGAACTTCAGGCATGTTCAGGCATGTTCCAATTCTGAGAAGTACATTTTTTTAAAAAAATAATCATTTAATTCCACACTATCTCCCCCGCCCCTCTCTCCCATGTGCCATAAGCTTCTAGTAAGCACCTCTCTTTTTGAGTTTAAGTAACTCAGCCATTCTCACAAAAGGCCCAAAGGTTGGCCTGGTCTCATTTGCTGATATCACCACCAGGTCATAGTCATCCTTAGAAGACCTCAGCCGACACGATAAAGTGGCCCATTCCTGATATAAAGGAAGAATTGTAAGATGGTGTATCTTTGTGCGCTGCCACTTAGTCTGTCCCTACCTTTGTAATTATGGGTACCTTGGTTTGAGTTATTTGTTTTTGTGTTTAGTTATCTGAAACTTCCAATAAGCAGTAGACAAGGGGTTACACATTAACACTGAAGGTCAGCTCTTGTTGCAAATCAAGGCCAAAACATTTTCTCACTACTGCTGATCCCTTGCCCAGTTTACTTTTCAGATCATCTTGACATTCCCCTCCTCTCTCAAAATACTTTTTCGTATGGAGCAGTGTTTGCTAACTTTCGTTTCTCAAAACACACATGACTGTAGGAAATAGGTTACTGACTTCTATAATACTATCCCATTTTCCTGCCCAGGAAAACTTTTGCCAAATCCCACCCACAGGCTCATAGTGCAAACCAGGTGTGGGTTCTGACAGTCACTACTGCTGGTTCGCTCGTGGCTGTGCCGTGTGCTGCGTGCGCGCACAGTGCAATAAAAATTGCTCTGTGCATGCGCAGAAGCAAAAAACAAGATGGCGGCACCTACAGCGCCTAGTTTGGGAGCGTGGCAGGCTTGGGTCGCTGCCGGTTCCAGCGACTCAGGTTGCCAAACCACTACCGGTTTGGCTGTACCAGTAGGAACCCACCACTGGTGCAAACTAAATTTCTGGTTTCCATACTCAGCTTGGGTATCCCGCATTAAGGTGTGGCATATTATGGCCCTAACCTTACATAGCTGTCAAACAAATCCCCAGACATTTATGGTTGCTTGATAAATTTTCATTCTGCATCACAAAAGGGCTGGCAAGCATGTGGCTGATGGGAGTACAAGCAGCCAATGGCTTTTTGTCATAAGTGGAAAAGTCTGGATTGTACCCTACTTATTTTAAAAAATGCAGATTAAGAAGAGTGAATCACAAACAGTTCTGTGTGTTTGCCCCTCCACTATTTAGAGATGCAAGTAGCCTAAAAGGGGGGGTCACCATATTTCTTAATTGTGATACTCTTGTTACACCCATTCTGGCAGTGAGATTTCTCTGCAACCATAAGAAAGAATATTGTAAATATTTGACAGTTTGCTGTAACAGAATGTTTCAGTGCCATAGGAAATGCTTGACATTTCTTATCCAAATAGGCAGAGAGCATCAAAGGTGAATTACTCTGTCCAGTAATTCATACTAAAATGCTCCGGCCTTTTCCTGAGGTGACTTGGCCTTTCCCAGTTGATGTACTTTCCTCTTGTTGGTTTTAGAAGATAATTCAGAAGAAGATCATCCTGAAGTAATAGAGCCAAGAGAGGTGAAAGCAGAAACGTGAGTATTGGGTTAAGAAGAGGGGATGGGGAGAGAAGTTCAGAATAGGGGGGAAAACATCTTACACAGAAGGAAGGAAGAAACAGGAAGGATGTAGTGAGAACAGCCTTACATATTTCAGAGTAATAGAGTTGCTGGATAGGCAAGAAGAAACCACTCATAATTGAATGTTCTTGTTTGTCTTGGCTTTTGGGAAAAAAACCCACCTTTGAGACAACTATGTCCTGTGACTGCTCAGGATGTAGTCACTTTCCAGCTTATGGTCAGAATGATGAGATGGACTGAGGATTCTGTTTCAGTGGATATGTAATTCTGAGTTTGAGGGATAGCTCTGCCCAGTTCCAAGATCCCTCAGAGATAGACAACAGGTCTTTGGCTGTGGTATTTTGATCTGTTGCCCAAAAGTGGCAGTCCTCAACTTACAACATATATATACATTATACACAGAGAGAGAGAGAGAAAAAAAGTCAACAAATTGATCTAAATATTATGCTAATCTTTAAATCCCTCAGACAACCATCTGTTATTGTATTTAATGCATAAAAAGTCCACAAATGGTTTCCAGTTTCTTATAAAACTGTCTAGTCTATCATCTCTAATCAAAGCAATTAATGTTCCCATCTTAGCTAATTCAATTTTAAAATCCATTCTTCAGCTAGCATCTCTCTTTCTTTCTAGTACTTGGGAAGTTCTTACAGCAATCACTATAATATCTAAACACTTCAGTTTTTATTAATATTTGTATCTTAAATATTTATGCATTATCATTATTATGTTTATCTGGTATATTTTAACATATTTACAAGACCGCCACATGCAATAAAATGAACCTAGATTTTGATTATATTTCCAGCACTTACTAGAAGTCCCTTTATACATTTTGCTTGTCTAGCAGGGATCAAATACCAATGATACATCATTTTATATAAATTTTCTTTCAAGTATAATTTAATGTAAATTTTAGTCCATTGGTCCATACATTCTCCCATTTATCTAGCGTTATGTTATACCCAATTTTTTTACCCATTTTACCATACAATCAAGATACTCATCTTTCAAATTCATCTTGACCTGAGTAACATTTTATATACTTTAACAATCAAGTGGTTATCTCAGAACATAAATTAGCATCAAGTTCAGATTTAGTTCCTATGAAAACAAGTTTTTTTGTAACATTTAAATCTTTCAAAAATTCTATAATAATTAAACCAATCACAAACAAATCCTTCACTTAATAATTGTTCTCTTCTCTTTAACTTAAATCCTTCTTTTTCAAATATCAGTAAGTTCCAATATGCCCAATTGATTGCCTAATAGCATGAATCTTAAAACCAGGGTTAACTTACTTTATCATACCATAGATAAGCATGCCACCCAAATCTCAAATCAGAACCTTTGAGGTCTAATAGCCTTGAATTTTTTAAAGTTATCCAATCTTTTATCCATACCAGACAACAAGCATATAATCTAAGATCCAGCAAATCCAAATCTCCTCTGTCTTTAGAAGACTGTAGCAGTTTATATTTAATCCTTGGTTTTTTTATTTTGCCTAATAAATTTAGATATATTTTTCTGCCACTGTTTTAAAGAAGAATCTCTAATCAATAGCAGTATACTCTGGAGTAGAAATAACATTCTAGGTAATATATTCATTTTAATTACTGAAATTCTTCCCATTAATGACAAATCTAATTTTTGCCATCTATTTAAATCTAATTTTATCTCTTTCCACATTTTAAGGTAATTATTTTTGTAAAGCTTAGAATTTTCCTCAGCAAGAGTCACCCCCAAATACTGTACCTTTTTCTCAATGTTAAAATCAGTTTTAAATTCCAATTTTATTTTGATCTTCCGCAATTACCGTGTTTCCCCGAAAATAAGCCACGCCCTGCTAATAAGCCCAATCGGGCTTTTCAGAGCATGCGCCACAATACGCCCTCCCCTGAAAATAAGCCCGCCCCCAGTCCCCGCCATTAACACTGTACCACCTGCCGGTACAGCTTCCGGGGCAAAAAGAGGGCTCGCCGCAAAAACAGCGGCAGGCCAGCAATGTGATCACCCCCTCCTGCCTGTTCCTTCTCGTGCAAAAAAACACCGCCAACCCCAATGGCAAAGGCAGCCTGCCTGGTTCCCTTCCTCGCGTTCCTCGCCATTGTGCTCAGGGAAGCGGCTGGTGAAAAAAAAACTTCTCACGAGTTCAATCAAACATCTTGAAATCGCGAGAAGGTTTTTTTTTTTTTTTACCAGGGGCTTCCCTGAATATAATGTCGAGAAATGCAACAAAGCTAGAAAGGTAGGAGGCACGCCCCGCGGCCCAACACCGCCCACTTTGCCCCAATGGTAAAGGCAGCCTGCCTGGTTCCTTTCCCCGCCGTCCCTTTAACGAGGGGCGGCAGGTGGGGTGGGGGGGAGAAGCGAGGCATGCCTCCTACCTTTCCAGCTCCGCCGTGTTCCTCGCCCTTTCGCCGATTGAATCCCCTTGTAAAAAAATCTCATTAGTTCAACTCGCGAGATCATTTTTTACAAGGGGATTCAATGAGCGAAAGGGCGAGGAACGCAACAGAGCTGGAAAGATAAGAGGTGTACCTCACAGCCCAACACCGCCCACCTCGCCCCAATGATAAAGGCAGCCTGGCTGGTTCCCTCTCCTGCCGTCCCTTTAGTGAGGGGGGAGAGGTGGGGGGGGGAGAGAAGCGAGACGCGTGTCCTAGCGCTACCAGAGACTGACAGCTCTGTTGCGTTCCTCGCCCTTTCGCTCATTGAATCCCCTTGTAAAAATAATTTTGCGAGTTGAACTCATGAGGCTTTTTTTACAAGGGGATTCAATCGGCGAAAGGGCGAGGAACGAAACGGAGCTGGAAAGTTAAGAGGCATGCTTCGCTTCTCCCCCCCCCCCACCTGCCACCCCTCGTTAAAGGGATGGCGGGGAAGGGAACCAGGCAGGCTGCCTTTACCATTGGGGCAAGGTGGGTGGTGTTGGGCCGCGAGGCGTGCCTCTTACCTTTCCAGCTCCGTTGCGTTCCTCGCCATTGTATTCAGGGAAGCCCCTGGTAAAAAAAAACCTCGCGATTTCAAGATGTTTGATTGAACTCGCGAGAAGTTTTTTTTTTTTTACCAGCCACTTCCCTGAGCACAATGGCGAGGAACGCGACGCAGCTGGAAAGGTAAAAGGCGCGCCTTGCTTCTCACCTGCCCCAGAAATAATAAGCCTTCCCCTATAATAAGCCCAAGGCCATATTTCGTGGGGCAAAAGAAAATAAGCCCCTGTCTTATTTTCGGGGAAACACGGTATATTCTTGGTCAATATTTTCATCTTTAATTTATTTATTTTTAAACCCCCATTTCTCCAAACATTTTGATCTTCCTCATAACATATTCAACGTTCCCTAGGGGGTCTTGCATAATGAGTCATCAGCAAATGTGCGAAGTTGTGTGCTTTAATTTGTAGTCCTTTTGCTCTTATGTCTTGTTTAATATCTCAGTTTAACAGTTCCAACATCAGAATAAATAATAAAGGGGATAAAAGACACCCTTGTTTTGTTCCTTTCTGAACTTCACATGGTTGTCACCATAATCCAAGTTTTATGGAATGTATAGATGGGGTATAAAGCCCAATCCAAAGTCCATCTTTTCCACTACTTTAAACATAAAGGCCCAGTTCAAGTTGTCAAACGCTTTTTCTGCACCTAGAAAAATCAATGCATCCTGTTTGTCACTCTGTTGGTGTAACTGTTCAATTACATTCAAAATTACTCTTGCATTATAATTTTAGTTGTCATTTAGGTAAGAAGCCACACTGGTCTTCGTGTATATAATCCTGTAAAACTTTTTAAAGCCTCTCAGCTAGAATAGATGTGAAAGTTTGCAGTCATTATTAAGGAGAGAAATTGGCCTGATAGTAACATTTACTATCAGTTACAGTAGAAATGAGTGCACCATTGGGAGATTGAAATAACTGGTTAGGAGTCGATCAACATGGAGAAGAATCTTATCTATCTGCACTAGAAAATAACTTGATGGCCCATAATGGTTATCAGTTTGGCCATCTCTTCCTTTAGAGTGAGCTTTGGTTTCAACACTGGCCTGCAATTGGGAAATGAAAATCAGAGACTTGTTAGTACCGAATGTTCTGAGGATATTTATTATTTATTATTTATTTATTTCTTTGCACTTCTAGACCGCCCCCTCTCCCAAAAGGGACTCGGGGCGGTGTACAGTCCACACAGCAAATACATCATCCACAGTAAAATTCATTAAATAGATAAATATGGAGGAGGTTAAAAGAATTAAAAAAACTGTACAGCAAGAATATAAATATGGCTTTAAAACCCCTAAAATCAATTAAATTTAAAACAATACCCTTAAAATACTAGTTAAAAATATATTTCCAGGAGGTAACAGTTATAACAGTTATAATTATGCCAGGCCAGCTAATCGGAACAGGTGAGTCTTCAATTTTTGTCGGAAGGAGCGGAAGTCCGTGGTGGTTCTAATATCGGGGGGGAGGTCATTCCAGAGGGTTGGGCCCATCACAGAGAAGGCCCTACTCCTTGGCGCCGCCCGCTGGCATTGCCTAGTGGACGGCACCTGGAGAAGCCCCTCCCTGTGAGAGCGAATTGGCCGCAGGGATGTATGTGGGAGGATGTGATCCCGCAAGTAACTAGGTCCTGTGGATAGACTAAAGCGTAAGAGAAATGGTTTGCCAGATGTAGCAAGCAATTTGTAATCTCAATCCCCCTCTCTTGGTTTGTCTGACAAGCTGTTTTCTTCTTGCTACTTGCAGAGAGAAGTGTATCCAGCATCCTTTGGGCCCCAAAAGAAGCCGCTCGGTCGATGAGGAGGAAAACCATAACCAAGGTATGCTTGGCTCTAATTCTGGGGTTTTAAACCTCTAGTATTTCTAGACTTCATGATATGTCAAACCAAACTATTACAAGTCACTGACCCAGATTTTATTTAGAAAACAAAATCAGTATGTAATACAAATTATAATGGGACAGAACTAAAAAAAAAAAGACAAAAGACCTGAAGTTATGCGTAGCCTATTTTCCTGTCAAGGGTGCCCAAGTTGTCCTGTGCGCTGCTTGGGGAATCCAAGCATGGGTTAACTTTGTCCATTAGCCTAGAGACTGAGTTATGTAAATTGATGGCCATGCCTCCTCTGACTGGACTAGTTCAGTTTTTTAACTCAGTCCAGCCTAAAGAGACGTAAAAAAAATTCTCTTCTAGGACATTAGACAAATTACTCCTTTCCTTACTTATTTCTTTATTCTTTGTTTATTCTTTATTATTCTTTATTTAATTAGTTGATCTTCTGGATTTATTACGTCGGGATTTATTTCGTGCATTTGGACTGAATTGTGGTTCAAGAAAACGTGAGCCGCGTTGTCTGCTCGTTTCAACGAGCAGTAATTACGTTGGGCTAGACTTGTTCTCGTTGGTGTTTCGGTGGTTCCCCTTAAGGCTCTTGCGGCCAGGGGGGACCAACACATTGGAAGAATTGCAGCAGCTAGCTGCCACGGATGTGAGTCGGTTTGCCATTCTCTGCCCCGTGGGTGCCGTGGTGAGAGTAGGTTCACCTCTCTCGCGTCGGTTTGAGTGGCCACGATCCGCTTAGAGGGCGCCATCGGCCCAACGTTACTCGTCACCTCATGATTGTGGCGCTGCCGTTCCCTTCATATTGACTTCAGTTGTGCCGGCTGCAGTTCGTACAGTGCTTAGTAGCAAGCGGTGGCCATTTTGTCAACATTTGAATTTCGTGCCATTTATTTCTGCCGCGGTGGCCATTTTTGACATCGCCTCTCTGAGCGCCGAGGGACAGCCGGAAGGGGCGTGCTTAGCGTTTCGCACCCAAATGGCACCTATGTCACTAACAGCTTGTTCTGGGAGCTGAGAAGGTCGGTTTGCCGTTGCTGCTCCAGCACACGCTGTTACTTTGCAAGTATTCCGAATCATTCCAATTCAGTTTTCCGGCAATCACCTCTGATTTTGGGTCGTGAGCTGAGCCTTTCAACTCCTTGTTAGTAATTATGGCTGATCGTTCCATCTCCGGAGGCAGCGCTGTGGCTTCTACCTCTTCCCCGCTGCACTCCGAGGCTGCTGGGGCCAGTACTAGGGTGGGGAGAGCCACCACTAGGGCCGCTAGTCACAGGGCTCGTGCTTCATCTGCGGCTCCAATTAGGGCCGTCAAGCGCAAGGACAAGGGTAAATCAAAAGTTCCCGTGGCCACCAACAGGTCACCTCTGGCTTTAGTAGCTGAAGGCCCCTCACCCAGTTCTCCCATTCATTTGACAGGAATACAGGGTTGGTCTCTGGACCTCCCTATCCCACTGGAACTGGCAACTGAGGAAGGGGAATTGGGGCCCCAATCTCCCCCTGATCCTTCTTAGGCCAGCTCAGCCTCAGCTTCAGTGCCCACACGTTCGGAGCCTATAGCCACATTTACCCCCACAGCTGCTGGTCTGAGACTTGAGGAAGGTTCTGAGTTTAACCTTCCCCCTGCACTACAAAACATGATCTCAGCAGCCATCGCACAAGGCGTGGATGCAGAGTTGCATCGCAGGGCCCAGAGGCCTAGGGTTGCAACCTCAGCTAGGGACACCCTTAATTCCCAGCCCTACAATAGAAGGCAGCCATTTCGTGCTGGGGATTCGGGGTTCACTACCGCCCCATATAACTCCCAGTACAACAGGCCCTATACACAACCTCAGGATAGGACCCAGGACTGTTCTGGGATCAGAGATAGGGGCCGGCAACAGAACCAGCAACAGCCTCTGGCGCGGCAGCCATTTCATGGCCGCAACAACCGGTCCTTTCGGAGATACCGGTGACTCACACGGGGTGGAGCCCATTGGGGGACGCCTAACAGCTTTCGTCCACCAGTGGGCAGAAACCACCTCAGACGCCTGGGCCATCCAGACCGTGGGGCAGGGCCTCACTCTAGAATTTCTCACCATCCCCCCGAGGCATTTCATCAGGTACCCCCTACCTAGGTGTCAAATGAAACGACGTCTGATGGACACCGAGATCCAATATCTGTTGTCAATCAATGCCATAGAAAATGTACCACAAGGGCAAGAACGACTAGGCTTCTGTTCAATACTATTTCTAGTCCCCAAAAGCTCGGAAGGATGGTGGGCCATCCAAGACTTGAAACGGCTCAACTTATACCTCAAATATCAGAGATTCAAGATGCAATCTCTAAAAAGCATCCTGACTTGCATTCGCCAAGGCGACCTGATGACCTCCGTTGACATCAAGGAGGCGTACCTCCATGTGCCGATACATCTGGCCCACCGAAGGTTCCTAAAATTCTAATTTGCTGGGCGCCATTTCCAGTACCAGGCATTGCCATTTGGCCTTTCTTCGGCCCCGCGAACCTTCACAAAGTTGCTGGCGGTAATAGCCGCGTCTCTTCGATCGACGCCCATAAGAGTCAATTGTTATTTAGACGACATCTTGATCTTGTCATCATCCCGGGTCTAGGCGAACCAGGACCTACAAGCTATAATCGGCACTCTACAGTGCCATGGTTTTGTCCTGAACTTTCCGAAAAGCCATTTGCACTCAACCAGGTCCTTATTGCACCTCGGGACTCCTATCAACTTGGATTTGTGCGAGGTATCATTGTCGCAGGAGAGATGTCAGAGCCTGCAGACCCTGGTGAGTCAAGTACTACGACAGAGGTCGTTACTGCTAGCAGTTCTTTCCCAACTTCTCGGGAAAATGGTGTCATGCATAGACATAGTTCCCTGGGCACGATTCCACATGTGCCCGCTTCAGTGGTTCCTGCTCCCCTTCTAGAGGGCCCACACCAGCCACTCGCAGACCAAGGTTACCCTGCCACCCAAGGTGCTACAATCGCTCCGATGGTGGACATCATCCAAACTACTCAAGGGATGCCCCTTCAAGGAGCCAGACCGCATCGTAGTAACGACGGATGCGAGTCTATTCGGCTGGGGAGCTCACGCCTTGGACCGGGTGGCACAGGGACGCTGGACAGCCCAAGAACTCCGGAACAGCATCAACTGGCTGGAGCTTCGGGCCATCCAGCTAGCCCTCCACGAATTTCGGGACCTGGTGATGGCCGACCATGTGTTAGTCCTCACCGACAACGTGGCCTCCAAGGCTCATGTCAACCGCCAAAGAGGCACGTGGTCCAGGTCCTTGATGTTGGAAGCGAAGAGACTTCACCATTGGGCGGAGAGCTGCCTAGTATCGATTTGAGCGGAGCACATATCGGACACAGCCAACGCACAGTCGGATTGGCTGAGCAGGGCCACAGTGGACCGGGCAGAGTAGCATCTCCATCCGGCCCTGTCCCAGGAACTGTCTCACGAGTTCGGCCGGCCCGAAATGGACCTCTTTGCGCAGCATCACAACTCGCAGCTGCCGAGGTTTTACACCAGGTACCAAACACCGGGGACGGACGGCACCGACGCGCTTTGCAGCCCATGGCCGGAAGGCCTTCTTTATGCTTTTACTCCTCTACCAATCATTCCACTTGTTATTCAGAAAATCCTAGTGGAACAGGCGGACGTCCTCATGATCGCTCCAATGTGGTCGTGCCGCCCCTGGTATGCCGACCTCATCCACCTGTCCATCTCACGCCCCTGGAGAATATCGGACGATTGGATACACCTTTCCCAGGGAGCTCTCAATCATCCGAACCCCCAACTGCTACAGTTAGCCGTGTGGCACATGAGCAGGCTATCTTGACTTGACAACACTTTTCTGACAAAGTCATTGACACAATCCAGGCAGCGCGACGCCCGTCCACAACTCGCATCTACGAGGCCACTTGGCAGGTTTTCTACAGATGGTGCTGGTCAGCCGGCATTGACCCGGTTAAGACGTCCGTCCCACAGGTATTGGATTTCTTGTAAATGGGCTAATGGACAACACCCTCCGCCGCCAAATTGTGGCTCTATCAACTGTGATTGGTGGCGGGCAGGGCCGTTCCCTGGCACAACACCCCAGGGTCCGATCATTTGTGAAGGGTGCATCTAACCTCAGACCGCCAGTGCATCGTTACCCTACCTGGGACCTGTCTCTGGTGCTCAGGGCCCTCACGGCTATACCATTCGAGCCCATCCGCATGATCAGTCTCCGATTGTTGACCCTTAAAACTGTCTTCTTGGTAGCAATTACATTGGCTAGGAGGGTGTCGGAACTGGCGGTGTTGTTGGTCCGCTAGGACCTCTGCATCATCCATCCGAACAGAGTCATTCTGCGGTTGGACCAGGCATTCCTTCCAAAAATTAACTCTTAACAGAGCACAAGAACTCATTCTCCCAGACTTCTGCCCGCAGCCTTCACATTCACAGGAGCGGCGGTGGCATCACCTTGACGTTCGCAGGGTGCTCCGTCATTATGTGAAATCATCCATGGGGCAGAAGGTGTCCTCACATATCATCGGACGCTGGTTGAAAGCGTGTATCGCCCTTGCTTACAACAGTCAATCTCGACCGGCTCCCAGATGCATCACTCCCCATTCCACCAGGAGTGCTGCTACCACGGCGGCCTGGGCGACACAGGCCTCAGTGGAAGACATCTGCAGGGCGGCGACCTGGTCATCACCATCGCCCTTTATGAGACATTGTAAAGTTGACATGTATGCCTCGGCAGAGGCTTCCTTTGGGCAGCGAGTCTTGCAGAGGGTTCTTTTACCACCTGGGGCCCCTGACCAGCCTAGCTCCCGCCCTAGCTCCCGCCCTAGCTCCCGCCATTGCTTTGGCATGTCCCATGCTTGGATTCCCCAAGCAGCGCACAGGAGAACGACCGTTGATTTACCTGAACAGTCCTTCTATGTGCGCTGCGAGAGGAATCCAAACCCGCCCTTGGCTTCAGCTGGTCCGGTCATTTGACCTTTTGCATACACTTCCATTCGTATGGTTTACTTACCTCATTAATTATTACATTTCGTGACATTTGTTTCCATCTCTTGGATCGGCTGAGCCTTCGTACAAAACTGAATTACCCCAGTCAGAGGAGGCGTGGTCAACAGTTACGTAACTCAGTCTCTAGGCTAATGGACAAAGTTAACCCATGCTTGGATTCCCCTCGCAGCGCACATAGAAAGACCGTTCAGGTAAGTCAACCGTCGTGCTACAAGCTACAAATGTAATGTTTGCTATTTGTTAAGTTGGATCAAACATAATGCTGGTTTAAGAGGACATTTGCTGTGCCCTAACTGAGCTCTAAGTGACATCTTGATATTTATTAATTATTAAATGTATATGTCGCCGATGTCACTATCAAACAACTCTAAGTGGCTTATAACAGCAATATAAAACATCAAAACAATAAATAAAATACATTTTCTATTTCTAATTTCTGTCAATAATTCTTTTAAGAACTATTGTTGCCAGCTCTTCTTCCAGGTGCATTGGCATCTTGAGTTATTTGTCATTTACTTTATGTTACCAAGCAGAGTAAAAATGATCTGTCGGCATAAGATATATTGGACCATGAGGCTGAAAGTGGGCTTTTAGCCAGTATCCGGGTCCACATGGCCATACGCTTGTTTCTCCCAACATACAACAAAGTTAGTTAAACATTTTGCTACCTGAAATACTTTTCTTAAGAAGCCTACTCTCTCCAATTTTTCATAGTTGAATCCTGGATTTAATTGTGCTGTGTGCCAGCATCTTCCCTTCAATAAGCTTTATGACATTGGAATATATGAATAAGTGACAGCAAGTATTCCCAGCACCACTTTTTATCTATCCTTATTTTCACATTTGGCTTTGGCACTACAGATTCCAGTGATGAGGATGGACCACGACCCGCCAGTAAAAGGAAGTGCCTGCGAATTGAGGAAGATGAGGACTGAGGGAATCAAAAACGTCTCTCTTCGCATGTCAATGAGACCAGTGAAACCAGTCACCTCAAAAATTGGAATGGGCAAGATGGAGAACAATCAGCATCCTCCCATCTTCTGTGCAGAACAGTGAAAATATTAGGGGAAGAATACAGAAACTGAACTTCTATATAATAATTAAAAATCTGTATGATCACCAATGTGGAGGGAGTAGAATAAGAAAAGAGCTCCTAACTTCTGCTCTAGGATTAGCTACAATTGTTGTTAAAGCTATTGTGACAGTCAGCCTTCAAACTGTTCCAGGTTTGTATATAACTGCCTGCCCTTGCTTAGCTGGCCTTCCTTGGTATTGTTTGCTTAGAGTCACTAAGAATCACCCTTACCAGCTAGATTGCCCCCCCCAAAGGGGGGGGATACTTGTTTTTCACAGTGTTTGGTTTGTTTGTGGATCTGCCTCTTGTGTCTCTGGTTTGGCTAGGATATCATGAGCATATATGTCACATTTTGCCTTAATTACCTGAACACATCAATATTGGTTTCTGCTGTTTATCTGCTTTTTCCCCTCTGTTTATGAAATTCCTTGTCAGAAAAAAAGGGGGGGGGGTGAAAGTAGGCCAACAGAAAGCCTTGCTAAAAATACGGCAGTGATGGGATGATGATACAAGAGATATTAAATATGTAATTGTATGCATCTATGGTATTTCTGCCTTGCCTCCTTCGGTAGGAGTTGTTTTCACATTGGATTTTTCTGAAATCTGCCCGGTGTCAGCAGAATGATGTATGACAATTGTGGATATTTGTGCATGTCTTTCTTGTATTTTTGATATATATTTTTTAAAAAGAACATCGATTGATTCTAAAAAATAAAGTATAAAGTAAGAGATTTCTCTGCCTTTGTCCTGCATGACTACTTAAAACAGCCAGAAGATCTGAGAGCTTGCCAGACATGGAGAATCTTGTGAAGGATTATCCTACTGATGTTTCTGTTTTGCTTTCAATAAAAACGGGATGATTGTAGTAATTCCTAGTATTTTCAGGCTCAAATTGTGCGGGGGGGAGGGGTTGCCCTCATTGCAATTGTGAGCATTACTGCCTACGTATGGAACAAGTATGAGGAGACAATTGCTGTCATTATGCCTTTTTCTAAGCCCACCAATGTTCCTTAAATTGGATTTGTTGTATCCCCAGTTCAATTAGCTCCTCTCAGTAAAACTGGCAAAGCAATTATGTGTTAGCAGGCATACTGTCATTGGCACTGCAGCTGAGAAACTGTTCCTCACACACCCATCTCATACCCTATATCCCAGTGATGGCGAACCTATGGCACGCGTGGCACAGGTGGCACACGGAGCCATTTGTCAGGGCACGCGAGACGCACATGACCCCCCTGCGCTCTCCCCACTTATGGCACGCGAGCCAAAAAAGGTTCGCCATCGCTGCTATATCCCATGCTTCTTTTTCTGTGGAGCGAAGCTAACTGTGAGATCTTTACCCTTTACTTTTACTGTGAGATGTGAAACATAAAACTATAGAAAGTTGTTTAATTTGGGGTCCCTTCAGTTTCCTGGGAGTTCAGGGACATTCATTTTTATAGCTGACCTCCACATGCACACAAATAAATATATAAACCGAACTTTTGTTAAGTGAGTTTTGTCTCATTTTACGACTTTTCTTGCCATATTTGTTAAGTGAATCACTGCAGTTTTTAAATTAGAAACACGGTTGTTAAATGAACCGCATTGACTTTGCGTGTCAGTAGGTCGCAAAAGGGGATAATGTGACCCCGGGACGCTGCAACGGTCATAAGTATGAACCAGTTGCCACGCATCTGAATTTTGATCACATGATCACGGGATGCTGCACCGGTTGTAAGTCTGAAAAATGGTTATAAGTTGCTTGTTTCAGTGCCACCGTAACTTTGAACAGTCACTAAATGAAATGCTGTAAGTCGAGTACTACCTGCACTGAATGCACACATTGCATAAGTCACTACGGGTGGCGATTCATGTCCTGAATCCCAAATGCAACGACAGTAGGATACATCAATCTTAATCTTAAAATGGGAGAGGTTGGAAGAGAAGGGTAGCTGGACAAGAGGTACTTTTTTTTTTTAATATATTTTTATTATTTTTACATTTAAAACAGTGCAGTACCACAGAGTCGAAATGACCATACATTCACATTATACACAATTAGTCTCAACCATTAACCATTAGCCTACTTAGTGCATTAGCTATCCTTCTGTCCAATCACAATATATACAGTTTGTTCCAGTCTTGTCACCTTGTCTTATACCAATCATAAAATCTGTTCCAGACTTCAAAATATTCTGATTCCCCTTTATTTTTAAGTTCAAGAGTGAGCCTATCTGCTTCCCCACAGGCCAACACTTTTCTGATTATATCTAGCTCTGATGGTGTATTTTCTTTTTTCCAATACTGCGCAAAAGTTATGCGCGCCGCAGTTAGTACATGTATAATTAGATAGAGTACACTTTTCTTAAAACCTTCCGGTATTATGCCTAGGAGAAAAATTTCTGGTTTAAACAAAATTTGGCCTCCCACCATGTGTTCCAAGCATGATTGAATCATTTTCCAATATCTTTTGGCCTCATTGCATGTCCATCACACATGATAAAAAGTGCCTGGTGTTTTTTTACACTTCCAACAATTTGGGGCCAGATTTTTAAATATTTTGGAGAGCCGTGCTGGGGGGAGATGCCATCTGTAGAACATCTTATAAAGATTTTCTTTATACGCCGTAGCCAATGTTAGTTTCCGATTAAGTATCCAAAGTTTTCCCCACTTAGCCAATTCCACATTATAACCAAAAATTTTCACCCAGGCGACCATAGTTTCTTTGACATGTTCCTCCTCTAGCTTATACTCCAACAAAAATTAATACAACACTTTGATCAGCCTGTTTTCTGTCTGTATCAAAAGTTTAACACTGTGTAATCTTTAGCGATACCTTCCTTCTTCCTGTCCTGTGCAAACCTTGATTGTATCTGTAAATAAGACCACCATTCTACTTGTACCCCTTGTGATGCCAATTCTAATCTAGTTTTAATCTCCCCGTCTCTTCAATAACTCTTTATATGTAACAATATTTTCCATATTAATTAAATTTGGGTGTACATATGCTTCCGTCATGGATAGCCAAATGGGTGTTTCCGTATAGTGGTTGTGCTTAATTTTTTTCCATATTAATAACAGGGACTGTCTGATTTAGTGTCTTATGAAATATGTATGTGCAGATCCTTTTTCATACCACAGGAAGGCATGCCATCCTGCTTCGAGGTCATCACCTTCCAATTTGAGTAATCTTTTATTTCTCAACATTATCCATTCTTTTAACCATGTTAGAGTGGCCACAGTATAATAAAGTTCCCAATCTGGTATGCAAAATCCTCCTTTTTCCTTAGTGTCTTGCATAGTCTTGAATTTTATTCTTGGTTTTCTTCCCTGCCAAATAACATTCGAAACCAATTGATTCAAATCCTTAAAAAAACCTTTTTCTAATTTAATTGGAATATTCTGAAATAGGAAAACAAATTTTGGTAGTACATTCATTTTTATGACTTCAGACCCCCTTTCTAGGTCTTTCTTAGTTTTGTTGATCAAATTAGTATAGTTATCTTCTTTGATGGACACACACCTCGCAGATAAATGTATACCTAGATATTCCACTTTTTTAACAAAGTGGATACCCAATTTCTTCATTAACTCCTCTTTCAATTTGGATGTCAAATTTTTAACCAGCATTTTCAAGAGACAAGAGGCTCTTACTGAATGAACTAACCAAAAGTCTGATGGAGGATTAAGACATCAGAATGGCTGACCATCCCTCATGCCACTGTAACTCCAGATGTTGTAGATATGAATGTTTGTTCTATGCAAACAAAGCAACTGATAGATATATTGTTCTTCCTCTTCTTCCCTTAAATCATTACTCAGCACCGCCTGTTTCTCCTTCTTCAGACAAGTGACTCTGGGGGCTTTGGCAGATTAAGAAAGAGGTCAGAACTTTCCAGGGGCAAAGAGTGTTACAAGGAGGTTTGCAGATAAGAGTGATTGCCAGAGATAAGTGTGTATAAAGACCAACTTTAATCAAAACTGAGTTCACTCTGAAGCATTTTGTGTTTGTGTTGCCTCCTAAAGCAGGTAAGTTTCTCTTTCCCAGGGAGGGAGTGGGAGAGGGAAGGCATGCAATAGCAGTCAATAGGAGCAAAGAAACAAGTTAATTTGGAACTGAGGACGATGTGTTACACTGTCCAACCTGTGTTTTATTTGTGGGAGATCAGCATCCAGGGAAAAAGCATACTGGTGCAAGAAAATGGCTTGAATGTTGTGAATTAATGCAGATCACTTCACACAAATCATTTGGCTTCTGCCTCACTAACTTGGTCATCTTTTGTTTGAATTACGGAACCAGTTGGTAGATTTTGTTTGTGTCAAAGGTTGCTCCCTGTTCATTATTTGAGCATGAGGAATACGGTTCCTTATTTTGGAAAATGTAGCCCTGGTGTGTGCATGTGTGTGTAATTTATTTATATCCTGAATTTATTATTTTTACAAATAAGGCGGTGAACAGATTCAACAAACCTCCTTTCTCCTATTTTCCTCTCAACAACAATCCTATGAGCTGGGCAGCGGTGGGATTCACTTACCTTCCCTACTGATTCGCAAATGTGAGGGTGTGCGCTCTCTCTTGCTTCACTTGCAGGTGCCTTCTGCGCATGCGCAGTGCTCGTGTATTACATCGGGGCGGGTGGGTGGAGCCTCCAGCAGCCGCTACTGGTTCACCCAAACCAGAGAGAACGGGCTGAATACCACCTCTGGGGCTGGGTATGGCTTCAGGGACAGTAACTGGCCCAAAGTCACTCAGCTGGCTTTCATGGTTAAAGTGGAATTTGAACTCATGGTCTCCCACCTTCCAGCTTGATGACCTCAACCACTGGAAGGATATGTTCTCAGCCAAGTAAATGAAGATAGATATCTAATTCTCCTTTCAGTGTGCCCTCAAAGTGGATTTAGCTTATCAAATCAGACCACTGAATTTGCATTTTCACTGTGGAAGGAAGCAACTTGATTATATCAAGCCAAGTTCCACCTAGATTGACCCGAGTCCCGTGGATCATTGCCACATGCAATAGAAGCTATTTTGTCATCTTCACCTTTTTTGCTACCTGTCATTTTGTCCTTCTTAGTGGGCTGCCATGACAGCAAACTAACCTCTAATTTACAAGGGCTTTCAGGACTTCCCTCCGGGTTTGGATTATTAGTTTCCACAAAGAGTTGGACCTTTGTCCTTTTTTAAAAGTGGCTTTTGCTGAGGGTTTTCTGAGGGGTTGTTTTCTGGAGCATTGTTGCTGTTTTTCTTGAGAGAGAGGAGTGGACAGGGAAAGACCTCCTGCCCTGTAAGCTCTTCCCTCCCATTCAGCTAAGAGCAGAGAAGGTAAAGGTTGTGTGGGAAAAAGTACATATAAAAAGCTTTAATAATCTACCAAAGCAACCCAAAAGAAGGGCTAGTAATAGTAAATGGATGTAAAAGAGCATGGAAAACCAGGCCTATCACAATGTAGAGCACTCTAGAATGGTGAATTAGCTGTTCATTAAAACATTTATGGCTCAGGTCATTTTCTGATAGATTTTAAATATGGCTGTGCAGAACCGGGCAACATATATTGTAGAAAGGTTGGTTCCTGAAAGCAGCAGGGAAGTGTAAGATTGTCCTGTGCACCCTGATATTGATGTAATAATGGGGAGATGAGACTGGTACAAATGCCTCTGTAATATAGATACTGGAGAAATACACGTTCTGCTGTTTGTGCAACCTGAGAATCACAGGGCATTGGCTCTCTGGGTGGGGGATCTTCCTGTATTGACCTTCAAGGTTAGCTGAAGGGAGGGCATATTAATGTGCTAAAGGCCCTCTAATAGTTAAACCCTTCAAGGGTAGTTAAGTATGCCGTAGGTTAGGCCACATGTCTGTTGCATTCATTGGCAATAATGGTTGGAGACCTGACTAGGTCTGTGTCTGCTACACATTGTTTAATGAGTGCTTTGGCTTGATCATATTCCATGCTGAGTAGAAGGCCTTGAGAGAAGCTTAACGAATTCAGGTGCCAAAAAAACAACAACAACATCCCATTGTGATTCCCCCAAGCAGGTTTTTTAATTGTTCCTCACCTACGGACAGAATCTTGGCAAACTAAAGCAAGATACCATCCTTATAAAGCATGTACTCTGGGAACCATTAGGGAGAAGTCCTCTTCAACCTCTTTCTCTCAAACCCTTAGTGTGAGAGTTCTCACCTATCTGAACTGAGTTCTCTCTCCCCTGAAATACACTCGCTCCCTCCTGGGAATCCAGGGTACCTTCCATTAAAAGGATTAGGTTTCAATTGTCATTGTCTTTATTCAGGTGGACTGAAAATTATCCTTCATAGTCAGTGGGGCAAGGCGAAGGGGGGGGGGGATGAGTAATCTTAAGAAATTTGGCCTTAATAAGTTCTGATGGTGCAAAACTGGAGAAGGATTCAACCAGCCATCCCTTATTGCCAATCTGGGCACCAAGAGAAGTTGTCCTATTGGCTTGGTCCCAAATAATTTGAGACCTGCAGGAATGTAGTGACCACCTCTTGTCTTGAGGATTTTAAGGATAAGAGAATCTCTCACCACTCCTATTAAAATCTGCATCTTGCCATTGGGTCAGGTCATCCATCTGCATGGGGTGCAGGATCATACCGGAGATACCAAGTTGTACATCACCCCAATCAGGTGATGCTCCAGTGCTTTCCAGTGCTGGGGTGCAAAGTGCTTTCCAGTGCTGGGGACGCTGTGATGGTCTACTTAGGGGAGCATATGATTCAATCCTGCCAAGCTTAGTGGTTGTCATTTGGATGCTTTTGGGTACAATCCAAGGTGCTGATCGTTATCTATAAATCTGCCCTTCAGGTGTTCAGACCTAGGCTTCCTGAGACAGTAAAAAGCACACGCTTAATCCCTAAAACCCCTCTTTATTTCAACAGCTGTGAATTATGTTCATTCACAGCCTGTAATCAACCACAAATAGTTTGCAAAGAGTCCAACAGAAGTCTTCCACAGTCCTTCAGGATAAGGCTGATAAGCACCCACCTTTATCTCCTGTGAAATGCTGCCGAAGACCTAATTGCAATTAGCTTTGCAAGGCCACATGGAGCACAGAGTCAAAACAGAGCTTCAGAGTTTAAACCAACCAGAACAAACAAAGTTGCTTCCTACAAAGGCTCACATGCCTTTGTCCTCCTTTATGTCTTATCGGAGGGCCCAATCATCTCCAACCTTACTCCCGAGTCACCCCTTTTGTCTTAGTTGATCTTGCCTTCTGGCAGCTCTGCATATGCATGCACTGTGAACAGGCTCCCTGTTCCTCTGCCTTGCTGATGTCTAATTCTGGAGACTTTGGAGACAGCACATAACGCCCATATGGCCCTGGCCCCCTCTCTGCCTCCGATGCAGCGCCCTCATCTGAGCCTTCCCCAGACTCCAGGACTGGCCCATGTTCCTCCCCAACCTCCTCACTGTCCAACTCTACTGCCAGTTCCGCAGGCCAAGGCCGGACAAGAACATCAGGTTCCAGGTCCTTCCATTAAATGATGTCACCTTGTTCGACTCAGGAACGTTGCCGTCTGTGCCTGGATGTCCACAAGTCTACTAGTATAGTCTTTATTGTCATTGTACAAAATCAATACAACGAAATTTGTTGTATTAGTCTTTCATAAGGGTCTGAAGATCTGGTCATTTGTTTTTGTTTTTAATATTTTTTATTTTATTTTCAAACATACAAAATACACAAAAACAAAACTGACATAGACTACATTTACACAATACATTGGAACTTCGTGTTCCTTCTTATAGCAGTTTCAGATCGGTACAATTCTCCTTATGTTATTTCCCCTTCTAATATGTTTCACTTGTATTGTAGATAGGAAAGGACGTGGTGGCTCAGTGGCTAAGATGCTCAGCTTGTTGATCAAAAAGGTCGACACTTCAGCGGTTTGAATCCCTCGTGCCATGTAACGGAGTGAGCTCCTGTTACTTGTTCCAGCTTCTGCCAACCCAGCAGTTTGAACGCATGTAAAAATGCAAGTATAAAAAATAGGAACCACCTTTGGTGTGAAGGTAACAGTGTTCCCTTTGGCGTTAGTCATGCCGGCCACATGACCACAGAGACGTCTTCAGACAGTGCTGGCTCTTCGGCTTTGAAACGGAGACGAGCACCGCCCTCTAGAGTCTGGAATGACTAGGACCCATGTGCCAGGGGAACCTTTACCTTTTATTGTAGATAGGATTTTAGCATTGGAATGTATTATTTAACTCAAGGATCATGGGTTATTGTTTTTAGCTACATTTCTTTTTAATGTTTGCATGTTGCCCAGTGTTGGATGGCTTTCTATATTATTTAAATAAACCAATACATTGATTTCTTCCCATTGTAGCAGTGCCCAGAGAAGCTGACATGTACTTATCACCGTCTTTGATGCTCCTGACTTTTCTTGCCCTCCTGCCGCATCATGGATTGGGAGGGCAGCCAGGGACTACAACCGATCCAAGAAACCACGTTGAAAATTCCTCCTCAGATGCCAACCTTGCTTCTCTCCGCGCTTTGCTCAAGTCCGTCTCTTCTAATTCCATCCAGTTGCCTGAAAAGAAGGTTTCTTGCAGCGATTTAATGCCTGATACCCTCGAACATTTTGACAGCGTGCCTCGACCAGCCCAGATTATGATTCATGCTACCCTGGTGCTTGCCTTGCAAAATGCCGGCTGCAGCCACCATGCCGAAACCCTTGGCCTAGGGCTCTACCAGGAACTGGGGCAGAAAGATGCAAGTGGCCTCCTGTTGACAATGATAAAGATCCTGGACACAGCTAAACCTACAGGTGAAAATACAAGCTTTGCTGCCCTACAGTTCAATTTGGACCAGTTAGCCCAGAAACAAACTTCCCACTGCCGAGGCCTGATGCAGGTTGATGGAGCTCTGCTCCATGGCCAGGTGTACCGTGAATATAAGTGGTTTCCAACAGCTGCTGATGCCTGTCACCGTTTAGGGAATGTTTGTGGAGGAGTTATCGCCAATGGCAGCAGTTCCTTCCAAGTGGTGCTTAGAAATGGCAGCTACTTCTGGCCACAGCATGGTTCTCATTCCTGGCTTCATCAGTGCTACACGCAGGCACGCATGCGACGTTCATCACCAGCAAACTGTGTAAATCTAACGGAGCAAAAGATACACAAGCTTTTGAGGGTCATACCTAAAGTCAGCACTCTATATAACTTTGCAACCAGCATATACTACTATACTCAAGACTGCATTGACTTGGCCAAGAAGCGTGCTCAACAGGGGGCCATTGACCTGGGTTTTGATATCTTGGTTGCTCTCTCAGGGGGGGCTGGGACTCCCTTTAGGATGGGGGTTGCTATGGCAGTGAAACAAGTGTACAGAAAAGGTATGGACGCTATAATTTCTGATTTTCAAAAGGAGAAGCCACCGTGTCCAATCCCCACCAACGTCTGTGCTGCAAACATCCAAACCTAATCCAGGCATTCTCAAACTTTGCACTGCTACAATCACCTAAAATAATAAATGAGAATGTACAACCCATCCAGTAAAATTTCCGAGTTGATTCTGTTGGAGTTAAGTCTGAGTAAGAAATAAATGTATCTCTAAAATCATTAAATTTTAATCTATATAATTACTATGATTCTTGAACTTGATAGGTTCAGGCGATTAACCAAGGACCAGAGCAAGAGCCAAAGATTGAGATCTGAATTTTGACGGCCTAAAAGCTTTGCTTATCCAAGTCTGAACAGTTTTTTTAAAGAAAAAAACCTGACACTTTTTATTTACATTCTTTTCCCCCAGGCCCCGAAAGTGGAGATGTCACTACCCAAAGTTGGAGAACTCTTGATTGAAGCTATTACAAATTATTAAAAATTATATCTATATTTTAAAAATATGCTTAGGTGACAGAAAATGGCGGATGCTTTGCTATTTTCTTTTTCCAAATCAGTGACTTTCATAGGATGATTTTTTTTTTACAAATATTGTGTCAAAACATCTGGGCAAAAAGGTTTTACATTTTGTAGTTGGATGGTCCAAAGAATCCTCAGAGGGATACAATGAACACACACTCAAGCAGAATTTTGTAGAACTGAATATTCTTTGTCCTACTCTTACTGTCATCTCCGATCTGCTAGTTCCTTCTCATATCCATGTCTTCTTTACTAACTTGCTCCTTCTCCCCTCATTTTATCTATCATTTGTATTGACAATAATCATAAATGAAGATTTTATTTATTATATAATATAACATTACACAATAAAGCTGCTTAGAACTGACAGCTACTATTTACAATCTATAAGCTTCTCCAGTCTTTGTCCAAAACTGTTTGAACCCATCAGTGAATTGTTGTCAGGATTCTGTTGTCCTGTGCAAGTTACTATTTATGGTCGGAAAAGAACAGCACCATTACTCTATTATCCTTTACTATTTTCACCATTTCAAATAAATGTAATCAAAGGCTGTTAGAGATGTAACCCTAGGCTTGGCTTGGCAATGTATATAAGCTATGATTGTAACAAATGTATCTTTTACTTTAAATGCTAAAGAGATGTAATTGGTTTGTTACCTCAAGCAGCCATAAGTGGGAGCCAGAATGACTGTTAGCTCTCTGTTTGTTAGATGCTGATCGGTGTATTGTGAGGTACTGTGGTTTGCTACTGTTAGCTGTTTTGTGTGCTAGACTGACTGGTAACTGAATGACTGAACCGTATATGACTTGGACTGTTAACTGGACTCTGAATACTTCTATATTTCCACATAGTAAACTACTATATTTTATACTATTCAGTGTCCCTGTATGCTGGTTTGTGCGTGTTTGTCCATACCATTCTCATTACGCTTCTCTGCACACTCACTCTTCTAACGGGGAGCTTAATTACTTAACACTGGTTATGGGCCCAGAGTGTACCAGACGTAGCTAAAAAAAGAGAGTTGGTGTTGATACGCATTACTGTATACAGATATCTGTTTAGTTTATAAGTTTTACTATTATGGAGAAGATGGCACATGCACCATCAGCAAATCTATCACTGATAACCTGGTTGGATGGAACAAACTATGTTTCCTGGTCAACGAAGTGCAGCCTACTCCTGCGTACTGAGGGATTGTGGGATGCTGCACAGAATCCACCGGACGTGACTTCTTGGAATCCAAATGACGAGGATGATGCCAAGAAGATAGCAGAGTTTCAAAGATGCGACAAGCGAGCATTGTGTATAATTGGTCTAACACTGACTGACCAACAGTTAGTTCATATTTGTGGGGAGGATTCTGCAGCAAGATGTTGGGAGAATTTGAAGAAGATATATGTACGTGACACTGTAGGTGCACATATACATCTTACCCGAAAACTGTTTAGGACACGTCTTCTGAAGGGTGGAGATAGTGGTTGTGTTTAATTTTGTTCCATATTAATAACAGGGACTGTCTGATTTAGTGTCTTATGAATTATGTGCAGATCCTTTTTCATATCACAGGAAGGCATGCCATCCTGCTTGGAGGTCATGACCTTCCAATTTGAGTAATCTTTTATTTCTCAACATTATCCATTCTTTTAACCATGTTAGAGTGGCCGCAGTATAATAAAGTTCCCAATCTGGTATGCCAAATCCTCCTTTTTCCTTAGTGTCTTGCATAGCCTTGAGTTTTATTCTTGGTTTTCTTCCCTGCCAAATAAAATTCGAAACCAATTGATTAAAATCCTTAAAAAAAAATTTTCTATTTAATTGGAATATTCTGAAATAGGAAAAGAAATTTTGGTAGTACATTCATTTTTATGACTGCGATCCTACCCATCAGGGACAATTGTAGGTTTTGTTGGGAGTATACTCCTAGTGTTGGGCAGGCAATATATATCTATCTACAATGACAAAAGGTTGCTGTTACTTTAAATGAGTGGATGTACTTAACAAATGTAATTATCTTTGCTATAAGAGGAAGTCAGGAGCAGTGACGTGCGGTGAGGGTTATGGCTGGTGAGGCTGGTGACGTCATCAGGAAGGCGGAGCCTCAGCCTCCTGCTCACGTGGTCCCATTCCCCGCCTTCCTGAGTGAACATTAAGGGGACCGCAGAGTGCACTGTAGCATTGCTTCCTCCACCGGCCCCAGTCCCTCCCCCCCCCTCCTTCAAGGTCTCCTACCAACCCAAAGCCCGATCCCCAGCTCTCTCGGGCAAGTCTTGAGCGGGGTGAATGGGAAAGCAACGAAAGGGGCTGCGCTTTCACCCCGCTCAAGCCTTGCCGCCTGCAGCCACCGCCCGCTCTCGCTGCCTCTTTCCTTGCTTTCCCGTGCCCGCTCTCGCTGCCTCTTTCCTTGCTTTCCCACCCGCCCTCCCTTTCGTTGCTTTCCCACCCGCCCTCGCTGCCTCTTTCGTTGCTTTCCCGTGCCCACTCTCGCTGCCTCTTTCGTTGCTTCCCCCACCCGCTCACGCTGCCTCTTTCGTTTCTTTCCCGTGCCCGCTCTCGCTGCCTCTTGCTGCCTCTTTCGTTGCTTCCCCCACCCGCTCACGCTGCCTCTTTCCTTGCTTTCCCGTGCCCGCTCTCGCTGCCTCTTGCTGCCTCTTTCGTTGCTTCCCCCACTTGCTCACGCTGCCTCTTTCCTTGCTTTCCCGTGCCCGCTCTCGCTGCCTCTCGCTGCCTCTTTCGTTGCTTCCCCCACTTGCTCACGCTGCCTCTTTCCTTGCTTTCCCGTGCCCGCTCTCGCTGCCTCTTTCCTTGCTTCCCCCACCCGATCACGCTGCCTCTTTCATTGCTTCCCCCACCCGCTCACGCTGCCTCTTTCGTTGCTTTCCCGTGCCCGCTCTCGCTGCCTCTCGCTGCCTCTTTCGTTGCTTCCCCCACCCGATCACGCTGCCTCTTTCGTTGCTTCCCCCACTTGCTCACACTGCCTCTTTCCTTGCTTTCCCGTGCCCGCTCTCGCTGCCTCTTTCGTTGCTTCCCCCACCCGATCACGCTGCCTCTTTCGTTGCTTCCCCCACCGGCTCACGCTGCCTCCATGGAAGAGCTCATGCGGGCGAAAGGAAGCGTTTTATTCCGCGGGGTGCGTGTGAGAGGAGAGAATATTCAGGCATTCTCTCCTCCTCTTGCACGCACCCCACGGACTAAAAACGCTTCCTTTCGCCCATGGAAGAGCTCATGCGGGCGAAAGGAAGCGTTTTATTCCGCGGGGTGCGTGCGAGAGGAGAGAATATTCAGGCATTATCTCCTCCTCTTGCACGCATCCCACGGACTAAAAACACTTCCTTTCGCCCATGGAAGAGCTCATGCGGGCGAAAGGAAGCGTTTTATTCCGCGGGGTGCGTGCGAGAGGAGAGAATATTCAGGCATTCTCTCCTCCTCTTGCACGCATCCCACGGACTAAAAACGCTTCCTTTCGCCCATGGAAGAGCTCATGCGGGCGAAAGGAAGCGTTTTATTCCGCGGGGTGCGTGCGAGAGGAGAGAATATTCAGGCATTCTCTCCTCCTCTTGCACGCATCCCACGGACTAAAAACGCTTCCTTTCGCCCATGGAAGAGCTCATGCGGGCGAAAGGAAGCGTTTTATTCCGCGGGGTGCGTGCGAGAAGAGAGAATATTCAGGCATTCTCTCCTCCTCTTGCACGCATCCCACGGACTAAAAACGCTTCCTTTCGCCCATGGAAGAGCTCATGCGGGCGAAAGGAAGCGTTTTATTCCGCGGGGTGCGTGCGAGAGGAGAGAATATTCAGGCATTCTCTCCTCCTCTTGCACGCATCCCACGGACTAAAAACGCTTCCTTTCGCCCATGGAAGAGCTCATGCGGGCGAAAGGAAGCGTTTTATTCCGCGGGGTGCGTGCGAGAGGAGAGAATATTCAGGCATTCTCTCCTCCTCTTGCACGCATCCCACGGACTAAAAACGCTTCCTTTCGCCCATGGAAGAGCTCATGCGGGCGAAAGGAAGCGTTTTATTCCGCGGGGTGCGTGCGAGAGGAGAGAATATTCAGGCATTCTCTCCTCCTCTTGCACGCATCCCACGGACTAAAAACGCTTCCTTTCGCCCATGGAAGAGCTCATGCGGGCGAAAGGAAGCGTTTTATTCCGCGGGGTGCGTGCGAGAGGAGAGAATATTCAGGCATTCTCTCCTCCTCTTGCACGCATCCCACGGACTAAAAACGCTTCCTTTCGCCTGCATGAGCTCTTCCACGGGCGAAAGGAAGCGTTTTAGTCAGCGGCAGAGCTCAGAGCTTTAGAGGCTTTTTTAAAGAGGCAGTCATTCACGGTGAGCTAGCTAACCTCACTTCAGCACTCGCCTTTTCCCCGTTTACATTTTTTTTCCTTTTCATGATTGACAGTGGTGAGGCTCTGCCTCCCCTGCCTCCCCTGACCGCACGTCCCTGGTCAGGAGAGCTCATTCTCTCTCTGATTCTCTCTCTGCTTGTCCTATGATTGATGACTTGATGACTTGATGACTGGAACGTGAATTGCGACTGTAAGCAATTATTTGTTCTTTGAACTATGTTTGGACTAATATCTACTATCTACTATCACTGCTTGTGAAGCAACTTTAGTTAAAGTAGAATAAAATATGGATTAAAATATAAGAATGAAGACGTGGCATAAAAGGGATAGTTGGAAGCTTGCTTAAAGGGACAGGGAAATGTCATCAGCCTTCAACCACAACATGTTCCAGCAAATGTCCCTATGTCAAAAGTCCAAAACCACAAGGTTCAATTAAAGTTCGTTAATGGCACGTAGTCTATACCTGTAACAGAAGGAGAAGTAAGACCCCCATCTCCTTATAAGGCTTTTTCCTCAAGGTAACCAATAAGAAATGAGTTAAGTGTTTCCATGTTACACTGTCTTTGAGAATGTATAAGAATGCGTGCATCAATAATAAAGGTTGTTCAGAAATTCACAACTAGCCATGGGCTAACGTTTCTGAACCTGGCTGCATATAAACTTTTCCTGTATCCTGAGAAGTCTAATGCCTGTCATTTTCTGCAACATAGTAATAAAGCTACTTAATTTTTCTAGCAGTGTCTGTGACTCTATTCGTGTGTTTCTACTAGCAACGTTTTTCTCTCCGGCTGCACATTCTGCTGTGCTACTTTCTGTCTCCCAACGGAGATACCCCCTAACAGGTTTTTCCACCTCTCTAGGTCTTTCTTAGTTTTGTTGATCAGATTAGTATAGTTGTCTTCTTTGATGGACGCACACCTCGCAGATAAGTGCATACCTAGATATTTCAATTTTTAACAATTTGGATACCCAATTTCTTCATTAACTCCTCTTTCAATTTGGATGTCATATTTTTAACCAGCATTTTCAAGAGAAAAGAGGCTCTTCCTGAATGAACTAACCAAAAGTCTGATGGAGGATTAAGACATCAGAATGGCTGACCATCCCGCATGCCAGCCACTCTAGCTCCAGTTGTTGTAGACATGAATGTTTGTTCTATGCCAGTGACCGCGAACCTTTTTCGCCTCAGGTGCCAAAAGCACGAGCATGCGTGCCATCGCATGGGGTGCGATGCTCGCGTGCCCACCCCACAACTTCATCCCCACCCCCACGCCTTATCCCCTGAACATGCACACGTGACTTTGGGAGGGTTGAAGCCAGGACAGGCCTTTCAAGGTAAGCCAGATCTCTCCTTAGTTTGCTCCAGAAGGAGACCTAGGTGTTTGGGGGGGGGGGAACCACTACCTCGGAAGGCGTGAGCCCCTCTGCTTCTTGGGGGAAATAATTAAGATGTCTTGGAGATGGCCCAATAAGGCCTATCAGCCTGGAAATGTCCTGAAAGAGGCCAGTTAAATAAGGTGGCTATTTCTATCCGAAACTCACAAGTTTCCAATGCTGAGGAGGGAAAAGCCGTAGTTACAAGAGGCCTGCATGCAGCCCCCAGCAAAAAGAAAAAGGAAACAAAAACCCAGGGCAAGATCCCTTATAAAAAGCAGGAGCCCAGCTTTCCAGTGACGCTTCCCAAGAGTTCTAAAGTGAAACCTGCGAAATTGATTCCAGATCAAAATGAATGGAGAAACACATGGACCCACCCACCCTTGCATTTATCTTTCAGTTTTAGCCAGCCCCCAGCAAAAAGAAAAAAAAAACCCAGGGCAAGATCCCTTATAAAAAGCAGGATCCCAGCCCTGCTCCATTCTACAAAAATCCACCGAAAGTTTGGCTCTTTGCAACGAAGCTTCCCAAGAGTTCTAAAGTGAAACCTGGGGAATTGACTCCAGGTCAAACCAAATGGAAACAATGCTCCCCCCTCCCCCCACCCCCTGGCCAAACTTGCAAGCAGGAGAGTTGCAAGCAGGAGATAAAGGTGGGGGAGGGGCGAGGGAGGGAGAGAGCGATCTCAAGAGTTAGCAAATTGCAAAATCCCACCTACCTGTAACAATACCCAGAACCTTTGGAAAGAATATCGCAGGCACAAGTCACACCCACCCACACGCATTTATCTTTCAGTTTTAGCCAACCTAGCTAATTACTCTCTCATGCTCTTTTTAATTTTTAAAGTTTTTTTTTTAAACTGACAATTTAGAGAACAACCCGATCACCAGCCACCTTAGCCAGGCTTGTTTTTAACCAGATCAACCATTTGCCGAGTCTGGATCCAAGGGACTCCAAAAGGCAGCTACCTTATGATTTGCTGATTGATCCAAAGAAGAGGGTGGGGGAGGAAACAAACCGAAGAGAACAAAAGTAATAAGGAAGATCAGAAATAGGAGAAGAGAGCAACTGAAGAGCAAAAGTGTCTCAGAAGAGGAAAGTCTTCTCAGAAAGCCCCAAGCGCGGCTTTGTACTCGGAGCTCATCTATTTCAAAGAGGTAGGAAGAAGGGTGCTTTCTTGTTTGCTATTCCGGCAGACATAGGACAAGAGGCACTTCCCCCCCCCCAAAAAAAAAACCTTCCTCACCAACTGCTTGGGCCGAGGGTGCAGAGCTCGCAGTGTTACGCTTCTAGAGGGAATGGAGCTTTAATAATCTACCAAAGGAATCCAAAAGAAGGGCTAGTAATAGTAAATGGATGTAAAAGAGCATGGAAAACCAGGCCTATCACAATGTAGAGCACTCTAGAATGGTGAATTAGCTGTTCATTAAAACATTTATGGCTCAGGTCATTTTCTGATAGATTTTAAATATGGCTGTGCAGAACCGGGCAACATATATTGCAGAAAGGTTGGTTCCTGAAAGCAGCAGGGAAGTGTAAGATTGTCCTGTGCACCCTGATATTGATGCAATAATGGGGAGATGAGACTGGTACAAATGCCTCTGTAATATAGATACTGGAGAAATACACGTTCTGCTGTTTGTGCAACCTCAGAATCACAGGGCATTGGCTCTCTGGGTGGGGGATCTTCCTGTATTGACCTTCAAGGTTAGCTGAAGGGAGGGCATATTAATGTGCTAAAGGCCCTCTAATAGTTAAACCCTTCAAGGGTAGTTAAGTATGCCGTAGGTTAGGCCACATGTCTGTTGCATTCATTGGCAATAATGGTTGGAGACTAGGTCTGACTAGGTCTGTGTCTGCTACACAGAGGTGGGTTGCTACTGGTTCGGGGGAACCGGTAGTGGAAACGGCAGGCTTGTCACTCCCCCAAACTGGTTCCCCGGTTGCCGCGGCATGTTTTTTTTTTGACATTTTTAATCTTCTGCACATGCGCAGACCTATTTAAAGGCAACTGCACATGCACGCTAATCGCGTGCGCACCAAACCGGCAGTAACGCCAGCAGAAACCTACCCCTGGCTGCACACCGTTTAATGAGGATTTTAGCATTGGAATGTATTATTTAACTCAAGGATCATGGGCTATTGTTTTTAGCTACTTTTCTTTTTAATGTTTGCAGGTTGCCCAGGGTCGGATGGCTTTCTATATTATTTAAATAAATCAATACATTGATTTCTTCCCATTGTAGCAGTGCCCAGAGAAGCTGACATGTACTTATCACCGTCTTTGATGCTCCTGACTTTTCTTGCCCTCCTGCCGCATCATGGATTGGGAGGGCAGTCAGGGACTACAACCGATCCAAGAAACCACGTTGAAAATTCCTCCTCAGATGCCAACCTTGCTTCTCTCCGCGCTTTGCTCAAGTCCGTCTCTTCTAATTCCATCCAGTTGCCTGAAAAGAAGGTTTCTTGCAGCGATTTAATGCCTGATACCCTCGAACATTTTGACAGCGTGCCTCGACCAACCCAGATTATGATTCGTTCCACCCTGGTGCTTGCCTTGCAAAATGCCGGCTGCAGCCACCATGCCGAAACCCTTGGCCTAGGGCTCTACCAGGAACTGGGGCAGAAAGATGCAAGTGGCCTCCTGTTGACAATGATAAAGATCCTGGACACAGCTAAACCTACAGGTGAAAATACAAGCTTTGCTGCCCTACAGTTCAATTTGGACCAGTTAGCCCAGAAACAAACTTCCCACTGCCGAGGCCTGATGCAGGTTGATGGAGCTCTGCTCCATGGCCAGGTGTACCGTGAATATAAGTGGTTTCCAACAGCTGCTGACGTCTGTCACCGTTTAGGGAATGTTTGTGGAGGAGTTATCGCCAATGGCAGCAGTTCCTTCCAAGTGGTGCTTAGAAATGGCAGCTACTTCTGGCCACAGCATGGTTCTCATTCCTGGCTTCATCAGTGCCACACGCAGGCACGCATGCGACGTTCATCACCAGCAGACTGTGTAAATCTAACGGAGCAAAAGATACACAAGCTTTTGAGGGTCATACCTGAAGTCAGCACTCTATATAACTTTGCAACCAGCATATACTACTATACTCAAGACTGCATTGACTTGGCCAAGAAGCGTGCTCAAGAGGGGGCCATTAACCTGGGTTTTGATACCTTGGTTGCTCTCTGCGGGGAGGCTGGGATTCCCTTTGGGATGGAGGTTGCTATGGCAGTGAAACAAATGTATGAAGGCTATAATTTTTGATGTTCAAAAGAAGGAGGAGCCACCGTGTCCAGTCCCCACCAACGTCTGTGCTGCAAACATCCAAACCTAATCCAGGCATTCTCAAACTTTGCACTGCTACAATCACCTAAAATAATAAATGAGAATGTACAAACCCATCCAATAAAATTTCCGAGTTGATTCTGTTGGAGTTAAGTCTGAGTAAGAAATAAATGTACCTCTAAAATCATTAAATTTTAATCTATATAATTACAATGATTCTTGAACTTGATAGGTTCAGGCGATTAAACAAGGACCAGAGCAAGAGCCAAAGATTGAGGTCTGAATTTTGACTGCCTAAAAGCTTTGCTTATCCAGGTCTGAACAGTTTTTTTAAAGAAAAAAACCTGACACTTTTCATTTACATTCTTTTCCCCCAGGCCCCCAAAGTGGAGATGTCACTAACCAAAGTTGGAGAACTCTTGATTGAAGCTATTACAAATTATTAAAAATTATATCTATATTTTAAAAATATGCTTAGGTGACAGAAAATGGCGGATGCTTTGCTATTTTCTTTTTCCAAATCAGTGACTTTCATAGGATGATTTTTTTTTTACAAATATTGTGTCAAAACATCTGGGCAAAAAGGTTTTACATTTTGTAGTTGGATGGTCCAAAGAATCCTCAGAGGGATACAATGAACACACACTCAAGCAGAATTTTGTAGAACTGAATATTCTTTGTCCTACTCTTACTGTCATCTCCGATCTGCTAGTTCCTTCTCGTATCCATGTCTTCTTTACTAACTTGCTCCTTCTCCCCTCATTTTATCTATCATTTGTATTGACAATAATCATAAATGAAGATTTTATTTATTATGTAATATAACATTACACAGTAAAGCTGCTTAGAACTGACCGCTACTATTTACAATCTATAAGCTTCCCCAGTCTTTGTCCAAAACTGTTTGAACCCATCTGTGAATTGTTGTCAGAATTCTGTTGTCCTGTGCAAGTTACTAATTATGGTCGGAAAAGGACAGCACCATTACTCTTATTATCCTTTACTATTTTCACCATTTCAAATAAATGTAATCAAAGGCCACTCATGACAGAACACTGGTGATTGGGAATGTTTTCTCAAGAAATATTTCCTTTAATATGTAATAATAGTATCAGCAACTGATAGCTATGCTGTTCTTCCTTGTCTTCCCCTAACTCATTACTCAGCACTGCCTGTTTCTCCCTGTTGTTATGATTCTAACTGGACCACTACGGAATTCCTACCCCTTTCACCATAAAACAGGAAAACTGCACGAAACATAGGGGTTAATCAGACAAGTAACTCTGGGGGCTTTGGCAGAAAGTTTACAAAGAGGACTGAACTTTCCTGGGAAACCAAGTGAAGTGTTGCAATGAAGTCTGCAGATAAGAGTGATTGTCAGAGATGAGTATATAAAGACCAACTTTAATCAGTGCTCAGTTCACTCTGGAGCATTTTGTGTTTGTGTTTCCTCCTAAAGCAGGTAAGTTTCTCTTTCCCAGGGAAGGCGTGGGAGAGGGAAGGCATGCAATAGCTGTCAATAGGAGCAAAGAAACAGGTTAATTTGGAAGTAAGAATAATGTGTCACACTGTCAAGCATGTGTTTTATTTATGGGAGATCAGCATCTACGGAAGAAGCATACTGGCGTATTAACGTAGCTGGCAGTGGCAAGAAAACGGCTTCAATGTTGTGAATTAATGCAGGCCACACAAATCAGTTGGCTTCTTGCCGCACTAACTTGGGCATCTGTTGTGTGAATTACAGAACACGTTGGTAGATTAACAATTTTGTTTGTGTCAAAGGTTGCTCCCTGTTCATTATTTGAGCATGAGGAATATGGTTCCTTATTTTGGAAAATGTAGCCCTGGTGTGTGCGTGTGATCGGTTTATATCCCACAGATAAGGTGGTGAACAGATCCAACACACCTCCTTTCTCCTATTTTCCCCTCAACAATAATGCTCCTATGAGCTGGGTATGACTTCAGGGACAGTGACTGGCCCAAAGTCACCCAGCTGGCTTTCATGGCTAAAGCTGAACTTAAACTCATGGTCTCCTGCCTTCTAGCCTGATAACCTTAACCATTAGAAGGAAGCCAGCTAAATGAAGATAGATATCTAATTCTCTTTTCAGTGATAAAGTATAAAGTATTAATAAAGTATAAAGTAAGAGATTTCTCTGCCTTTGTCCTGCATGACTACTTAAAACAGCCAGAAGATCTGAGAGCTTGCCAGACATGGAGAATCTTGTGAAGGATTACCCTACTGATGTTTCTGTTTTGCTTTCAATAGAAATGGGGTGATTGTAGTAATTCCTAGTATTTTCAGGCTCAAATTGTGCAGGAGGGAGGGGTTGTCCTCATTGCAATTGTGAGCATTACTGCCTACGTATGGAACAAGTGTGAGGAGACAATTGCTGTCATTATGCCTTTTTCTAAGCCCACCTATGTTCCTTAAATTGGATTTGTTGTATCCCCAGTTCAATTAGCTCCTCTCAGTAAAACTGGCAAAGCAATTATGTGTTAGCAGGCATACTGTCATTGGCACTGCAGCTGAGAAACTGTTCCTCACACACCCATCTCATACCCTATATCCCATGCTTCTTTTTCTATGGAGCGAAGCTAACTGTGAGACCTTTACCCTTTACCTTTAGTGTGAGATGTGAAACATAAAACTATAGAAAGTTGTTTAATTTGAGGTCCCTTCAGTTTCCAGGGAGTTCAGGGACATTCATTTTTATAGCTGACCTCCACATGCACACGAATAAATATATAAACTGAACTGCCACAGTCCGAGGATTGGCTCTCTCTGGTGTTAATTTATTAAAATAGAGTTACTCGAATTAAAGCAATTAGATATCTGTCTGTTCAATAACTCTTTATATGTAACAATATTTTCCATATTAATTAAATTTGGGTGTATACCGTATATACTTGAGTATAAGCCGACTCGAGTATAAGCCGAGACCCCTAATTTTACCCCAAAAAACTGGAAAAAGTTATTGACTCGAGTATAAGCCGAGGCTGGGAAATGCAGCAGCTCACGGTAAATTTTAGTTTGAAAGCAGCTTCGTATGATCTGCGTTTTTGTTTTGGTGCAGGATTAGAAGTACTGGGATCCATTCCTGATTTTTAATAATTTGTCCTGCGTCCCACAGCGTTTTAAAAACAGTCCCGACTTTTGGTAACGTGCGTGGCCACGCATGTGGCAAGAAAACACCGTGCTGTTCCCCGGACTTGTTTTGATGAGCGCAAGGCAACTGACGATAGTTTGTGCCAGCTGCGCCCGCTCAAACTATTGTCAGTCGCCCCGTGTTCAGCAAAGCAAGCCTGGGGAGGTCCTTTGTGGGCAGCCAGTCCTAGCCGCTTGCACCTGGCGCTGCAGCTGAAGTGAACCCAAAAGCCCCCGCCACCACTAGAAAGTTACCGAGGACTTGCGCTGCAGCTGAAGTGAACCCAAAGGCCCCCGCCGCCACTAGAAAGTTACAGAGGACTTGCGATGCAGCTGAAGTGAACCCAAAAGCCCCCGCCGCCACTAGAAAGTTACAGAGGACTTGCGCGCGGCCGAGGCTTCGGTGCTTCCGGGATCGCTCCCACCCCCTCCGCCACTGGGAGCCAGTAGGAAGGTGGCGGAGGGGGTGGGAGCGATCCCGGAAGCACCGAACCCTCGGCCGCGCGCAAGTCCTCGGTAAGTTCTTTTTTTTTTTTTTTTGTTCACTGGAGTATAAGCCGAAGTGGATTTTTCAGCCCAAAAAGTGGGCTGAAAAATTCGGCTTATACTCAAGTATATACGGTATATGCTTCCGTCGTGGATAGCCAAATGGGTGTTTCCGTATAGTGGTTGTGTTTAATTTTGTTCTATATTAATAACAGGGACTGTCTGATTTAGTGTCTTATGAAATATGTATGTGCAGATCCTTTTTCATACCACAGGAAGGCATGCCATCCTGCTTGGATGTCATGACCTTCCAATTTGAGTAATCTTTTATTTCTCAACGTTATCCATTCTTTTAACCATGTTAGAGTGGCCGCAGTATAATAAAGTTCCCAATCTGGTATGCCAAATCCTCCTATTTCCTTAGTGTCTTGCATAGCCTTGAGTTTTATTCTTGGTTTTCTTCCCTGCCAAATAAAATTCGAAACCAATTGATTCAAATCCTTTAAAAAACCTTTTTCTAATTTAATTGGAATATTTTGAAATAGGAAAAGAAATTTTGGTAGTACATTCATTTTTATGACTGCGATCCGTCAGGGACAATTGTAGGTTTTTCCCCCTTTCTAGGTCTTTCTTAGTTTAGTTGATCAAATTAGTATAGTTATCTTCTTTGATGGACACACACCTCGCAGATAAATGTATACCTAGATATTTGACTTTCTTAACAATTTGGATACCCAATTTCTTCATTAACTCCTCTTTCAATTTGGATGTCAATTTTTTAAGCAGCATTTTCAAGAGACAAGAGGCTCTTACTGAATGAACTAACCAAAAGTCTGATGGAGGATTAAGACATCAGAATGGCTGACCATCCCTCATGCCACTGTAACTCCAGATGTTGTAGACATGAATGTTTGTTCTATGCAAACAAAGCAACTGATAGATATATTGTTCTTCCTCTTCTTCCCTTAAATCATTACTCAGCACCGCCTGTTTCTCCCTCTTCAGACAAGTAACTCTGGGGGCTTTGGCAGATTAAGAAAGAGGTCAGAACTTTCCAGGGGCAAAGAGTGTTACAAGGAGGTTTGCAGATAAGAGTGATTGCCAGAGATAAGTGTGTATAAAGACCAACTTTAATCAATACAATACAATACAATACAATAGTAGAGTTGGAAGGGACCTTGGAGGTCTTCTAGTCCAACCCCCTGCCTATGCAGGAAACCCTATAATGTTTCAGACAGATGGCTATCCAACATCTTCTTAAAGACTTCCAATGTTGGGGCATTCACAACTTCTGGAGGCAATCTGTTCCACTGATTAATTGTTCTAACTGTCAGGAAGTTTCTCCTCAGTTCTAAGTTGCTTCTCTCCTTGATTAGTTTCCACCCATTGCTTCTTGTTCTACCCTCAGGTGCCTTGGAGAATAGTTTGACTCCCTCTTCTTTGTGGCAACCCCTGAGATATTGGAACACTGCTATCATGTCTCCCCTAGTCCTTCTTTCTCTTAAGCTAGACATACCTAGTTCCTGCAACCGTTCCTCATATGTTTTAGTCTCCAGTCCCCTAATGATCTTTGTTACTCTTCTCTGCACTCTTTCTAGAGTCTTCACATCTTTTTTACATCGTGTCGACCAGAACTGAATGCAGTATTCCAAGTGTGGCCTTACCAAGGCATTATAAAGTGGTATTAACACTTCACGTGATCTTGATTCTATCCATCTGTTGATGCAGCCTAGAACTGTGTTGGCTTTTTTGGCAGCTGCTGCACACTGCTGGCTCATATTTAAATGGTTGTCCACTAGAACTCCAAGATCCCTCTCACAGTTACTACTATTGAGCACGGTACCATCTATACTGTACCTGTGCATTCCGTTTTTGTTGCCTAAATGTAGAACCTTACTCTTTTCACCATTGAATTTCATTTTATTAGATAGTGCCCAATGTTCAAGATTGTCAAGATCCTTCTGTATCTTAAGCCTGTCTTCTGGAGTGTTGGCTATTCCTCCCAGCTTCGTGTCATCTGCAAATTTGATGAGTTCCCCATTTATTCCCTCATCCAAATCATTGATGAAGATGTTGAAGAGTACTGGGCCCAAAACAGAGCCTTGGGGTACTCCACTGCATACCTCCCTCCATGTAGATGCAGTTCCATTGAGGACTACACGTTGAGTGCGGTTGGTCAGCCAGTTACGAATCCATCTGGTGGTGATGCTGTCTAACCCACATTCTTCTACTTTATCTAGTAGTAGGTTATGGTCTACCTTATTAAAAGCCTTACTGAAGTCCAAGTAAACAAAGATAAGTTCATTCTGAAGCATTTTGTGTTTGTGTTGCCTCCTAAAGCAGGTAAGTTTCTCTTTCCCAGGGAGGGAGTGGGAGAGGGAAGGCATGCAATAGCAGTCAATAGGAGCAAAGAAACAAGTTAATTTGGAACTGAGAACGATGTGTTACACTGTCCAACCTGTGTTTCATTTGTGGGAGATCAGCATCCAGGGAAAAAGCATACTGGTGCCAGAAAATGGCTTAAATGTTGTGAATTAATGCAGATCACTTCACACAAATCATTTGGCTTCTGCCTCACTAACTTGGTCATCTTTTGTTTGAATTACGGAACCAGTTGGTAGATTTTGTTTGTGTCAAAGGTTGCTCCCTGTTCGTTATTTGAGCATGAGGAATACGGTTCCTTATTTTGGAAAATGTAGCCCTGGTGTGTGCATGTGTGTGTAATTTATTTATATCCTGAATTTATTATTTTTACAAATAAGGTGGTGAACAGATCCAACAAACCTCCTTTCTCCTATTTTCCTCTCAACAACAATCCTATGAGCTGGGCACCGGTGGGATTCACTTACCTTCCCTACTGATTCGCAAATGTGAGCATGTGCGCTCTCTTTTGCTTCACTTGCAGGTGCCTTCTGCGCATGCGCAGTGCTCGTGTATTACATCGGGGTGGGTGGGTGGAGCCTCCAGCAGCCGCTACTGGTTCACCCAAACCAGAGAGAACGGGCTGAATACCACCTCTGGAGCTGGGTATGGCTTCAGGGACAGTAACTGGCCCAAAGTCACTCAGCTGGCTTTCATGGTTAAAGTGGAATTTGAACTCATGGTCTCCCACCTTCCAGCTTGATGACCTTAACCACTGGAAGGATATGTTCTCAGCCAAGTAAATGAAGATAGATATCTAATTCTCCTTTCAGTGTGCCCTCAAAGTGGATTTAGCTTATCAAATCAGACCACTGAATTTGCATTTTCACTGTAGAAGGAAGCAACTTGACTATATCAAGCCAAGTTCCACCTAGATTGACCCGAGTCCCGTGGATCATTGCCACATGCAATAGAGGCTATTTTGTCATCTTCACCTTTTTTGCTACCTGTCATTTTGTCCTTCTTAGTGGGCAGCTATGACAGCAAACTAACCTTTAATTTACAAGGGCTTTCAGGACTTCCCTCCGGGTTTGGATTATTAGTTTCCACAAAGAGTTGGACCTTTGTCCTTTTTTAAAAGAGGCTTTGGCTGAGGGTTTTCTGAAGGGTTGTTTTCTGGAGCATTGTTGCTGTTTTTCTTGAGAGAGAGGAGTGGACAGGGAAAGACCTCCTGCCCTGTAAGCTCTTCCCTCCCATTCAGCTAAGAGCAGAGAAGGTAGAGGTTGTGTGGGGGAAAGTACATATAAAAAGCTTTAATAATCTACCAAAGCAATCCAAAAGAAGGGCTAGTAATAGTAAATGGATGTAAAAGAGCATGGAAAACCAGGCCTATCACACTATAGATCACTCTAGAATGGCGAACTGGGGTTACTGCAACATGCTGTACATGCGGTTGCCCCTGAAGCTGCAGTTGATCCTGAGGGCAGTGTTTTTGGCATCTCTCATTATTTCCACATAACAACTGCTCTGAGGCTTTTGGATAAAATCCAAGGTGCTGATCATTATGTGTAAATCTGCCCCTCCATGGCATAGGCACAGGGTCCTTGCAGGACCACCATTCCCCCAATGTTTCTGCTTGTCCCATCAATCTAGCAGACGGCGCAGGTTCCAGGTCCTTCCATTAAATGATGTCACCTTGTTGGACTCAGGAAATTTGCCTTCTGTGCTTGGATGGCCACATGCCTATTAGTCTTTCATAAGGCTCTGAGGATCTGGTTGTTTCTATTGTAGATAGGAATGGATGTGGTGGCTCAGTGGCTAAGATGCTCAGCTTGTCCATCAGAAAGGTCGACACTTCAGCGGTTTGAATCCCTCATGCCATGTAACGGAGTGAGCTCCTGTTACTTGTTCCAGCTTCTGCCAACCTAGCAGTTTGAAAGCATGCAAAAATGCAAGTAAAAAAAATAGGAACCACCTTTGGTGTGAAGGGAACAGTGTTCCCTTTGGCGTTAGTCATGCCGGCCACATGACCACAGAGACGTCTTCAGACAGTGCTGGCTCTTCGGCTTTGAAACGGAGACGAGCACCGCCCTCTAGAGTCAGGAATGACTAGGACCCATGTGCCAGGGGAACCTTTACCTTTTATTGTAGATAGGATTTTAGCATTGGAATGTATTATTTAACTCAAGGATCATGGATTATTGTTTTTAGCTACTTTTCTTTTTAATGTTTGCAGGTTGCCCAGCGTTGGATGGCTTTCTATATTATTTAAATAAACCAATACATTGATTTCTTCCCATTGTAGCAGTGCCCAGAGAAGCTGACATGTACTTATCACCGTCTTTGATGCTCCTGACTTTCCTTGCCCTCCTGCCGCATCATGGACTGGGAGGGCAGTCAGGGACTACAACCGATCCAAGAAACCACGTTGAAAATCCCTCCTCAGATGCCAACCTTGCTTCTCTCCGTGTTTTGCTCAAGTCCGTCTCTTCTAATTCCATCCAGTTGCCTGAAAAGAAGGTTTCTTGCAGCGATTTAATGCCTGATACCCTCGAACATTTTGACAGCGTGCCTCGACCAGCCCAGATTATGATTCGTTCCACCCTGGTGCTTGCCTTGCAAAATGCCGGCTGCAGCCACCATGCCGAAACCCTTGGCCTAGGGCTCTACCAGGAACTGGGGCAGAAAGATGCAAGTGGCCTCCTGTTGACAATGATAAAGATCCTGGACACAGCTAAACCTACAGGTGAAAATACAAGCTTTGTTGCCCTACAGTTCAATTTGGACCAGTTAGCCCAGAAACAAACTTCCCACTGCCGAGGCCTGATGCAGGTTGATGGAGCTCTGCTCCATGGCCAGGTGTACCGTGAATATAAGTGGTTTCCAACAGCTGCTGACGTCTGTCACCGTTTAGGGAATGTTTGTGGAGGAGTTATCGCCAATGGCAGCAGTTCCTTCCAAGTGGTGCTTAGAAATGGCAGCTACTTCTGGCCACAGCATGGTTCTCATTCCTGGCTTCATCAGTGCCACACGCAGGCACGCATGCGACGTTCATCACCAGCAGACTGTGTAAATGTAAAAGATCAAAGGGTACACATGATTGTGGGGTTCATACCTGGAGTCAGCACTCTATATAACTTTGCAACCAGCATCTACTACTATACTCAAGACTGCATTGACATGGCCAAGAAGCGTGCTCAAGAGGGGGCCATTGACCTGGGTTTTGATACCTTGGTTGCTCTCACTGGTGGGGCTGTGACTCCCTTAAGGATGGGGATTGCTATGGGAGTGAAACCAGTGTTCATGAAAGGTGCAGAGGTTCTAATTGACTATTTTCAAAAGGAAGAGCAACCACCGTTTCCCATCCCCACCAATGTCAGTGATTTAAACATCAAAACCTAATCCAAGCATTCTCAAACTTTGCTACAATCACCTACCGGTAAATATAATAAATGAGTATGTACGACCCCTCCAATATAATTTCTGGTTTGATTCTGTTGGAGTTAAGTCTGAGCAAGAAATAAACGTATCTCTGAAATAATTAAATTTTAATCTATATAATTACCATGATTCTTGAACTTGATAGGTTCAGGCAATTAACCAAGGACCAGAGCAAGAGCCAAAGATTGAGATCTGAATTTTGACAGCCCTAAAACTTTGCTTATCCAGGTCTGAACAGTTTTTTTAAAGAAAAACTGACACTTTACATTATTTCCCCAGCCCACAGTCTTCCCCCCAGCCTGACAGATGCTATTTACAATCTATAAGCTTCCCCAGTCTTTGTCCAAAACTGTTTGAACCCATCTGTGAATTGTTCTCAGAATTCTGTTGTCCTGTGTTAATTCTAATTATGGCTGGAAAAGGACAGCACCATTACTCCTATTTTCACTATTTCAAAGAAAAGTGATCAAGGGCCACTCATGACAGAACACTGGTGAATGGGAATATTTTCTCCAGAAGTATTTCCTTTAATATTTAATAATATTAGCAAATGTGTGGGAGGGAGATTGCAAGGTTTCAAAAAAAATAACAACCCAACAACAACCAGCTATGAGGCTCGACTGTGAAAGGCTGGCTGTTGAGGGAACAAATAATTGGGGGAGGTGGAATTGGATTAGACAAACTGGATTTCTGTTCTACAATCCTTTATTCAGAATATATTATAGGTCTCACATCTTTGAAGAAAATGGGGGAGGGGGAAGGAGAATGTGTATATACAGTAGGTTTACTCTAATATTCCCAGAGTCCTCAGTTATATGTGGAGATGGACAATTAATCAAGAATCTCATCAGGAATCCACTCAAAAGGAATAGCGCCTTGCTTTTCTTGCTATTGTAAGTTAGCACCGACTCACCCGTCTCCTAGGAAAATGAGTTGTTTTAGGAAATATTAAAAGGGCAGAATATTTCCCCTAAAAGGGAGGTAGAAACTCACCCCTCCCCACCTTTGTCAATGTGCCATTAAGGCCTGGGTCAGTCTATTCTACATAACAAAGATTTAGCTCCTTCAGGCAGAGCCATAGGAGGAATTGCCTAAAGTCCCTTCTTTACATCATCACCCAGAAAAACTCAACCAAGCCTGGGACACAGACAAAGTTACCCCTGCATGGCCCCATGGGAGTCTGAGAACCAATCAGAATACAAGCTCAAATTCAAAAGCCCAGAGAGGGTATAAACCCTAGGCACTCTCAGTATCTTTGCCATTTTTTGCCCAGGACCTCAAACCATGTGATCCTGTCCATCATTAAACCATCTTTCTAAGCAGCCACCATGTTTCCAGTGTCTTTTTTCCTCACTTGGAACTGAACCCAAATGGACATTTCTTCCAACGCTATGAAATTAATTGTTCAATTCCAGTGGAATTAATATCATTTATTTCGATATTTTAAGGCTGTCTTACAATGTCTTCCAAAATGGCTAAAATAAAATACAACACAACAAAAACTTAACAAAAATACTAGTTTAGCACAGGGGTTAAAGTGCTGGCCTAGAAACCAGGAGTTCTAATCCTGCCTTTGGCATGAAAGCCTAAGCCTGGGTGATCTTGGGCCAGTCATGCCCTCACCTTCCTCACAGGGGTTATAGGAAAAATAAGAGGAACTACCCTGTTTCCCTGAAAATAAGACCTCCATTGATAATAAGCCCAATTGGGCTTTTGAGCGCATGAGCTAAAATAAGCCCTCCCCAAAAATAAGCCCTCTCCTAAAACATTTAAATGCATGCACAGCAGGTCCCTGACATTTCCTGGGGGGAGGGGGGAAACATGCTCCACATGCCCCTGCCATCCATGCGGAACTGCCTCACGGAGGCCACTCCGCAAACCCTAGCTACTGCGCCCCTTCTCTTAGTGGCAGCCACAAAAAGATCGGCAGACCCAGGGACACTAGGGCTGGCAAAAGTGTGCCAGAAACAGAGACAGAACCTCTGGCCCTCTCTGATCTGCGGGTCGTGGTTAAGGGCCCTCCTGCACCTCAAAAAATAATTCCCCCAAAATAAGACCAAGTGCTATATTAGGGGTCAAAAGAAAATAAGTCCCTGTCTTATTTTTGGGGAAACACGGTAGGACTATTTATGTATTTATTTGCATCTTGTCTTTATTATTTTTATAAATTACTCATGGTAGTGAATATATCCAGTACTCGTTCCTCCTCCTATTTTCCCCCCAACAACAACCCTGTGAGGAAGGTTGGGCTGAGAGACAGTGACTGGTCCAAAGCCACTCAGATGGCTTTCATGGCTAAGACAGAATTTGAACTCATGGTCTCTTGGCTTCTAGCCTGGCACCTAAGTCACTATATATATTAGATATAAAGGTATTTATAAAATAATAAAGGCAGGATAAAAAAAACAATTAGTAAATAAATACATGGTTCCTATTACACGATTGAAAGGCTGATGACGAGGGTAAGGAGTGGCTGAAGGAATGCAAAACACCTTTAAAATGGTGATATAACCTATATAATGGCTGAGAATCCTCGCTGCCATTAAACGCTCACACGAGGGAAGTGAGCTGAAAAACTCAGTTCGTTCATTTGAAGACATTGATTCATCTGAAGAAAATGATAACAGAAAATACGACTTCAGCAACAGAGTGGTCAATGCCTGGAATGCTCTACCTGACTCCGTTGTTAAAACCCCCAAAACTTCAACCAACTGTCTACTGTGGACCTCATCCCATTCCTAAGAGGTCTGTAAGGGGCGTGCATAAGCGCACCAATGTGCCTACCGTCCCTGTCCTAAGAACCCCATTTATTCGTATCCATTTCATGTATTCATAATGTTGTATATACTTATATCTGTTATCTTAAACATGCTTGACAAATAAATAAAATAAATAAAATAAATAATAAAGACAGGATCTTCCTTCGACTCGAATTCGATAGATTTCTACCCCAGCGCAGCCCAAACATCAACCACGCAGCCTCAAACCTTTCAGGTCAACACACACTTGCAACTCCGTCAGCCAATAGCCAGCGTGCACTTTATTTACATAATCGTTTCAAGGTCTCCGCCTCCATTGCTGACGTCATTCCTGGGAAATCGAAATCGCCGAGCGGGCGTCGGCTCTTCTTCCGACAGCGCCTACTCCCTCCGCTTCTAGACGAAAGCTCAGACTTTCCTCCAATCACGACAAGGATGGGCGGGGCTGCCCTCCGTCTCGCCTGCGCAGAAGGGGCCGGTTTTTCGCAAAGACCTTGAATTGCAGAGTTTACCATAATATTCCCGGGAGGAAGAGCGGCGGCTTCTTTTGGCAGGTAGCGGCTTCGGGGCCGAAGGGAGGTGGGATGGGGGTGTAATCTTTCAGGGCTTAAGAGATCTGTGCCCACTCTGGAGTGTTTTAAACCTGGGCAGTGAATGTGTAGGAAGGCGTGTCCATTGGGAGGGAGGCAGCAAATATAATGTAAGAAAAAAGAAGGCGTCGAAATTAGGTGGCTCGGCGGTTCGAATCCCTAGTGTGGGTCTCCTGCGTGAGCAGGGGGTTGGACTAAATGACCTCCAAGGTCCCTTCCAATTCTGTTACTGTTAACCTGTTAATCCGGCTTGCAAAAGCAAAGTTGGTCCTTCCCTCGTGCAATTTCTGGAGGGAGCACAAGATTGGGGAAATTAATCTTAACCCGAATTTTGCAAAATTATCCAGAAAAGCGGTAAATGGAGGTATTCGCTGAATAAAACTTCCCTATCTTTTCTGTCGAAGTTGTTGGGGAGAGGTGGCGGCTTCTCTCTGAACATCCCATCTACTGCCACCTGGCTTCCTTATTTGATCGAGCGGATCTGTTCCACTTTGCGATCTTACTTTTCCATTTAGAATAGAATAGAATAGAATTCTTTATTGGCCAAGTGTGATTGGGCACACAAGGAATTGGTCTTTGGTCTATTTCTTCTCCCACTTCCTTGCATCCACAATTCCACCGCACCTTGGATACTTCTGCTTTGACTGTTGGCAAGTGGGACACGGTAAGGCAGAAATTTGGAGTGTGAGGGGGGGGGGGGAGAACGAGGAGTGGTATGAAGCCCCCCCCTTTTAGTTCAGTCAAAACGGCTGGCTGTAATGCTGGAAAAGGTGATGGGCTCTTTTTCAGCCAGCTGCTCTAACCATGGTTGTAGGATGCTGCATAGAGCCTCTGTGAATGTAGGAGGGGAAGGCAGGACTACAAAAGCTTGCTTTGATCCCAAGGACTGGCCTGTGGGAGTCAGAGGAGAGTTTGAGTTGTGAAACTAACAAAAAAAAAAGATTAGGATTCATTCGTTTCATTGATATTCCTGCTTGGACATTGGTTGATCAAAGAATTGTTTTAGCTAGGAGTTGGGGATGTGGTGAAATTAAGTTTCATTTTCAAGAAATTGGGCAGAGCCAGCAAACTACATCAGACTGTGGTGAGCCAGTTAATCCAACCTTAAATTCTTGATTGGACATAGGTTTATCAAAGAATTGTTTCAGCTAGGAGTTTGTTGGGGTGTGTGGTGAAATTAAGTTTCATTTTCAGGAAGTTAGGCACAGCTGGCAAACTGCATCAGATTGTGGTGAGCCAGTTAATCCAACCTTAAAAGCCTTTTCCTGGCTTTCAGATTTAATTTTCAAAAAGAAAACACTCAACTGCAATTTCATTCACTGGTCTTTCCATTTTCTGATTGCTCTCTGACATCTACTAATTTTAAATTTTGTGTGTGCCAGTTTACCTTTGGGTCAGTTCTGGTTTCTTATTGATTAGTATCACAGCCATATCAAAAGCAGTAAAATAAAGGTCAAATCTGAGGTCTGTTTGCAAGATAAAATAGATAAAAGGAAATACAATAACAAAAGTACCTATAAGTGAGGAGGGGAGAAGGAGTAAGAAGAAGATGGTTTTTTTGGTGGGAAGAGGAGACAGGAGGAGTGGGAGGGGAGAAAGGAGTTTGAAGGAGAAAAGGCTGGAAAGTAATGTTAGGGGGTGGGAAGGGAGGCCTGATAGAATAGGGAAAGAGGCTTAAGGGGGAAATGGAGAAAGAAGCCTGAGAAAGGGAGAGGGAGTGAAGGCAATAGGGAGGATAGAGGCTTTTGTGGGGCAAGGCTGAGGGAGGGAAGGGGATAGGATAGGAGAGGCTTATGTGGGGCAAGGCTGAGGGAGGGAAGGGGATAGGACAACAGAGGCTTCTGTGGGGCAAGCAGAGGAATCCACGAAGAAGCAGAGACAGTGGAAGGAGAGCTCAGCAGGCAATTTGAGAGAGAGAGAATGAAAAAAAGGGAAGAAGGGCTGACCACCCACATGAATGCCCATCTCATCACAAGACCTGCTAGCTGGGAAAAGACTGACCATCACCCCACCACGTGACCTGCCTGCTGAGAGGAGATTGACCACTACAACACTACATGACCCAAGCCAGTAGAGGTGCCCGAGCAAGGGACCAGAGCAGACCTGCAGCCATATCAAGAGGCCCAGGAGATTCCAGACTCCAGCGGCCCTTTCGGGGGTAGTGCTACATATCTATGTGCTAAATAAAAAAGAATTGTTTAGATAAATGCATTGCTTTTATACGGTACTTCAGTCTCTTCAGTATAACAGATTCTTAGCCAAACTGTCTTGTCAATTTGTGATTCAGGTCATTCAAATCAGACTCCTGACAACTGCCTGGGCTCCATTCAGTTGCTCTTGGAAAGATTTAGGAAGCGGTCTGCCCTTGGCTTCTTCCTAGAACTAAAAGAGAGGGACGGCCCAAGGACTCACCCAACTGATTTTCTGCTTAAAGCGGGACTCGAACTCATGATCTCCTGGTTTCTAGCCTTAACCATTATACCACAGTAGCTCTCTTTATTTGTCTGTTTGTTTTCGTGATTTGATTTATACCCCTCATTGGCTGTAGAACGTTAAGGTAGCCCCACCTCTTTATATGCCCCACAACAACCCCCTTGTAAAGCTGGCTGGGTTGAGAGAGAGAGTGAGTGGCCCAAATCACCCAGCGTGATAGAATGTGCACCTGCAGCAGCAGTGGGGAAGGATTTTGACAACTTGGAAGAAACGCAGATCAAGAGATGCGCAATCTTGAATTGCATGAGGGAGAGGGGGGGAGAAGAAACATAATTATTGGGATATACAGGTCACGCCTTATGACCTTTTTTCACACTTATAACCATTGTAGCATCCGCAGGATAATGTGATCAAAATTTGGGCCCCTGGCAATTGATTCATATTTATGACCGTTGCTGGGTCCCAAGGTCATGTGATCACTTTTTGAGACCTTCTGACAAACAAAATCAATGGGGAAACCAAAAGCATTTAACAGCCACGTTACTAACCTCACAACTACACTGGTTCACTTAACAACTGTGGCAAGGAAGGTCGTAAAATGGGGCAAAATTCACTTTGACTGTCTCACTAAGCAACATAAATTTTGGGCTCAATTGTGGCCGTATGTTGAAGCTTACCTGGATTTCTTTTGCTATTTGGCCATTAGAAACTTGGGAAACCCTATTGCATTCCAAAAGTAGTATTCTTAGTTAGATTTTCGTTCTATTTGCAAAGAATGAGGTTTGCAATTTCCAACAGCCCCTATGCAATATTCCTATAGGACAGCGGTGGGATTCAAAAATTTTTACTACTGGTTCTGTGGGCTTGGCTTGGTGGGTATGGCAGCGGAAGGATACTGTACAATCTCCATTCCCACCCATCTCCAGGGGAAGGATACTACAAAATCCACATTTCTTCCCGATCAGTTGGGACTCGGGAGGCAGATAATGGATGGGGGTGGGGCCAGTCAGAGGTGGTATTTGCCGGTTCTCCAAAGTACTCAAAATTTCCACTACCGGTTCTCCAGAACTGGTCAGAACCTGCTGAATACCAGCTCTGCTATAGATTAGCCTCTTAAATAACCAAGGAAAATGGGAATTCCTTTGTAAAATCCAAATCCTGGGCAGTTCAACTGCACCAAGGATTTCTCCTATATTTATGCAAATGCTTTCTGCTTTTCATTACTTTTTGGACTGAGCTTGGTTATGCTGTACAGATTTCTAAACTACAGACATTTTCCGGCTTCGTATGTTTACAACATTGACTCATGCTGACATTTTTGTCTTGTTTTGTTTCACATCCCCTTTACTTTCATTCAGCTATGAAACTCATACGGTAATTATTTTAGCCTTATGCTGGCAGAATTTGGAAACGGAACAAAACTTGTATATTTTCTACACTCACGAGGTTTTCATTTGATTTGCATTGCTCTCTTTAATCTTTTTTTTAAATTTGATTTCTCTGCTCTCTTTTGCTCTCTTATTTTCAACCACCAAAAAGGCAACGAAGAGGTTCCTGAAGTCAAAAGGAAAAAGCTACTGATATCAAGGGAATATTGTGGCTTAAATCATATGCCCTTTCATAGTTAGGCATGTGTCTTAGCATGTATTTAAAAATGAGTACCGACTCCCTTGTAGTGGGATACCTTCCTTATGATCCTTGGGCCGGTTTCTGACTGGCCCCATTATATGGGAACTTGCTTAAGTTCTGTATGTACAAATTAGCTTTTATCAGGTGCAGCAAGGAACTCCTTCTGAAACCTGGCAACTGATTACATGCACACACACATACACACAAGCACACAGAGATAAACACACATGCACACACACTTTATAAATACCTGGTAAATTCTTGTAGGAGAAATGCCTACTTCAATAAGGAACCAAAACTTACAGATGGAGCAAAGTAATATTTACTGGCATGCACAGCTACAGTGTGAACTGGGCACTGGCCCAAAAGAATGCAAAAGAGCCCTGAACTAAGCAAGATTAATGGGTTTATATAGCCGTGGTGGCACAGTGGTTGGAATGCAGTATTGCAGGCTAATTCTGTCAACTGCCAGCAGTTCAATTCTCACTGGCTCAAGGTTGACTCAGCTTTCCATCTTCTGAGGTCGGTAAAATGAGGACGCAGATTGTTAGGGGCAATATGATGACTCTAAACCGCTTAGAGAGGGCTTTAAAGCACTATGAAGCCGTATATAAGTCTACAATGCATTCAAAAAGTATTCAGACCACTTCACTTTTGTGAATTTTGTTATGCTGCAGCCTGATAGTTGAAATTCATTTTCACATTTACATTGGCATAAGTATTCAGACCCTTTACAACAACACGTGAAATTTAGCTCTAGTGCCACCCATTTCTCTTTATTGCTGCTGACGTGTTTCTACACATTGAATGGAGTCAACCTGTGGTTAATTAAATTGATCGGGCAACCAGCTCTTGGAGGAGTCCTGGTTGCACTAAACGTCTTCCATTTGAGAATTAAGGAGGCCACTGGGTTCTTAGGAACCTTTAGTGCAGCAGAAATTTTATTGCAGCCTTCCCCAGATCTGTGCCTTGCAATAATCCTATCTCTGAGCTCTGTAGGCAGTTTCTTTGACCTCGTCACTTTTGCTCTGCTACAGTATGAATTATCAGTTATGACACCTTCTATAGAGAGGTGTGTGCCTTTCCAAATCATGTCCAATTAATTTACCACAAGTCGACTCCATTCAAGGGTAGAAACGTGTCAGCAATGATCAAGAGAAATAGGAGGCACTAGAGCAGGGGTGTCAAACTCAAGGCCCAGGGGCTTCTTCAGCTTCTTGGATGAGACGTGAAAGGCCTCCAAAGAAAAACCAGAAAGTCCCGTTATCTCTTGAAAAAAGCACCTTTGGGATTATATTGCTATTGTTATTATATTCCTTCAGAAAGGTTACATAGGAATGATCAAGCAAATTAAATCATACTGTGACCTTAAGGGGGAATGTCACATCTGATAACGCTACAGGATGACCTTGCTTTGGCTGCCTCAGCATCTCTACATTTTTCCTACTAATGGGACTCTAACCCACCCTAATTATAGAAATTAACCTCATGTTCCACACTGGCATTTACAATCTTTTACTGCCTTCCTTCACACTAAGAGAAAGAAAAAACATGGTCTCATTTCTGTTATTTTCTCCTCTTTTTTCAAGGAGCAGCTCCTTGGTATTTCTTCATCTTTTTTGTGCTTATGCCACCCGTCACACATGACAACCCCATGTAAAATGTATTTTTTTATTTTGTACTTCATGTAGACCCGTGATGGCGAACCTATGGCGGGGCGCGGGGGGGGAGTTGCACGCATAGCATGGGTGTGGGCACGCTTGCTCATGACTCCCCTGCGCTCCCCTTGCTTTTGGCACACGATGGGAAAAAGGTTAGCCATCACTGATGTAGACATTCTTTTGAAAGAGGACACGTGTGATACAAAAGAATTACTTTTCTCAGTTGCTCAATGTTCTTACAAAGGGTTCCTGATGTCTTTCCATGCTTAGGTGTGTGAGGTTCAACAGCACATTCCAACATGTCCCAATGGCAACAAATTCAAATGCTGGACAAGGTTCACATGGACCGGATAGATTTTCTCTACTCAGATGACACCTTACCCATGGAAGTGCGTCAGTATTTAGCCTACTGGATTGAGGAGCAAAACTGGTAAAGCTTATTTCTATCATAGTCATTTCAATGAAAGTAATTTGTCTTTGATTTGCTGGTTTTTATTATTTACTAGCCGATAACCTGGTATTGACCGGGTATTTTTTTATAGTGGGGAAATGTCCGGACCAAACGTAATTTCTAATGTTGGATTTTCCCTCTTACCAGAGGGAGTCCCCTTGTGGAGTACTGTGAAACTGTTACCATGGCAACTCCTTTGTGTTGTACAGTAGAAGCCAGTATGGCAGTACGGCACAACAGGTTATATCTTAACAGAACACACACACCGAGGGGTGTCTGAGTCATATGTGTACCAAGTTTGGTTAAAATTGCTTGAGGCATTCTAGAGTTACGTCAGTACAGTAGAAGCCATTTTAAGGTACAACAGGCTGTATCTTAACAGAACACACACCCCGAGGGGTGTTAGACGTGTCCAGTTAGACCATCCAGACAGAAAACCATATTTTTATTTTTAATGTTGCCTTTTTATATTTGTGTTGTATTTGTGCTGATAAATAAATAAAGGGAGACTAGTATAGATCCATTTCAAGCTATTTAGCTCTCATCAGCTAGCCATACCCTTACTGGGATTCGAACCAGGGCTGTATTACATATTAGGCAGTTGTATTAGCCACTAAGCCACAGGCTCTCCTCCTTATCAGCTGAGCCAGTGAAATAGGTATGTATTTGTGTTACAACCCCTGGTATGCCCAAATATGGAAGGAAGCTCACTACTCCCTCTTTCTGTCTTATTTATCAGCACAAATACAACACAAATATAAAAAGGCAAAAAATAAAAATATGGTTTTCTGCCTGGATGGTCTTCTGTGATGAGCCGAATGACAGAAAGAGGGAGTAGTGAGCTCCCTCCCATATTTGTGCATACCAGGGGTTGATGCTGGTGCCATGATGCCAATCTGTTTTCTCAGGACCTTATATTTCCTACCGTATTTTTCAGAGTATAAGAAGCACCTCCCCCCCCCCAAACAAAAAGGGTGAAAATCTGGGTGCGTCTTATACACTGAATGCAGCATTTTGACCTACCAAAACCCCGCTCCTTTTGTAAAAATGGATGTGCAGAGGGTTTGGGAGGCCTGCAAAGTGCTCCTGGAGGCTGGGGAGGGGAAAAATGAGCAAAAAATGCGCCATTCCCTGCCAGCCCCTAGGAGTACTCTACATGCCTCCCAAAGTTCTGCATGTCCTCCCCCCCTTTTTTTTTTTTGCAAAAAACGAGGCATGCAAAGGGTTTGGGAGGCCTACAGAGTGCAAAAACTTTTTTTTAAAAAAATTACCTCTTCAAAATCATGGTGCGTCTTATACTCTGAAAAATACGGTAAATTGTGACCCAAGATATATAAGACTTGGTTTGTTATGGTTCCATTTTCTGACTACTAACAATCTCCTTCCTTCCCCACATCCAAGTGCCTTTTTTTGGCAATGACTTTTTCTTTATCTCAGCCAAGTTCTTGACTCTTGCTTTGCATTCTCTCCATTAACTGCTTTTAGGAGCCAAGCAGTAGAACTGGACCCCTCACAAGCCTGCTATCTTTTCCATACCATGTTGTCTTCACTGGATGATCAGATCGGGCGTCTGGCATTGGGCGAAGAGAACAATGCTAACATGTTACTCAAGCACAACTTGCGCCGTTCCAAATTGCATCTATCGGTATGCATAGAAGACTGTGTGTGTGTTCCTGCACAGCGGGAAAGGGTCAGAATGAGATGGGAGCCTCTCCTTCAAGATAACAAGGCCGGTGGAAGATCTGAAGGATAAAAGAGCTTGACATTTTTTAAGTACAATCATCTATGTCAATGTTTCTTAACCATGGCCACTTTAAGAGGTGTGGACTTCAGCTCCCAGAATTCTCCAGGCAATCATGCTGGCTGGGGAATTTGGGGAGCTGAGGTCCACGGGGCCAAGGTTGAAAAACACTGACCTATGTAGTTTAGACCCTTATCCTTGCTGACCAAGAGAGACAAGATGTGTGCATTTATTGGGGAGCTCTTAGTTGCCGTGTGGGCCTTTCCTGCCCTCATATGATGGCCATGAGGACAGCCTTGGTGGCACAGTGGTTAGAGGGCAGTACTGCAGGCTACTTCTGCTGCCTGCCGTCTGCCTGCAATTTGGCAATTCCAATCCCACCAGGCTCAAGGTTGACTCAGTCTTCCATCCTTCCAAGATGGGTAAAATGAGGATTCAGATTGTTGGGGGCAATAGGCTGACTCTATAAACCGCTCAGAGAGGCTCTGAAGCAGTATATAAGTCTTAAGTGCTATCCTGGTGAGGTTTCATACCTAGGGTAGGAAAAAGAACGTAGTTAGTGATAGTGGAGATTAGCCTAGAAAGAAGAAACCAAAGGCTATATCTCGTTTCCCACTAGCGCTACCCAGGTGACCTGCAAGTGGTGATTCCAAAAAGGTCAGGTGTTCTTGGCAGCAGATGATATAAAAAGTTTTTATTTGGGGGTATAGCCTTAGTAAGGCTGCCTTACGCTTTTCTATCTTGCTGTGCCCTGTCTTCCAGAACAAGTACCAAGATCATCCGCAGGAACTAGCCATTGCCATTGATGCTCTGCTGAGACAGGAGAGAGCAATTCTGTCTGAAGCCTTTTCTGCCACTCAGGTAAAAAGCAAAAACCTGCTTAGTCGTCTTCTGCCTGCCTTGTGCAGTCACAAAACACAGTCTTCTCCATCTAGCAATATTGATTCATCAGCCTTGATTTACCAAATGCCCATCTCATCCCAGTGAAGGGGGCGGAGGGGGGAAATCCTCTCCCAATTTATTTATTTTATTTTATTTATTAAATTTCTATGCTGCTCATTCTCGCCTACAAGGTTGGCTCTTGATGACAAATTCTCAGAAGGTGAAAATTTCCCCAAGAGTTTGTTTTAAACCAGTAACCAACCCATAATTCTACTGCAACATGAATTGATTTATTACACTTAGTCCTCGACTTACAACAGTTCGTTGAGTGACTGCACAAAGTCACAACGGCAGTGAAAATCCATTTTTTTCATCGTTACGATCTTTGCAGCGTCCCCCTGATCAAAATTCAGGTGCTTGGCAACTAATTCATAGTTAAGGTCATTGCTGTGTCCCAAGGTCACGGGGTTCCTTTTCGCGACCCTCTGACAAGCAAAGTCAACGGGGAAGCCATATTCACTTAACAATTAGGTTACTAACTAATCAACTGCAATGATTCACTTAACAACCGTGACCAGAAAGGTCGTAAATTGGGGCAAAACTCACTGAACAAATGTCCCACTTAGCAACAGAAATCTCTGGCTCAATTGTGGTTGTAAGTCAAGGACTACCTGGACTAAATGCCCGTCCCATCCCATCGCTCTCTCTCCCAATTTATTTATTTATTTTATTAATTTTCTATGCCGCTCATCTCTCCTCCAAGATGACTTTTGATGACAAATTGTCACAAGGTGTCGCAGTGGTTAGAGTGCAGTATTGCAGGCTATTTCTGCTGCCTGCCGGCTGCCTGCAATTGGCAATTCAAATCTCACCAGGCTCAAGGTTGACTCAGCCCTCCATCCTTCCGAGGTGGGTAAAATGAGGACCCAGATTGTTGGGGGCAATAGGCGGACTCTGTAAACTGCTTGGAGAGAGCTGTAAAGCACTGTGAAATGGTATATAAGTCTAAGTGATATTGCTATTTCCCCAAGAGTTTGTTTTAAATCCGTAATCAACCCATAATTCTCCTGAAGTATGAATTGGTTTATTATTGTCGTGAAGGCAGCTGTTGCTAAACCTGGAAATGGTTAGGCATCCCCCTCTATATGCAGATTTATGCAAATTAAGGTATATATATATGATGAATTCAATAATATTAGATGGCTTACAGCAGTGTATTTGACGGGACATGTGTTCAGTGAGGGTGGAATGATGAGGTTGTAAGACTTGGCATTACAAAGACAATCGCTTTTTGTATCAATCAAGAGCTATTTTCTTGGAACTGATGTGTTATTTCACTGGATGGTCTGCCTTCTAGTGTTTTAATCCGTATTTATTATGGTCAAATGTTTCTGTGGTTGTGGAAAGAGTTTTTTTTTCTGGGAAAGGTGGACTTAGGATAGGAGTAATTTGCAAACACTAATGCTGTATTTTCTATTCCACCAGCATCACACTTCCAGCATAATTTTAGTACATTCTCCTCTCCCGAGATCTGCACCAAAGCGAAATGCATCCCAAGCTTTTAATTTTACGTTGGTTTTGAATGAACATTTTCACTGGGCAATTCAGCACTGAATTGGAAAGGGAAATCCAGAGACAGAGAGGAGAAAATGTTGTGCTGTGATAGGGAAAAGAAAAATAGGAATAAAAGAATAATACGAAATAGCAGTGCTATAAAGGTAGGAGGAAAGATCTGAGGATTTGAGCAAGATACAGGGTGTCTCTTTTAACAACAGGAACTTAGGGGGTGGGGGAAAAGCCCCTTCAGTGATAACCCATAAAAATGATTTACCTGTATTTGTGTATTTTCTCTTCCTCTCTCTTCAGGCAACTCTGGATCCTCCATCTGATTCCCCTGTGCCTACCAGCCACCACCATAAGATTGAGGAGCGACTAATAGAGATGCATAAGACAGTTCAGGTGGGAAGCCTGTCAGTGCTTTTTAACCCTTTCATGCAAAATTCTAGGTTGCTTGTTGTTGTAGTTGTTAGTTGCAAAGTCGTGTCCAACCCATCGCGACCCCATGGACAACGTTCCTCCAGGCCTTCCTGCCCTCTACCATCCTCTGGAGTCCATTTAAGCTCACATCTACTGCTTTGGTGACTCCATCCAGCCACCTCATTCTTTATCGTCCCATTCTTCTTTTGCCCTCAAACTAGGTTGCTAGATACATCATTTCAGGTTGAGGCAAGCCATAGCATGGCTTAGATCACACTTTATACTAACCATCATGGTCTGCTTGAACTGTGCTTGAGCTAACAGTGGCTGAGTTAATGCAATTCTAAACCCTAAATTGAGGTTTGCGAACTATACTGGCTGGATTCACAACTATAGTAATCTGCAAATGTTATAACTTGGTATAATGTGCAGTAGACCACTGGCTTTTTCAACTAACCATGATTCAAACAAAGCATGGAAATGTGTATGATGTTTAAACCAAGCTATTTCATTTTTAGTTTATTATGATTCTATTCCCATATTCGTACTTCATTTACATAACAGATACAGGAAGGTGAAATTAATTTTGCACCTATTCAAATTATATATTAGAACAGGGTCCCCAACCCTTGGTCCGTAGCCCATTACCGGGCTGTGGCCTATTCAGAACCGCGCCAAGCAAGAGGCAGGCTGATATGCATGCATGCAGGCAGCTCCATTTGCAAGTGTAGTGGGTCAGCGCGCATACACAAGTGGAGCTCTGTATGTGTGTGTGTGTGTGCCAGCCTGCCTCTTGCAGAGCCCACTTCCAAATAGGTTACAGCCTTGCAGTCAAACTGTGTGTGCTTGCACATGCGTACCAGCCCGCCGCTCGAATGGTCTGATTCCCCTCTTTCCCCTCTCCAAGCTGGGTCACCAGGCCACAAAGATTGGTGACCGCTGTATTAGAAGGATATTCCTATTGTTTTGTTTGTGTTCATTATTAATGAAACCCTTGAGGAATGAGGGGCTTAAGGGTAAAGACGGGAGCATTTTGTCTCCAAGAAATCTCTCATTTGCATCTTGAAACATATACCAGGAAGTGGGTCAAAATTAGTTTCCCAAAAAGGTTGGAGTTTCTTTGGGGGTTACAAAGAGAGGAAATGGAAACAGACATTTCATTTTGAACAGGAAACCAAAATCAAAACTAAAAACAGATTAACTTTATTGGCACAAACCTGTTTTGGGACACTCCAAATGCAGCTCAATGCTGTTCCTGATTGGCCTCCTTTGTACTGAGTGCATCCCTGCTGTTGATTCTAGCTGTGTGTCACAGAATGGAGATTCACCCTGAGGTCCTCTCTTTTCATTGGGTCCTACTAATTGTTATACTTGTTCAAAACTCCTTGCTTGGTCTGTACTTTGACGTCTGGCTGTATTCCACAGGGGCTGAAATGTTCAATTGAGCACCACAACGAACTGCAGGATCATTTTGATTTTTGTTTTCGGACCCATGACCATTTAGGTGAGGAAACGTAACGAAGCAGTTCCTTTATTTGGAAACCACAATGGGAAAAGGGCAGGGTTTTTTTTTGTACTTTGTTGATGGATGGTGGAAGTCTTTCCAAAGAAATTGCTCAAGAGTTTTGGGGGATTCATTGTCCAGGCAAGTTGCTTAAAGAGCTCTGCAGTATATTGAATAACGTCGTCCAAGGATACAACTTTAGAAGGGTACATATGTTCCTTGAAAATCACCTGAAAATAGCCAAAGCCCATGGCGGGCACACAAGCCATCACTCAGGTCAGCTCCGCTGTGCTTACATGCGTGCTTCCCACTGGCCAGCTGATTTTCGGGTTTTTGCAGGGAGACACACGTGCATGGCGTGGGGTGGGTCAAGCGTGAGTGGGGTGGGTGGGATGTGGCACCCCTCCCCATGCACCCCATTTTTTGCTCCAGGAGGCTTCAGGGAAGCCTACTAGCACAAAAACAGGGGTTCCGCATGCATGTGTGGGTGCAGGGCCTGCAGGGGGCATTGCATTATGAGTGTTGGCACGCACACGCTTTCGGCACCCAAGGAAAAAAAGGTTCGCCATCACTGGCTAAAGCTATTTGGATTTGCAATAGTGGTGAATATCTGTAGCTCATGTGTATGATAAGGGTGAACAGACAGGAAGCAGGATTCATCTCTAGTAAGGAGCTCTTTTGGATGGGTGATTTGACTCCCTAAGATGACTGCGGTACAACAGGATCTGCAATAGGGCCCAAGAATGACATCCTCTAAGAAATTTCAAACATCTGGATTTGGGTGAAGCAGCATTTTTCTCTACCAAGCTTATGTACCCCGTTTCCCTGAAAATAAGACCTATCCTGAAAATAAGCCCTAGTATGTTTTTTAATGTGTGTGCCTAATATAAACCCTACGTCCCAAATAAGCCCTACTTAAATGCCTGCGCAATCGGCTGGCCATCCATTCCGTCTGGTTGCTCATGGTGCCACGGCCGCAAGGCGAGGTGGGGGTGGAGCTGCCCCACATGCCCCGCACCAGCTTACCTCAGGGCCTCCGCAGCCAGGCCATCCACATCCCGATACCTGCCTCATGGTGGCAGCACTGACAACATGTGCAGCAGGAGCCCACGTGGCTCCCGGCCCACTTCTGCTTGCTTGTGGCCATAATGGAGCAGGAGGCTGAGCAGTGTGCTGATGCCATGGCTGCGAGATGAGGCAGGTATCGGGGTATTGATTGCCTGGCTGTGGATGCCCTGAGGTAAGCCGATGTAGCTGCACCCATCTTGTGGCTGTGGAACCGGTGCGTCGCTTGGCCTCCTGCTCCTTTGTGGCTGCAAGCAAGCAGAGCTAGTGGGCCTCCTGTACAAGGGAAAAAATAAGACAGCCCACCAAAATAAGCCCTAGTGCTTATTTTGGGGCCAAAAAGAAAATAAAACCCGGGCTGATTTTTGGGGAAACATTGGTATATAATCTAAGTTTCTGTAATCGGATTAATTTCAAAATTATTTAGTATTCCGATTCATATATTGGCACTGTGCTGGCCATGAACTCCTCCTAAGCCCATAGATCAGAGCTGCGAGTGTCTAGTATTGTTTAACACCAGCTCTGAAAATGTTGCTACGCGAGCCTCATCCTCAATCCAAAAGAGTTGCCCCATAATTTTTCCACTTGTAAAACAAAAGTTTGGGTGTCCTTGACAAGTGTCTGATAAAAAAAAAAAAACGGGCTACCCATTCTTCCTAAGTCAGGTTTTAATAATAGGTAAAATAAGCATATTGTCCAGCCAGCTTGGAGTCGTGGCTGCGCTGCAGGACCTAAAGTCTCAAGCTGGCAGGGACATTCATAAATGAAATGGGGAGTGAAGGTTCCTTCTCCGAGCTTGTGGGTTGGTTTTCAAACGTTTCCTTACTAGGCTAGTAACTCTACTGAAGATGTTACCTAGCCTGCTGACGAAACGCTCGGAAACCAACCCACAAGCTCAGAGAACAAACTTTCTTTTCAGACAGGAAGTTCAGAGGGACTCAATGGCTCCCTCAGAACCATTGACAACTTTGGAAAACTAGCACTCAACATGAGAACAAGTTCAGCGTTCGAGTCAGTGGTGGGTTCCAGGCGGTACGGCCCAGTACGGTTGTACCGGTGGTAGTTGGGAGCAGCAGCCACCGTACCAGAATGGTGGCTCATTTGGCCCGCTCGCCCGCGTTCCTTACCGCTTTTTGAGGCAAACGGGCCATTTGCGCACATGCGCACAGCATACAGCACCAGCGCGACCTCCGCCAAGCACCTGGGTGTCGCAGGGCAGTGGCGTGTGCATGCATGTGCATGCGTGTGCATGCGTGTGCATGCGTGTGCCTGACAAGGACGCCTGGCCCCATCGCAGTGTACCGGTTGCGACGGGATCCGGAACCCACTACTGGTTAGAGTCCTTCTCTAAAGCACCCTCTTTCTTGCAGAAAAGACCACTCCCGCTAGTGCACCTATTCGGAAAAAAAAGATTGAGAACTTACAAAGCATGTTAAATAAGTTGAATCACTTCCGCCAGGTGAGTATGAGTACTGGCAGGTACAGTACCCTGATTCCCCACCCTCCCTTTCATAGCTTTTTTTTTTCCTTTTCCAAATGAAGTTCTAATTTCAGTAAATTTCAAATGCTGGATTTGAACTTACTAATGGAAAAACATATTGCGTGTCTTAAAAGATGCAATTATATATTTTTTAATAAAAAACATACATGGAAATATGCAGGTAGTCCTTGATTATGACTTAACTATTATTAAAAGTTATGACAGGCGCCCAACCCCACAAAAGCTACTTTGAAGTTCCAATGTCACCCTTGCCTGTCCCTCGTAGTCATGTGACTGCATTTGGGGTTCTCAGCAACCAGTCCAGTTTGCAGTGCTCAGAGTGCAGCGACTCATGACTGCAATTTATTGCAATTTTGCTGGAAACTGTCATTTAGTTCTGGTTTCTGGCAAAAACTGCCCCATAACTAACAATAGTTTTGCTTAAGGACCTTGGCCTTTGCTTAACAACCACTGCAAAAAAGGTCATAAAATCAAGTCTGGTCCTGTCACCAGCTTTATGACTGTCATGACTTACAACTGCAATTGCCAAGTGTGAGAAGACAGGCTGCCTGCAAAATGGCCAGCACCTGGGCTGCTGGTGTCCTGTCTCCTTTAAGACTTCTCCTCAGCCAACCCAGTACAGGTAGTCCTCGACTTACTACTACAATTGAGCCCAAAATTTATCTTGACAAGTGTGGCCTTTATTGAGTTTTGCCTCATTTTTTTGACCTTCCTGGCCACAGTTGTTATGTGAATCACTGCAGTTGATAAGTTAGTAACCTGGTTGTTAAGTGAATCTGACTTCCCCACTGACTTTAGTTGTCGGAAGGTCGCAAAAGGGGATCAAAGGACCTTGGGACATAGCAGCTGTCATAAACATGAAGCGGTTGCCAAGCATTTGAATTTTGATCACATGATCATGGGGAGGCTGCAAAGGTTGTAACTCTGAAAAATGGTCATAAGTCACTTTTTTCAGGATCGTTGTAACCTGGAGTAGTCACTAAATGAACTGTTGTAAGTCGAGGACTGCATGTAATATGTGGTATGAAAGCTGAGGTGAGGGGCAGCTGGATGTTGTGGTGTTGATACAGAAGTGAGAGAGAAGGTGGCTTATGTATGTGTGAGAAACTAAAACAGCCTGAAGAAGCCTGTGAAATAGTTATAGTTATAGTTTTTCAGAAGTAGAACTCACAAAGAGTAGTAGCGGAGGAACAGGAGTTGTAGTAGAATTGGGGAAGTGTGGTAGTGCTTGAGTGAGTATTATTAGCCTTTGAGTGCTTGAGTGTATGTTGCCTAGAGGCCAGGTGTGTTTGGGTTGATTCTTGGGGTTTTTGGAGCCCACTGACCTGGGCACATGTAACCGACCCTGTGACAGGCTTAATTCCAGTTGTAAATTGCCGACTACCTGTTAACTATTGATGACAAAATTATTTATGATAACATATTAATTCATCATTGCTTTTTTTTTTTCAAATTTATATACGCTTTTCACATTTTCGTATTATATCTGTACACTGCCCAGAGTTGCTCTGTAAGGGAGGTATGCTGTTTTAAAAATTGATAAATAAAATAAATTAATGAACACATTTGGTTTGTGTTGGTTTTTTTTTTTTTAAATCAGGAGATGCAGAGCCAAATCCACGAACTTCTCGGACGCTCTGCTACTCTAAGAAGTTTCCTTCTGGAGGAGGTATCAGAATGGCAAAATCGTCAGCGATTAGCTTGCATTGGAGAGAAATGTGATACCAGCTTATGTCGTCTGGAAAAATGGTAAGTGGTAAGGATGGCAATGATCCACATGGGCCAGTTACTTGTTTTTAATGAGACATTTCTATACAATGATCCCTTTGAAGAAATTCATTACAGCAGGGGTGTCAAACTCAAGGCCCAGGGCTGGATCCGGCCCATGGGGTGCTTAGATCTGGCCCTCAGGGCCGCCATGGAAACAGTCTAAGATCCGACCGCAGTGCCCTCCCGAACTCTGTTTTCATTGGCAGAGAGTTGCAGGGAGCAGTTGTAGCCGACTCGGGAGCCCGTTTTCGCTGGCAGAGTACTTGGGCACACCATAGGCGCTCCCCACATGAGTGATATTGAACTGGCCACACCCATCCTGGCTATACCTCCCCCACCCCCCCGGCCCGCTCTGAGGTCAAACACAACCCTGATGAAATCGAGTTTGACACCTCTGCATTATAGTAAGTCCTCAGCTTACTACCATTCGTTCGGTGATTGTCTGAAGTTACAACAGCATTGAAAAAAGTGACTGGTTTTCACATTTATCTCTGTACATTCCCATGGTCACATGAACAATATTCGGGCAGTTGACAACTGGCATGTATTTATGACATTGGACTGTCTTTGGGTCAGGTGATCATTACCTTTTGTAACTTTCCCTATTGGTTTCTGAGAAGCAACATCATTGGAGGAAGCCAAGATTGCTTAACAGCGGCGAGTGATTTGCTTAGCAACCATAGCAAAATGTCACAAAATGGGCTGCAACTCACTTTCTTCCCTGAATTCCCTATCAAAGCCATTGAAAGGAATTGCAGTCTATTTAATTTCAGGCTTCCCCATTGAGCACTTATAGTTGGGTGTTGTTGTTTTTTTGACTCTTGCAGATGTCTGCACAGTCTGTTCATAGAGAGTCCTGTTATCCATTGATCTTCCTCCTGAATTACAGGTTTACTAAGAACGCCGAGATCCTCTTCTACTTGCTGCACCTATTAAAGATGCTGAAAGGGATGTACGAAAAGTTGACTTACGAGACAGATCCCCTCAAGGCCCAGTTGCCCCTTCTGTTCAAGGGGCTTAAGGAGCAAATAATCTGCCTCTTAAAAAGGTGACAAGGGAGGGGAAGGATTCTGCCAGTAAGGAAACGTTAAACAGGGAGGTGGGCAAAATAATAGATGAGTTGTAGAAGACTAACGTTGCTCTCCTCTCGCCAGTGCTTTTGTGGTGGAGGTACAGCCTAAGATGCAAGTTCCCAATCAACATCCACTGGTGCTGAGAACCAACCACAAGTTCTCTGTCCGGGCCAGGTGAGGGGAATCCTTACTCCAACAATTGCCATTCCTGGGGACTGTTTTGGTCAGGAAACGGAACATTTTAGAAGGGCCCAGATCAAAGGTTGTGGGTCCCAGACATTTATAGTATTGTTGTTGTTGTTGTTATTGTTATTGTCATCTTAGGGAATTACTGTTGTTCATCTGTGCTCAGAAAAAGTAGCTTTCTCTCAGAACAGGGCTAGATTATTTAGTATAAATTTATGATTCAGGTCTATATAACCGCCAGTCTCATAAAGATGAGTCTGGGTGGCTTATAATTAAGACAAATTTAAAAAGACATTATAACAACTTTAAAAAACCCAATATAAAAGCACATAAAACATCCCATCATAGTAAATTCCTAAAGCGCATAGCTGAGGTAATTGTATCTAATGATCACACCAATGTAACGTTGTGCCAGCTCTGGCACATTCCCTGGTCCTCATGCCCATTGGCAAATCCATGTTTCCAGGGTTTTGGAAAGGCCAACAGGATCAGGGCCATTCTTGTCTCCAGATGCAGGATGTTCTAAGGGGCAGGCCCATGACAGAAAAGGATGTTTTCCCAGGCCTCATCAGGTGGAACTCCTTAATGGACAAAACCCACAACGTGTCTCTCCTGCTGGATCTGATGGGGAGGGTAGATGTAGCTTGGGAGAGGTAGTCTCAAATAAACTACCATATTTTTCGGAGTGTAAGACGCACCAAGGTTTTGAAGAGGCAATTTAAAAAAAAAAAAAAAAAAGGTTTTGCACTGTGCAAACCTCCCCAAAACAGCCAGTCTTTTGCGAAAACGGGCCCATTCCCCCCCCCAAAAAGGCATGAATAGCCTTTAGGGGGCTCGCAGAGTGCTCCTGGGGAGTGCCCCCCCCCAAAAAACGAGCAAAAAACAGTCCATTTTTTGTCAAAAAAAATGCATGCATAGCCGTTAAGAGGCTTATAGAGTACTCCTGGGGGCTGGGGGACAGAATTGAGCAAAAAAGCCCAATTTGTCACTCATTTCTGCCCTCCCCAGCCCCCAGGAGCTCTCTGAAAGCCTCCTACAGGCTCTGCACGGCCATTTTGGTGAAGGCTTTGGGAGGCAAAAAATGCTGTATTCACTGTGTAAGATGCACCCAGATTTTCACCCTCTTTTTTGAGGGAAAAGGGTGCGTCTTATACTCCGAAAAATAAGGTAGTCCCATGTCATGTAGGCTTTATATAGATCATTACTAGCATCTTCAGTTGAACCCGGAAGCAAACTGGCAGCCTTTCCAGCTCATGGACAAAAGATGCAACATGTTCAAATTGTATGGCATGTATAACTAACTGCCTGTGTGCTGGATTTTGAACCAGTTGAAGCTTCCAAATATCTGTGGTGGGAATTGAGAAGGATTGCATTTAATATTATAAGTTTTAACTGGAAAAACAGTAGCTTCCTCTTCTTAAATATTTTTTTAAAACTAAGCAGCAGCAAGCTTTTTGAAGAACAGTTACTGTTTCCAGCTCTCAAATACCCTTACGATCACAATTTTTTGGATTGAGATTTCTAATGCAGATTTAGATAGTAAAACAGAATGAATTTGCTCTACTCCATAAACCAGGGGTGTCCAAACTTGGCAACTTTAAGACTTGTGGACTTCAACTCCCAGAATTCCCCAGCCAGCTGGGGAATTCTGGGAGTTGAAGTCCACAAGTCTTAAAGTTGCCAAGTTTGGACACCCCTGCCATAAACCTTAGCACCAAGGTCAAGGAAAAGAGCCCTGGTAGTGCAGTGGTTAGAGTGCAGTACTGCAGGCTACTTCAGCTGACTGCCATTTAGCAGTTCAAATCCCACCAGGACGGCTATATTATTTGGTTATTTAGAAAAAATATACCAGAACACCTCAAGACAGTATTAATAAATAGGATGTTGCAGACACACTTTTGACTAGTAGGAAAGCATTTCATTTTTAAAATATAATTACCTGCCTCCGTCTTTTTTTTTTTGTACCACATGGATTTTAATTGGTTGCTATTCCCACGATTCAGACTACTGGTAAAATTGCTGGATCGAAACAACCCACTGGCGGTGAAGATTGACATTGACAGGTATGTTATTCTACTGAAACTCTAGCCTTTTATAAAAATGACCTGTTTGGTCAGGGTTAAAATAAGAAATATTTTTTTATAAAAGTCTAGAAACCCTAAATGAACTTTTTTGCCACACTTGGTCAGAAATGACAACAATTTTTGGATTTGTGAAAAGATTCAAGGGCGGGGTGAGGTTATGGGAAGAAGTGTTTGTGTAATATAAGTTGGCCAGAGTTGCCTTTTTTTGGGGAACTGGGCAACATATAAATTTAATAAATAAATACCAAAGAAATGGGAAAATGTTAATTTGCTTGTACTTGTTGCAAGGAAGATCTGGTGTTGCTTCTTTAAATGTTCTTTTGTTTTGTTTTGTTTTGTTTTTGCTCTTCTTTTTTCTTTTACATTTTGTATTTAGTTTCTTTCTATTCTTCTCTTTTTTCCCCCTAATTTCTGTTTGTGTTATTATTAAAACTCTTTAATAACAAGTATTTTTTTAAAATAAACCTCTAGGCCAGGTGTGTCTTTATCTGTGGCCCATGGGCCTCACACAGCCCTGGACAACTAGTAATGTGGCCCAACAAGATTGTAAACTTTTAATTTTATTTTGTGATTTATATGTGGCCCATGCAAGTTGGGTTGGACACTCGTGCCCTAGGCTTTGTAGATCTTAACTTTTACTAATGGACCTTGTAGCGTTGTGGTGGGAGGGGACTAGACATGTGGGAATTATCCATTGATTGATCTTCCTTGTTCTTATCTTTTTCAGGGATGCTACTGATTTGACCGGGTAAGAAATCGCTGAATAAAAGCAATGGGGAATAAGGAGCCTTTCCTATCTGGGAGGGTAGTGGATGGACCATGATTCTTAATCTGAAGGTTGTAAAGCTTTACTTATCTGGTTAATGGAGGAGGAGTTCATAGTGGAGCCCTTTTTAGAAAGAGATAAATGGGTTATTGATAGATGTGAGATTTGAAGAACTTCTTTCAGCTCTCAGGCCCATCTCCAATATCACCTACTTAGCAGAATTGAAAAGAAACTGAGATTGGAAAACTGCAATGGATACAGAGGAGGGGAGACTTTTGGAGAAGGCAGTAGTATGCCTGCCCTATTGAGTAATAAGCTCAGGAGTAGATAAGCTCTTATCTAGAAACTCACCTTGGTTCCCATCAAGTTCCCAGTCCGATTTCTTTATTGGATATTTTAAACATTGCACGGTGCTAAATGAGATGTTACAAATCAGACAGGCAGTTTCTGGGGCAATTGTGATGCTCAAGAATATCTCTAGATCCTTCATAAACTATGGGCAATTTTTGCACATAAAAAGATGGGTATCTACAGTTCAGTGTTTTGTTTGAGAGTGTGCTCAGTCAACGGGAAGAAAGGTTCCTTGGAATGGTAAGGAGCCTCCCCAGTTTGCCTTCTGGAAAATTAGTATTTGTGACACAGTCACATATTGACCGTGGCAACTGTTTTGTGAATGGCCATTACAGCTATTTTGGGAGAAAATTCACAACCTACTTTCATAATTCCAAATTTGACAACTGTTTAAAAAGTTTATTATGAATATGTTAATGCAAGACACTATCACTAAATACATACTTGCATAGCAAAGGAGATACCATGATCATGTTTTATATACCCGTATTTATTCGAGTATAACGCGCACACGTGTATAACGCGCACCCACTAATTTTCGATTAAAAATCGGTATAAAATTTTGTTTCACATCAAGCATTGTAAGGGTCTATTTATCTATTTCATTAACTTTTACTGAACCAATGCAAGTACTATTATTTTAGTATAATTCATTACATTTTGTTTATATGCTAAATGTATTATATCATTTTGTTTGCTGTCCTATATCTCACGGAATCTTTTAAAAAATGATTTCCTTTTGATTTTGTTGCATATGCAAAAAGAAATATTTTTGATTGAATACATGTATAGAATAGAAATTTGGAAAATGTCTAGCTTTTTAAAGCTTAGAAGGAAGATGGGTTATTAAGGAAATAGGTTATTAAGGAAAAAATCCCACTGACAATGTAGTGAAGCAGAGGCACATGGAGAAGAGAAAATATAACATCAGTATAATGGGGGGAAATTATCTTTTACCATAAGTTCTAAGAATCACTGTACCTGCTACTCCCAGTAAAATATCTGCGTGCATTTATGCTATAAGTAGAAATTCTGTTGCAATTGCCCCAATTGGTTCACATTTAAGGGAAATAGGACCCGTTCACAGGACCCGCCTCTCACCCTCTTCCTCCTGCCGACTGGAGGAAGAGGGTGAGAGGCGGGTCCTGTGAATGGCGGCAGCAGCGGCGGCAATAGTCGCAACTCAGCTGCCTGCCGCCTTTCCCCTCCTTTGTCTCCCAGCTGGGGCGGCCCGCCGCCGAGTTGCAACTATTGGCGCCGCTGCTGCCCGCCGTTCACAGGACCCGCCTCTCACCCTCTTCGCGGGTCCTGTGAACGGCGGCAGCAGCGGCGGCAATAGCTGGGAGACAAAGGAGGGGAAAGGTGGCAGGCAGCTGAGTTGCGACTATTGAGCACGGCGCGGCGCCGCCTGAGGCCGGGATCGAGGCTGCAGTCCGGAAATTTACAATTTACAATTCGCCTGCGCCCTCAAAACCCCAGCCCTCGTTTATAACATGCACCCACACTTTGATTCCTTTTTTTGGTACAAAATTTTGCGCGTTATACTCGAATAAATACGGGTAAATATAAATATATCAGTGGTGGGTTGCAGGCGGGCACCGTTCCGGTACTGTGCTCTGGAGGGCCCACCCGCCCGCCCGAACTCCTTTCCTGTATCTGAGTTTTTCGGTGTTACGCACACGGAGCGCACATTGCCTGCGCGACGCTCCACCGAGCGCTGCTTGGGGAATCCAAGCATGGGTTAACTTTGTCCATTAGCCTACAGACTGAGTTATGTAAATTGATGGCCACACCTCCTCTGACTGGGCTAGTTCAGTTTTTAAACTCGGTCTAGCCTAAAGAGATGCAAAAACTTTTCTCTCTAGGCTATTAGATAAAAGTAATCATCATTATTATTATTCAGCTTGGATTCCCTTGGACCTCCGTTGTGTGACAGATTCTGAGTCTCTTTCGCGGTAGTGTCAACATTTCCTGCATTTGGGTTCCATTTTGCTTATGGTTGCAATTGACTAGTTAGCGTTCCTAAAGCCTTTGGGGCCAGGGAACCTTTTATTGACTGCGTTACCGCCTACGGTGCTATTCACTGGGAAGGTTGGTTCGCCGCCTTCGTTTGCCTTGCCGTGGTTGGGGGTCGGTTCGCCACCCCGCGTTGCCACTTCATCCGCTACCTGCCATTCCCCTGGTCTCTTCCTTTGCAACACACGGAGTCTGGACGCCCCGTCGTCAGGTCGCTGGAGTCGCTGCCCTTACCTTTGGCATCACGTGCTGCCGGGAGCTGCAGCTGCGGTCGCTAGCTGCTTGCAAAGCTGTGCTTCTCCATGCTGTTGGTGGCCATTTTCTTAGCCAATTTGAATTTCCCACCGCCGGTGTAAATTGCGGTGGCCATTTTGGAGCCAATTTCATGCCGAAAACTAACCGTCTGGGTGCGGTTTTTCTACTTTCCGCCCACAGTGATGTAAAGTCGCCAGTCATCTTGCTCCACGAAGGTCGGTTCGCCACCATTCTGCTGGAGCACACGCTTGCTATCTTGTGGCCTCTGTTTCGATTGCGATCGGCATATGGCCTATCTTTGAACATGAGCTTGTGCCTTTTCAATTCTAATACTACCATGGCAGATCGTTCCACTACTGGGGGCAGCGCGGGGACTTCCACCTCCCCTCAGCTGTCCTCTGATGCCACTGGGGCCTCTTCCAGAGTGGGTAGGACCACCACCAGGGCCGCTAGCCACAGATCCTGCGCTCATCAGCGGCACCTGACAGGGCCACTAAGTGCACTAGTAAGACTAAGAATGGATCTAAGAATCCCACAACCCCCAGGCCGCCTCCCATCGTATTGCCTGAGGGACCTTCTACCTCCAGCTTAACTGGGATTTAAGTTGGTCCCCAGACCTCCCTATCCCTCAAGGCTTAACCACTGAAGGGCCTGAATCAGGTCTTTAGGGCCCTTCTGAATCCAGCCCAGGCCCAGTTCCTTTCCGTTGAGGGGCTTCGGCTACTTTTACTCCCACTGCCGCTGGCATTAGACCGGAGGACAATTCTGAATTTGACCTCTCTCCAGGGCTCAGGGACATGATTGCCACTGCCATTTCTAGGGGAGTAGATGCAGAATTGCAGCGTAGGAGTCAACGATCCAGAAACTTGATTTCTGCTAAAGATTTACCCACCTCTCAGGCTGATCCCCCTTCTCCCTTGCCTTCCATCTACAGTGAGGGCTCTGTTCTGGGGGAGGAAGGGGAAATTTTGGATCTAGAGTTATCAGATGATGAAGGCCTGGTCCAGGATAAAGGTCCCTTCTCGGGCCTCTTTAGGCTGGCCTTATTTAAATCCTTACTTTATAAGACCAAGGCCACTTCTAATTTGGGGGGAGCAACCACCCAAGCGAACACCGAAGTGGGGCTTGACCCCACAGAACACTTGTTCGCCGAACAGGTGCAGGAGCAGGAGGCTATTCTATCGTCCAAATTTTTTTGGGATGTGATCCAAAAACAATGGTCCCAGCCCACCGCAGTCACACCTCCTAGCAATGGTGACAGGAAGCTTTACGCTTCCACACCGGAATTAGACACCATCCTACAGTTTCCTACTGTCGATCCTCCGATAACGGCTTTGGCTTCCCCGGGCCTCATTCCATTCGAGATTTTGAAGGCTGAGGACCACAAAGCAGAGCTAGTTATTCGCAAAATGCACCAGGCGGTTGTCTGGGCGTTGCGTGCTGCTACGGCGGCCTCCTTTTTCAATAGAACTTCTTTAGTCTGGTTAAGACAGCTACAGGAGAGACTAGCCCCAGAGGATTTGCGCCTTCATCAGGATGTTGGCGGCATTAGAATTTTCCTCTGATGCCACGCTCAATGTGGCCAAGTTCACATCCTGAGCTGTGGCATCCAACATAGCTTCTCGTCGCCTCTTATGGCTACGCCATTGGCAGGCGGATGTTTGCTCTAAATGGCGCCTTGTTTCCACCCCCTTCAAGGGCGATTCCCTCTTTGGAGCGGTTTTAGACTCTATATTGATTGAGACGAGGGACAAGCGAAAGGTGCTTCCTTCGACTGCCAGGCACACGGATCGGCGGCAACAACCTTACCCTCAGTGGCAGCCTTTACATGTCGGGAGTTCGGGATACACTCCCCTTCCCTTTACCCCTCTATCTAACAGATCCGTCTCTCAGTCTCAGGACAGGTTTCAGGATAGAGCCAATACTAGGGACAGAGGTAGACACCACCAACAACAGACCCAGGCCTGGCGGCCCTTTCTTGACGCCAACAACCGGTCCTTTCGTAGGTACCAGTGACTCGCACGAGGTTGGCCCTATTGGCGGGTGTTTGGCTGCCTTTGCCCATCAATGGGAAGCCACAACCTCGGATGCCTGGGCTCTTCAGACCGTGAGGCTGGGCCTCACTCTAGAATTCCTGGCCATCCCCCCGATATGTTTCATCTGATGCCCGGTTCCCAGGTGCCAGGTAAAAAGACACCTGATGGAAACAGAAATTCAGCACCTCATTTCCATCAACGCCATAGAGCAAGTGCCACGAGGGCAGGAGGGTCTAGGATTTTACTCCATACTTTTCCTAGTTCCCAAGAACTCGGGGGGGATGGCGGGCCATCCGGGACTTAAAACGGCTCAATTTCTATCTAAAGTACCAAAAATTCAAAATGCAATCGCTCAATAGCATTCTAGCGCGCATTCACCAAGGCAATCTGCTTACCTCCATCGACATCAAAGAGGCATACCTGCACATGCTGATTCATCTGGCCCATCGAAGGTTCCTGCACTTCCAATTTGCAGGGCATCATTTCTAGTACTGGGCCCTGCCATTCGGCCTATCATTGGCCCCGCGAACCTTCACCAAATTGCTAGCAGTGATCGCAGCCTCGCTGAGGTCAGTTCCCGTAAGGGTCAATTGTTATCTAGACGACATCTTGGTCTTATCGCCTTCCTGGGACCAAGCTTGTCGCGACCTGTAGCTGACGATCGGCCCCTTACAATATCGTGGCTTTGTACTAAACTTCCCAAAGAGCCATCTGCACCCGACCATGTCCCTTCTACATCTCGGGACTATCATTGATTCAGAAATTTGTGTTGTGTCCCTCTCTCAGGAGAGGCAACAAAGTCTACAGTCCCTGGTGAGTCAAGTGTCCAATCAGAGGTCACCTTCCCTCGCAGTACTGTCCCAACTTCTAGGGAAGATGATATTTTGCATAGACATTGTCCCTTGGGCGAGGTTCTACGCACGACCACTCCAGTGGTTTCTCCTCCCCTTTCAGAGGACCCATACCAATCATTCTCAGACCAGGACTCATTTACCGACCAAGGTGTCTCTGTTGCTCCATTGGTGGATGTCATCCCGCATCCTCAAGGGATGCCTCTTCAAGGAACTGGAGCGGATCATAGTTGCAACAGATGCAAGCCAATTCGGGTGGGGAGCCCATGCCCTGGATTGAGTGGCACAGGGTGGTTGGACCTCCCCGGAGCTGCGGAACAGAATCAATTGGCTGGAGCTACGAGCTATCCATCTAGCCCTCCGCAGGTTTCAAGACCTGGTGACGTCCAACCATGTGTGTTGATACTCACTGACAATGTGGCCTCCAAGGCGCATGTCAGCCGCCAGGGGGGCATGCACTCCAAATCTCTGATGATGGAAGCAGAACATCTACACCACTGGGCAGAGAACCATCTGTTGGCAATCCGAGCGGAGCGTATATCGGGCACTGCAAACATCCAAGCGGATTGGTTGAGCAGGGCCATGGTGGATCAGAAGGAGTGGCGGTTACACCCAGCCGTGTTCCAAGAGCTTTCCCACTGCTTCCTTCAACTGCAGGTGGATTTGTTCACTCAACCCGGCAACACACACCTGCCGTGATTCTACACCAGGTTTCAGGTATCAGGGGCAGAAGGCACCGACGCCCTTTGCAGTCCTTAGCCAGAGGGCCTCCTTTAGGCCTTCCCGCCCCTACCAATTGTACTGCTCGTCATCCAGAAGGTTCTAGCGGAATGGGCAGAGGAACTACTGGTCGCACCGATGTGGCCGAGACGTCCCTGGTATGCCGACGTCATCCATCTGTCAATCTCACGCCCATGGAGGATCCCGGACGATCGTATATTCCTCTCACAAGGAGCTGTCATTCATCCGAACCCACAGCTACTACAATTAGCCGTGTGGCACATGAGCGGGCGATCCTGAGTCAACAGCATTTCTCTGACAGAGTCATTTCCACGATTCAGGCAGCTCGCTGCCCGTCGACAACCCGTATCTATGAAGCCACCTGGCGCGCCTTCTGCAGATGGTGTCGAGCTACAGATGCAGACCCAACCAAGGCAACCATACCGCAGGTATTGACTTCCTACAGATGGGCATGGACAAGGGGTTAATACCTAACACCCTCCGCCGCCAAATTGTGGCTTTATCTACCGTGATTGGTGGTGGGTGGGGCCACTCCCTGTTACAACACCCAGGGGTGCGGGCCTTCCTGAAAGGTGCATTAAACCTTAGCCCATCCATGGTCCATCGTTACCCCACCTGGGACCTTTCCCTGGTACTCAAGGCCCTCACAGCTGCTCCATTTGAGCCTATTTGGACCATCTCTCTCAGATTACTGACTCTTAAGACTATCTTTTTAATAGCCATCACGTCGGTTAGACGAGTGTTCGAGTTGGCAGCACTCTCCGTCCGGGACGACTTCTGCATCTTCCATCCGAACAGAGTCGTCTTACGTTTGGACCTAACGTTCCTTCCAAAAGTCAACTCGTGGTTCCACAGGTCACAGGAAATCATTGTCCTGGATTTCTGCCCACATCCATCTCATCCCCAGGAACGGCGCTGGTATCACCTCGATGTCTGTCGTTCACTTTGCCGCTATGTGCGGTACATTGCGTCATTCATTTCGTGTCTTTCCAACCAGCCACCATGGGGCAAAAGGCATCGTCTCACATTGTCGGCTACTGGTTGAAGGCGTGTATTGCCCTCACCTACGACTGTCAGTCCCAACCAGTTCCCAGTCGCATCACTCCCCATTCCACCAGAAGTGCTGCCACGACGGCAGCCTGGGCAACACAGGCCTCGGTAGAGGACATATGCAGGGCAGCGACCTGATCAACGCCCTCGCCCTTTATCCGCCATTACAAAGTGAATGTTTATGCCTCGGCTGAGGCGTCCTTTGGACGACGCATGCTACAAAGGGTAGTTTCCTCGGCTACTCCAAACCAGCCTCGCTCCCACCCCTAAAGTTTATTGCTTTGGCATGTCCCATGCTTGGATTCCCCAAGCAGCGCACAGGAGAACAACCGTTGACTTACCTGCATGGTCCTTCTCTGTGCGCTGCGAGGGGAATCCAAACCCGCTCTTGGCTTTGGCTGTTCTGGGCCTGGATTTACCTGTCTCAGAATACTTACCTGACTTGCCTTTCACTTCTGTACTACTTTTTGTATCTCTCAAATCGGCTGAACATTCGTGCAAAATTGAACTAGCCCAGTCAGAGGAGGCGTGCCCATCAATTTACATAACTCAGTCTCTAGGCTAATGGATAAAGTTAACCCATGCTTGGATTCCCCTCACAGCGCACTTAGAAGGACCGTTCAGGTAGTCAATGGTTGTTCTCTGGCCACCAAGAAATGGCATGTTTTGTGATTGATCCTTGTATTTTTATCTTCTCACTCTCTGTTTTTCATTTTGAAGGTTCCGGAAGTTTAATATTTTGACATCCAGCACCAAAACCTTGATGATGGACGAGCCCCAAAAGCAAGGACTCGTTTGTGATTTTAAATACATTGTATGTGAATATTGGATGATGTTTTGAATCTTTAGATATATGGGAAGGAGAAAGGATAGTTAGAACAAGAGGATCTGTTTTAATGCTAAAAGGGGGGACTGGAAATACAACATGAACCGCAATGGCATAGTGGTTAGAGCGCAGTTCTGCAGGCCACTTCTGACTGCCGGCTCACTGCAATTTGGCAGATCAAATCTCACCAGGCTCAAGGTTGACTCAGCCTTCCATGCTTCCGAGGTCGGTAAAATGAGGACACAGATTGTTGGGGGCAATAGGTTGACTCTGTAAACAGCTTAGAAAACCTCTCTAAGAGGGCTGTAAAAAGCACTATGAAGCGGTATATAAGTCTACGTGCTATTGGTTCCCCCCCCCGCCCCAAAAAGGAAACCTAGCCATTGCTAACAGAAACCTTTTTTTTGGGGGGGGGGGGGCATCCTGTTCTACTAAATTTTGGCAATAGCTAAGAAATTTGGTCTATATTTCTTGTACGCTATATCTAGTGGTTGTCCATTTGGGATGCATTTTTTTAAAAATTTCACATGCCTAAAAGATCACCACGTTTCTCCTTTTTATTCTTCCCCTTCCATGTTACTCCTGCAGATTTTAATTTTTTCCATAGTTGTGTTTTAGTTGGAGTTGTGGGAGATGAAAATGTGGTGAAAATCAGATTGTGTTTACTTGTATTTTTTTTAATGCCTCCCGTGAATCAGCTTTATTGGGTGAAAAAGTCGTGGGAGCTCAGGTGCTAAGCAGGGGTGGTGGGCTTCAAAGATTTTGCAAGGGTTTCTCTGCCTGATTGCTTGGTGGGCGTGGCCTAGTCGGCCTCCTGGACCATGGTGGGAAGGGGGCACTTTGACCTCCCTGGGCTTTTTTCAAGCCTCTGGGAGGGCAAAAACAGCCTCCCCAGGCTCCAGAGGCCCTTCCCGAACTTCCGCTAGGCCCGTTTTTCACCCTCCCAGAGCCTCCGTGCGCGCCCTGCAGTTACCTGCATCCAAAACGGGCCGCGTGGGGACTTCGGGGAGGGGCACAATGAAGTGGGTGGGGCCAGCCAGGAGTGGGATTTGGGGGTTCTCCAAACTGCACAGAATCTTAGCTAGAGATTCTCCGGAACCCCTGAGACCCCCCCAGCAGCCCATCCCTGGTACTAAGGCTGTAGCAGCTGAAGCTTGAGTGGGAACAAAGGAGAAAATTTGGCTCCTGCTGCTTCCAGACCTGCTGCAATTGATCTCAGATCCATGAGGGTCACTCTTAACCATCTAGGTCTGTGGTTCTCAGTCTTTTTTCACAACAGATCCCCTTTCAATGCAGGTAGTCCTTTTGACTTACGACCACAATTGAGCCCAAAATTTCTGCTGCTAAGTGAGACATTTGTTAAGTGAATTTTGTCCCATTTCACGATCTTTCTTGCCTCAATCGTTCAGTCAGTCACGGCAGATGATAAGTGAGTAACCCGGTTGTTAAGTGAATCTGGTTTCCCCATTGACTTTGCCGGTTGCCAAGCATCTGAATTTTGATCACACGATCATGGGGAATCTGCAATGGCCACAATTCACCTTTTTCAGTGCCGTTGTAACTTCCATGTGGTCGCTAAATGAACTGTTGTAAGCCGAGGACTACCTGTATCTTTTGTAGCCACGGACCATTGCCAGAGAGACCCAAGACTTAAGTCAAGATTTAAATCATAACATTTCTTCAAGCCTTCGCAAACTCCCTGTGATGACATCACACACACCCCAGGGATCCACGGATCACAGGTTGAGAACCACTGAATTGGGTCATAACAATGGGACTGAGTCAATGGCTGACTTGGCAGCTGCAGTTTGGAAGGAGGTGGTAACACAGTAGCTATTCCCTCCCTCTTGTGCTGATTTTCTAACTCAGGTCCTGTCAGGCACCCATCCAGGTTTGCTTGTTTTTAAAAGGAAAAAAGTGTTGGGCAAGGAGGAGCCCTTTGTCACCTGTAGTTCCAAGCCCCAAGGCAACCACCTGTCTTGCATCTACTGCTTCGGTCCCCTTGCCAAACACACAAAATGTATTAGAGCAGCGATGGCGAACCTTTTTTGGCTCGCGTGCCACAAGGGGGGAGAGCGCAGGGGGGTTGTGTGCGGGTGTGCCGCACCCATTATGCAATGCGCGACCCCCCAATACGCATGCGCGCACAACACGCGGCCCACCCCATTTTTACATGCTTTTTTCGCCCTCTCCAGGCTCCAGAGGCTTTATAGGAGCCTGGGGAGGGCGAAAAGAGCCTCCCCCGACCCCCCGGAGGCCCTCCGGAGGCTTCAGGGACCGTCCGGAGGCTTCCCTGAAGCCTTCGGAACGCTTAAAACCACCCTCCGAGCAAACTGGAAGTGACTTCTGGTTTGCTCGGAGGGTCGTTTTAAGCGCTCCGAAGGCATCAGGGAAGCCTCCGGACAGTCCCTGAAGCCTTCGGAACGCTTAAAACGACCCTCCGAACAAACTGGAAGTGACTTCCGATTTGCTCGGAGGGTCGTTTTAAGCACTCCGAAGGCATCAGGGAAGCCTCCGGACGGTCCCTGAAGCCTTCGGAACTCTTAAAACCACCCTCTGAACAAACAGGAAGTCACTTCCAGTTTGCTCGGAGGGTTGTTTTAAGCGTTCCGAAGGCTTCAGGGAAGCCTCCGGACGGTCCCTGAAGCCTCCGGAGGGCCTCGGGGGGGGGGGGGGAGGCTCTTTTTGCCCTCCCCAGGCTCCTATGGAGCCTGGGAGGGCAAAAAATGGTTTTTAAAAAGGTGAACTCAGTTGGCCAGTTCGCCATCACTGTATTAGAGAGTTCAGGTGGCTAAAATTTTGACCTATTATTTACCTAGTCATTAAAAATCTAGTGTTTAACTTTTTCAGGAAGTACGTTGTTCCAGTGTTTGGTACTGTAGCAGCAAAATGGCATTGCCCATCAAAACCCAAATAATCTACATCCCCTTTTCTAAAAAGATGTTAAAATAATGAATGCTCTGATAAAATTGTTGGGTGTCAGGAGCATAAAACAACCGCAGAGAACATTTGTTTTCTCAGTTGCATAAATTAATGGTGCTATGCTTCAGCCTTTTATTTAAATAATCTTTTAAAACCAACTTGAACACTCAATATGCAAGAGAAGAAGTTGAGGAGAAGCTGAAATTGGTGAGAAAAAAAAACAATTGGGAAGACATGCTTCTGATCTCACACCAGCTTTCCGCTATTCATTAAAGTACAGACTTCTTTTCCAGACATTTATGTTGGTCTGTAAGAAAGACCCCATTACTTCAAAAGTTGCATTAAAATGTCCAGCATCAACGATTCATTTATTTTAAAGCAGAGGCATGGTTTTTTTTTCAAGCTTTCATGGAAGACTAAAAAGATTAGCATGCTTTAATGAACAACAGAGAGGTTTTGCTGTGCTTGCACAAGATGTCCAGTATTTTTTCAGAATTATTTTCTAAGGGGCTACAGTCATTAAAACTTAGTTTTGTTTTATAATAGGTTCTTTTGTTTGTACAGCGGAATAGGATGATAAGTATTTCTTTGAAAAGATAACCTGCTGAAGTGATATATTTGGAAGGCAATAGGTTGGAGAAAACTTTCAGCAATACAATGATTTGGTTTGATCTGATCTGATCTTTGTTCCCTTTCAGCCTCGTTAATAAAATTTTTCTCTCCTCTCTCTTCTCTCCGAGGAAGACAGTGAAAGAACAGAAAATCACTGGTGCAGGGAAAGGCAACAAAGGGATTAGTGAGGTGAGATTTCAGTTAAATAGCCATAGGTTTGGACTTAATAATCAATACCTGGAAGCTGTGTTATCTCATTCCCAGCAAATGTGAAGAACGTGCTTCTTAGGGTGGTAGATACATGTTCAAAAATTGAGAAATAGATCTCAAATTACAAATGAGGAATAATTGCAAATTACAGTACTTCCTTAATCTTTGGCTTACACTTCTGTTTCATGGATGTACAATTTTTTTCCACAAAAGTAGTTTCCTTAAAATGATATAAGTGGAACTAATATTAGAAATAAAATGAAAACAGAAAATTATTGGTATGAAAAGATAACGTTGGGATCGCTGAAATGCCACCCCGAGAACCCATCAGAGAAAGTAAATAAGCAAGGGCAACAATGGAAAGGAGAGGGGATGAGGAGGGAAAAGAAGAAAGGGTACAGTAGAGAAAGTAAGGGTGGGAAATTAAGAGTAGGAGAGAGGATAAGAAAGAGGAGGAGGAGAGGGGAAAGAGAGGGGAAGAAGAAAGAAGGAAGGAGAGGAGAGGAGGAAGGAAGAAAGTAGAGAAGGGAAGTTAAGAAGATGGAAGGAGAAAGGTGTTGCAAAAGAAGATGGAGGCACGGGGTGGCAAGAAAGTGACCCAAACTGAATTATATACTGTATATGAGTGTAAAAATTAATATAGAGACTATGATGAATAGACAAATGTTAAATAGCAATTATAAGAATGTATATCTAAGAATGAATTTGAAAGGGAAAAATAAAAAAAAAACTTTTTACAAAAAAAAGTAAAGTTTCCTTCAAGTCAGGCCCTACTCCTGGTGTCCTCATGGATGTGTTCATGCAGTTTTCTCGGAAGAGGCATTGCTTTCTTCCAGGTTGATCTTCAACCCTCCCAATGTGTCCTAAGCCCTGGAAGGCCCTTATCCAGATATAAACCCAAATATAAAAGAAGTCTATCCCAGCTTCTTTTGTTGTTTCAATGGGGTTCTGATTTGCTGCAGGAGATTTTATTTGCTACTAGTTGATAACCCGGGACCAGGATTGCAGGGATTGCCATTGCTAAGCAACGGCATTGCCCTTTTATGGCCTCTTTGCTTGGAGATGGAAGTTCTGCTCCTAATTGCCATTGTAAGGTGAGGAATCCCTTCACCGATCGCTTTCTTTTCTTTGAATGTATAAACAAAACCAACTTGTCAGCCACTAAAGGGAACATATCTCTTACAAAAGGGGCACTTGTAAGCTAGTGCTGCAGTAAAACCTGAAAGCATGGCACGCAATAGCCTCATGAGCTCTGATCAGCCTCTGTTCATTTTCTCCTGGGGTTTGGGTGATAGGGATCGTTGTCCGTCACTGAAGAATTGCACGTTATAACTTTCACCCTGGACTACTCCTATCAAGATATCACCTGCGAGCTACAGGTAAACAGAATCTTCTGATTCCATTAAATTTAGGAGGGGGGCAGCTTTATTATTATTTATTTTTTTTCCTTTTATTTATTAAACATGAAACTCAGTCAACTGAACATTTAAAGTTGTGTCACAAATACCATTGACTGGTGCTAATTTTTATCATTATTATTTACTTTATTCATTAAACATGAAACTCAAGTCAACTGAAAATTCAAAAATGCGTCATAAATACCATTGACTGGTATCAACCAGGTACCTTCTTAAAATATACGATATTCTGAGTACCGTAGGTTTTTTGCAGTTCCGCTGGTGTTATTGCAGGAAGCTGCAATTTATTGATGTATTTTGTAAAATTCTTGGACATGGTATCAAGTGCCTCAATGACAATGGGTATCACTGTTACATGTTTCATCCATAATCGCATAGTTTCGATGCCCAGGTTGCAATATTTTGTTATTTTTCCCAGTTCTTTTTCTTTGACTCTGGCGTCTCCTGTTCCCGCAATATCAATAAATTGTACATTTCAGTTGTTTTTTATTATTTATTTATTATTGTTGTTGTTGTTATTATTTCATATTGGCATTATGGCATCAGGGAAACTTAGACTGAATTTGGGGAGATCCTGGTTAACTAGATCAGGGGTCTCCAACCGTGGCAACTTATAGACTTGTGGACTTCAACTCCCAGAGTTGCTCAGCCAGCTGGCTGAGGAATTCTGGGAGTTAAAGTCCACAAGTCTTAAAGATGCCAAGGTTGGAGACCCCTGAACTAGATTCTCCTCTGATCTGTTTCTGGTCAGTGGTGGCATAAGATACATCCCTTCTCTCTGTGGTTATAAAACCAAAAGACTCAATATTTGTTGTTTCTTATGAGATGGGCAGCTATATAGAATTGATGTATAAACAAACAATATCGCCTATTTTCTATACGAGTCTAAATTTCTAGACTTTTCTTAATATGAAGGAGAAATCAAAATATGTTACTAACTCTCGAAATAACTATCATCTTTCTGCCTTGCCACTACACTGTCCCTCCCCAAGAACTACCTGAGAATGGCTATAATCCATTGTGGTTGGAATTGTGTCTGCACATCTTGCTTTTATGTCACTGAATGGACCTACAAATACAGCAATAAGTCCTTTGTAGAGTTCAATGCCCTGGAGTACCTTTGTGGTGTGTTTGCATCATTTCCCTCTTGTCTAACCTTTTTTCATCATCAGACATCCACCTTGCCAGTGGTGATCGTTTCCAATGCCAACCAGATTGCCAGCGCTTGGGCTTCCATTTTATGGTTTATTATGCTCAGCAGAGATACTAAGGTAAGAATCTGTTTTCTTACAGCTGTTTCTCAGAAGTGGGCATGATCTCTCTACTGTAAACCAAACTTCTTCTACCCAGATTGGCCACAATAAATGATACATTTAACCTCTCCAACGTCTGAGTTTAAAGCAACCCTCCCTAAAATGATGTTCCCCCAGGCATGTAAGAGAAAGGTCTCATCATGGCTGAGGACAGAGAACTTTCTAGTGCAAACTAATAAGAAAAGGTGTTCTGACCTAGGCTTCCTGATACAGTAAAAAGCGCATGCTTAGTTCCCAAAACCCTCTTTTTGCTTCAAAGGCTGTGAATTATGTTCATTCACAGACCGTAATGAGTCCCGTATAGTTGTAAAGAGTCCTACAGTAGGCTGCCAAAGTCTTTCGGGATAAGGCTGATAAGCACCCACCTTTATCTTCCTTGAAATGCTGCCAATGCCAAATTGGCAATTAGCTTGGCAAGGCCACACGGAGCAAAGAGTCAAAACAGCTTCAGAAGGTAAACTGACCAGCATTAAGCAAGTTGCTTCCTGCAAAGGCTCACGTGCTTTGCTCCTCCTTTATGTCCTATGAGATGGGCCAATCACTTCCAAGTCTTACTCCCGAGTCATCCCTTCTATCTTAACTGTCTTTGCCTTCTGGAAGCTCTGGGAACAGGGGGAGCCTGTTCCTCTGCCTTGCTGCTGTATGACTCTGGAGACTCCGGAGGCAGCACATAATTCCCAGATGGCCCTGGCCCCCTCTCTGCCTCCGACGCAGACCCCTCGTTTGAGCCTTCCCCAGACTCCAGGACTGGCCCATGTTCCTCCCAACCGCCTCGCTGTCCGACTCTGCTGCCAGCTCCTCAGGCCGTCAGCGGACCACAACAAAAGGTTGCAGAATGCTAATCTGTCCTCCCAGTTTCCTTGGGCGGCCCAAGGGGATGAATTACATATGTCTCTAAATCTGTTCCTCGTAGATATCCCTTTGCATGAGGAGGGGGGGGGCATATTTAAAATAAAATCAAGTATCTGATTAATGCTTTTTTCTTCCCCCTTCCTAGAACCAACTGTTTTTCTCCAAACCACCAGCTGCCACCTGGGCCCAGCTTTCTGTTGTATTGTCCTGGCAGTTCTCAGCAGTTAGTGAGCAAGGCCTGGATAACCATCAACTCAACATGCTGGGAGAAAAACTCTGTGGTAAGAATGGGAGGTTTTGTCCCTATGCAGACGAAGCGGGGATTCCATTGATATGGACAGGTCTGGGTTTAAAGTCCTGCCCAGGCATATTCTGTCTCTTGTTTTTTCAGCAGAGACGTTTAGGCAAAATTGGGCATTTATAAATTGGGCATTTAGGAGCTGGGAATGTAGAATCAGAATTGATTCATTGGAGGGCTGTGCTTTATTTTTTCCATTCGGCTTCCCAGCAGTTTTCCACTGATTCTCCTTGTGAGACAAGAATAGCCCTGTTGAAAGAAATAAGGGTGTCAGGGTTCCAAATAGCATCCAAAAGTAAATCAGAGTCCAAGGCAAAGCATTGCTCAAAGTTCCAATTTATTAAGAGAGCCATTTGGCACATCTGGGAAAACCCGAATCTGAAAGCTCTCCGGTTTTCCCCATCTAGTTGAAAGTTCAAGATCTTGCCCCCCACACCCACAAGTCCATCACATGGTCCAATCTTCCACTGCCATGCTTGCAGTCCCACCCATCCAGTTCCTGTCAGGTGCAGAGGTGCAGAGACAAAGGATGACTTTGGCTTTCTAAAAGGAATTTTGTTATGGCTACATAGCATCTAATTCAGTACAATCCCCACTCCCATTTTCCCACAATAGTAAAAGGCATAGTAGAATAATAGAAAGTGTGGCGGGCCAAAGATCCAAGAGAAATATGGCTGCAGGCCTGACAAAGGGTTCTGCTCGGGTTCACATCCTTATCAAGGCAGTGATGTGGTTTTTCTCCTTACTTTCTCCTTCCCATCAAAGGGCCAGGCGTGAACTCAAAGAGTACCATCACATGGGATCGGTTTTCAAAGGTAAGGAATTGTCCTCGAAAAAAGCTCCTTCGGGGTGTCTGCTGTCCACCTGCCAGCATCCTCGTTTAGCTGCCCTCTGTTTTCTTTCCCCTCCAGGAACCGACTGGAAGCTCCCCAGAGGACAATAATTTCAGCTTCTGGACCTGGATTGATGGGATCCTACTCCTGATTCAAGAGCATCTCCTTCAGCTCTGGAACAAGAAGTAAAGATTGGGGAGAAACAAAAAGTGATAAAAACGAGGACCACTTGATTATTGCTAGCCTTTGGGGGAAGTGCCAAATCATGCCCAGGTAGTCCTCAACTTGCAACAGTTTGTTTAGTGACCGTTCCGAGTTACAGCGGCACTGAAAAAAAGTGACATGACCATTTTTCATGCGTACAGCTATCGCCATGGTCACAGGATCAACATTTGAATGCTTGGCAGGTGACTCATATTTATGACGGCTGCAGTGTCCCAGGGCCAGGTGATGCCCTTTTGCGACCTTCTGACAAGCAAATGGGGAAGCCAGGTTCACTTAACAGCCGTGTTAACTAACTTAACAATTGCGGTGATTCGCTAAACAATGGTGGCAAGAAAGGTCGTAAGATGGGACTGTTTCACTCGGCAACAGAAATTTCGGGCTCAATCGTGGTTGTAAATTGAGGACTACCTGTATTCCTTAGGGAGACAGTCCCAAATATCGGGGTGGTAGCAGCATCTCTCCTGGATTTGGGAAGAGAATTTCATAACCTTATCTTGGAAGCTGGGGATACAGCTTTTTCCCATAATGTTTGGCATCATGTTGTCCTACACCACTGTTGTTTTTTTTCAATCTTGGTAACTTTAAGACATGGGGACTCCATCTCCCAGATTCCCCAGGCAATATGCTGGCTTGGGACTTGTGGGAGTTGAAGTCCACCTATTTTAAAGTTGCCAATTATTTTTTTAAAAAAATAACCTGTCCTAGACCTTGAAGTCTGTAGAGATTCTCAGTCATCCAGGTGATGGTTATCCCAAAGGTGCTTTTTCAGGAGGCAACTGGACTTCCTTGGGTTGTTGTTGTTTTTTTAAACCTTTTGAAGACATTTCACATGTCATCCAAGAAGCTTCTTCAGCTCTGACAGAAGAGTGGTATCAGGTGCTAAGTGTCCTAGACCAGTGGTCGGCAAGCCGTGGCTCACGAGCCACAAGCGGCTCTTTACACATTTTAATGCGGCTCTTCTGTGTGCCGGATTATTATCCTCCCTAATCATTGTGGGTCGAAAAGAAAAAAGGGAAAGGGGCGCTTGTTTTGAAGCGCCCGCTCCCCTCCCTCCTCTCGGGCACTTCAAAACAAGCGCCCCTTTCCCTTTTTTCTTTTCGACCCACAATGATTAGGGAGGATCCTAAAGTCAGGCGGGGACCCGCCCCCTCCCAGCAAAAATCTAACCGGGGAGCCGGGCAGTAGCAAATTAGCCAATCATGCGAGGAAAGCGAGGTCTGACCGGGTGGGCAGCGAAACTCCAGGGCTCTCTGTTCTAATTCCCCGTGAAAACTGTTGCCTCTGAAGCGTTTGCTCTACTGTTTGAACCTTTAAGCGTCCCTTTCCCTGAAGTCGGGTGGGGACGAGAAGCGAGGAGGCAGAAAAAGAAACGGAGCCTTTTTCTGCCTCCTCGCTTCTCGTCCCCGCCCGACTTCAGGATCCTCCCTAATCATTGTGGGTTGAAAAGAAAAAAGGGAAAGGGACGCTTAAAGGTTCAAACAGTAGAGCAAACACTTCAGAGGCAACAGTTTTCACGGGGAATTAGAGCAGAGAGCCCTGGAGTTTCGCTGCCCACCCGGTCAGACCTCGCTTTCCTCGCATGATTGGCTAATTTGCTACTGCCCGGCTCCCCGGTTAGATTTTTGCTGGGGGGGGAGCTCCTTGGCCTCCGTCTCTTTTTCTCCCTCCTCGCTTCTTGGGGCTCCACCAATGGGGGAGCAAGGCCCAGCACCAGGCTTTGGGCTAACACAGGGGTCTGCAAAGTTGGCTGTTTTAAGACTGGTGGACTTCAATTCTCAGAATTCTGGGAATTGAAGTCCACCAGTCTTAAGAGCCAATTTTGCAGATCCCTGGGCTAATATGATTGATGTCCTTGGTGGACTTCAATTCTCAGAATTCTGGGAGTTGAAGTCCACAAGTCTTCAAGCTGTCAGGTTTGAAGACCCCTGGGTTTTTTTTTTTTCTAAAGGGTTAGGGGTGCAAGGATCTTGTAACTTGACAGCTTTAAGACTTGCGTGCTTCAAATGCCAGAGTTTATTGAAACTAAAAACAGTGTACCATCCTATGTATTTTCGGTTTTAAAAATGTGGCTCTCAAAATAAATTTCAATCGTGGTTTTGGTGAGATTTGGCTCAGTTGAAAAAAAAGGTTGCCCACCACTGTCCTAGACCTTAGCTGAGATTGCAGAAGCCAGGAAAAGAGCACAGTGTTTAGGGGCTTTTTTGCCTGGGACAGCCATTTACTAACCCGTGACTCTGCCTGCAGGAACCAGGGTTTGAAAAGGTACAGTGAGGAAGAGGTGAAACCAAAGCTGTTGGAAAGCAAAGGAAAACGAGGGGCTTCTCCTGATCTGTTTCTTTCCCATTCCCAAATTTGACTAGACTCATCATGGGATTTGTGAGCCGCAAATATGAACAGCGTTTGCTGAAAAGGAAAAGAGCTGGCACCTTCCTGATACGTTTTAGTGAGAGTATCCCCAGTGGCGGCATCACCTTTACCTGGGTAGACTTTAACAATGAGGGTGAGTTTTTGGATTCCTATCTTACTTTTTAATCATCCCCAGTGATGCCTTAGAAAATGGCTTATCCCAGCTTATTAAACTTTGGCATGATAATAGACCAGGATAATAGACCAGGAAGAACAGCAAAGATGATTAGGGAACTGGAGGTTGAAACATATTGCAGAAATTAGGTATGTCTAGTCTAATGAAGAGAAGGACTAAGGGGTGACATGATAGCAGACTTCCAACGTTTGAGGGGCTTTCACAGAGAAGAGGAGATTGGCCTTTTCTCCAAAGGACCTCAAGGCAAGACAAGAAGTAACAGATGGAAACTTACCAAAGAAAGGTTCAACATAGAACTAAGGAGAAGTTTCCTGAAGGTGAAAACGAGTGGACCAGCTTGCTTTCAGAGTTCTCCATCAATGGAGGTTTTTAAAAAGAGATTAGACAGCTATTTGTCAGGAATGGTGTAGGATCTCTGCTTGAGCAGAAGGTTGTACTAGAAGACCTTCAAGGTCCCTTCCAACTCTATTATTCTGTCTTCTGAATCCCCCGCTCTTCTCATCAAGCGCATTGCCCTCCCAGATTCAAATTTCTGGATGATCACCGAGAACCCAATTTTTGCAGGTGCTCCCGAGTTCCATTCAGTTGAGCCCTACACCAGGAAAGAGCTGGACTTCCTTTCACTGCCTGATATCATCCGAGATTACCAACTCCTGGCGAAAGAGGTCATTCCAGAGAATCCACTCCTCTACCTGTATCCTGACATACCAAGGGATGAAGCTTTTGGTTCTTACTACAAAGAATGCCAGAAAGGTATTAGTGGCTACCAGTTTTTCCTTGGGCATTCTCTACTGCAGGGGTGGCAAACAAGTTCGACAAAAAGAGCCAAAATTTTAAACTGTGAGAGTCAGAGAGCCACACCATGTGCTCCCTTTTGGCGCTAAACCCAGAAGTACGGTCTTGCCCCGCCCCTGGCGACGCGACGACGCTTGCCTGTGCTCCACCAGCTTGGCTGGGAACGGAGACGTTTCCTCAGCGGAGCGGAGCGCCTGAAAGGGACGCAGGCTCAGCCTGCCAGGCTGCCACCACTCCACTGAAGACATTGCTGAGCAGAGAAACGTCTCTGTTCCCAGCCGAGCTGGTGGAGCGCAGGCAAGCGTCGTCGTGTCGCCAGGGGCGGGGCAAGACCGTACTTCCGGGTTTAGCGCCGAAAGGGAGCGCGCGATCCGGGTTTAGCGCCGAAAGGGACAAAATCCAAACTTGGCAAAGAGCCACAGTATACAAAATAATGATAAGAGGCAAAGAGCCGCATTCATTTTGGCCGGGAGCCGCATGCGGCTCGAGAGCCGCGTGTTCGCCACCCCTGCTCTACTGGGACTTTTATTTATACCCTGCAATTTGGCTGAACTGCATTTTTTCCCATGGATGAGTTCCGATGTATTCTGATATTTCCAGAATTGCTGTATGGATGTTGACATCTAGTAAATGTAATTGTTTGGATAGGGAAGGTTTAAAGTGCATTTTGTCAGAGGGACAATGATGTTGATTATGTTGACACCTTACAGAGCAACCTAAACTGTTCCAGGGGTTTTTACAGTTTAAAGGCAGCAAAGACGGATGATGCCTCAGGTATACAAGTGATGCTCTTGGCATGGCAAAGAAATCTTCAATTAGTAAACATGGGATCTTTCTTTGTCATGCAGATCTCAGCAATTGGAGCAAAAGATTAGGGCTTCCCCTTTCCGTGCATCATTTCCACCAGAGTTCTTCTGAAATATTCATGCTGTTCTGAATAAAATTATAGTGCAAACATTTATCTCCATAGTAAGGATGTTTGTTTGTTTGTATCCTGCATTTATTTATTTTACAACAAACTTAAGGCAAGCAAACATGTCCCAGCACACCTTCCTATTTCCCCCACAACAGCCACCCTGTGAGTTGGATTGGGCTGAGATAGAGAGTGACTGACCCAAAGTCACTCAGTTGGCTTTCATGGCTAAGGCAGGACTTGAACTCTCAGTCTCCTTGTTTTCAACCTCATGCCTTAACCACCAAGGAAACTGTGAAGGAAACTCTGTTAAATCTGGTGCAGGGATTGGAAAGTATTGGTAGTGTTGCTGCTTCTCCATCCTTCATACTTCTTCTTTTTTTCCAGCAAGCACAACGGAACAAAGAAAATACTTGAACCGTCGCCTGATCAGAGTCTCTACGTGAGCAATGCCATCTTCTCCTTTCTTTGCTTCTTCAGGCCGTTGGTTGTAATTGTCGCATGCATCACTCCCAAACTCTCTTCCGTTCACTTGCATTCAACATTCTGCTGCAATCCCACTTCTCATGGGCTCTGTACAATAGATAAGAGAGGCTGAGCTAACGTGGGAATCCTGTTTCATCTCACTGGATGAAAGGCCTCGACTTGGGTCCGGAGTAATGCAAGCAGACAGTGCTTCTCATTGAGTTGCCTCCTTTCTTCTTTGACACCCTTCTAACCCCACCCCCACCCGGCAAGCTTTTGAGACTAGATGAAAGAATGGCCAGGAAAGGGAAGTTCAGAGAGCAAATAGGACTTTTGTTTATGGAACTCCTTGCTGAAGTTACAGTATATGTCCTGCTCAGCATTTGGGTTGTGTTCTTCCCTGGTTTAATCCCTTAATCCAGAGGCCAGCTAGCTGGACACCTTTGGAATAGACCAGGTAAGCTCCCCATCAAGCATTGCTGCCTGTGCCTTCCACTCAGGGAGGTGCTGTCACTAAGTCTTTTTATGCAAATCAGTTGATGTGGGGGGGCACCTGAATGCAGGTTTAAAAAATGGGAGAGAGAAAGTCTGAGCTGATTGTCTAAGTCTTTAAAGAGATTTTAAGTTCAACTGAATTTCTCTAGCAAGAGAATTCCCTAACTTTGGTGTCATGGCAAAGAAGATACTGTCGTCCTCCCCCTGCCCCCCCATCTCAATTATGGATGCTACTGAAGGTGGTAGAATGCTTCTTTTTTCCTTTTTCCTCTAATTCATCTAGGCAACCAGCAGAGACTCAGACGCCAAATGTACCAGTAAATGAACTACTCCCTATAAGCACTGAGTTGGTAGCTGATGGGCCGCAAAATCCTGAGTATACAGAGGATAACTTTCTGCTTGTCAAGGAAGGTAAATAATATGTATCTGGGCCCTCTTAAATTGGGCAGTTGTTGTCCCAGAAGTAATCCTTTTGAGACTGTGTCCCAGAGGAGCTGTTTTTGGAAGGATTTATATTCCTTGCAGACAGCTGGTCATTAACGACTCAACGACTCTCTAAAAGAATGCAAATGACAAGCTCTTTGCAAGGAATATAAATCCTTCCATTCCCCACCATCCAGTCAGAACTGAAGAAGCTTCTTGAATGAGAAGCCAACAGCAAAGAAAAAACAAGAAAGCCCAGTTGCCTCCTGAAAAAAGCACCTTTGGGACAAGGTGGATGACTGAGAATCTCCACAGACGTTTTGAGTCTATGGTTGCAGAATTGTTTGTTTCTTTCCATTTTCTCTCTTTTCTTTTGGATTTCTCTCATTTGTCTTTCTGAGTTTAACTTGGCTGATTTGCTCTCCCTTCCTCTTTTTCCTTAGATCCTTTTCTTTTCCAGTCAAATGAAGAAGAACAGGAACCTTCCGCCCTGTTTGATATGCCACACTTGCAAGTGGATGACCCAGATTTCCAATCCCTGCTCACTGTTGACAATATAATTAATGACACTTTTGGAGATGATGACGATTTAATGAAGCTTTATGCTAAGGTAGAAGTAGGTCTGTGTCTGTAGGACCCACACACAATTCTCTACATGTCCTTTGTTCCTCCCATTCTTTCTTGCCTACAATATACAATCAAGGGCATCGACATATAGGTAAAATATACTCTGGTTTCTTTTAGCTTCGCTCCACAAATCTTTGGACAAACGTTTCTCCCATAAATTGCCACTATTTAACCATCTAAGTTATTTCTTTTCTTAACAGCTATTTCTTTAATCGTGCCTGGATTGGGGCAAAGCTAGGGATGGACAACCTCTGGAATTGTTGAGCCCTTCCTTCCTCCCTCCCTCCCTCCCTCCCGCACACGCACACCTTTATAGAATTCAGGAAAGCTGAAATTCGTTGACTTCCAAAAGGCTTGCAAAAAGCAAGTTTGGGGAAAGGAAATATAATGTACTAGAATCTAGAAAAGGAGTGGGGGGAAAAGATACCCAGAAATATAAAAATGATGTGCTCCTTCAATTATTTGGGTAAGATGGGGACCTTTTGAATTAATGGTTCAGCATCCATCTAATTTATTAGCAGGTGTGTTGGTTTTTAAAAAAAATATCACACTTGCTGCTTGCTAGAATTAAGAGTTACCATGACAGTAATCAACGACTAATATTGAGCTTGCATTTCTGTTTGCCTTGCCTCTCAGCTGTAAATTTGTAAATAAATAGATGCTACAAAATATGGCTTTGGTCTGCATTCTTTATGGGAAGCTGACCCAGTCAAGCTGTTCTGGAATTTCCCATCATTTGGAGAAGTGGAAAAGACCAACCAGATCAAACTGTACTTTGGTAACATTGAGTAAATACGAGCTGCACACACCAACCCTTTTCCTCAAATCCACGCGTGCAATTTTGCTATCCTCTGTCTGGGATCTTTCTGCTTTTATTCACTCCTTTTATTTAAATAAAAAGATTCAGATCATGGTCAAATTCCTGATTTTGGTATTTCTGTCCTGTCAAGTATGTGAGGCACGGTCTGTAGATACAGATGTAGAGGTCTGTGATAATAAATTGTAGGGGTGATGTCATTGGCCTACTAGTGCAGCACAGCTGTTCCCAGCATTATGTCTTCCAAATTTTAAGACTTTTAAAAAGTTTGGCAAAATTCTGATTTATTATAAAATATTGAACTAGAAGTGTTAATGTGAGACACCACCAAAGGGAAGGTTCCAGGAAAACATTGTGGGAGTCCAGGCGCTCTATCAGTGATGCCCCCATAGTTCCCATCATCCCACCGTTGTATAAAAGATGTCAATGACAGCAGCTCCGTTACATTAATTTTGCATAGTGCAGCACTGGATGAGTTCAGGCAGCATTCTGCTCTGCCCCTGGAGTATACTAGAGGGGAGGAGGAGGAAGTCTCTCACCTCTATGTCCTTTCTCCATTTATGGAACTACTGAATTCATTTCAAATACACAAATGTAGCTTTTTATTGCAGTCAATCATACAAAATACATAATCCCTCAAAAAAGGATGAACGTAACATTTTACATTGTAAATGAAAGTGTGAGATTCTTGACTGATCCCCCCACTTTTGATATTAATAGTTGGCACTTAAGTTTTCCTATACATTCTTGGTCACTACTGTGTTTCCCCGAAAATAAGACAGGGTCTTATTTTCTTTTGACCCCCGAAATAAGCGCTTGGCCTTATTTTTGAGGTGCAGGAAGCAGCGAGCGCAGCCACTTCATGGCTGCTGCTGTGTTGCAATATTTTTGGGGAGGGCTTATTTTAGCACATGCGCTCAAAAGCCCGATTGGGCTTATTATCCGGGGAAGGTCTTATTTTCAGGGAAACAGGGTAGCATGGCCATTCATGACAGGAATTGAGCCATATAAATAGAAATAAATACATTAAATAAGTATATTAAATAAATAAGAGCACATCATGGATACACCCTGTTTCTCCCAGGTCCCACCCTCCCTCAACTTCTATGTCTCGTTGATTTTTTGCATTCCCAGGGAATTGAATTGTATTTTCTGGATAACGTGTGTCAAATGTGTGAAGGTTTATAATGGAGTATTCTCTTTCCCGCCCCGGCATTGTTGTAGCTCAGATGGTTACAGCCCTATTCAATGTGGCACAATGGGAAAAGACACGTGCCACCAAAATTGCAAACAACTGCAGGCGCTGTAAGATGACATCCGCTACATGCGATTTCTCCCATTCTTGCAGTGGTTTAGCTGGACTCTTGCTTTCATCCTGTGGTTAGAGAAGAACATAAGTCAGATCTGCATTAGACCCAATTATCAAGGTGTCAGCCCTTGTGAATGCTCATCCCAGCAACACGTTTGGGTGCTCGACTTAGAGAAAATCATTTGGCACGACTGTGACTAAACAAGGCTGAAGAGAGACATTTGGAGCTATAGGTCCCCTGACTTTCTTGTGTTTACAGTGTGAGAGTGGCTATGAGAACAGTAGTGGTGTCAGGGGTATAACTTTACTCCAGTGGTGAAATTCATTTTTTTTTACTACCAGTTCTGTAGGTGTGGCTTGGTGGGCATGGTGTGGCTTGGTGGGCGTGGCAGGGGAAGGATACTGCAAAATCTCCATTCTCCTGCAGTGCACATAGAACGTAGTTCAGGTAATGGTCTTTTCCACCCTACTCTAGGGGAAGGATACTGCCAAATCTCAATTTCCAGCTCTCTCTGGGGCCAGCCAGAGGTGGCATTTGCCGGTCCCTCCGAGCTCAAAATTTCCGCTACTGGTTCTCCAGAACCTGCTGGATTTCACCCCTGCTTTACTCCTATAAGAGCTTTCCTAACATTGTTAATGCCTTCTTGAGAAGTAGTCCAGTAGCGACAACCAATCCTTGCTTTGTTACAGTGTCCCTGTAATCTCTTCCTTTTGCCTTATAAACATACTTACTTCCTGAAGGATCTTCAACAAATTAGTCACAGCTGTTCGGAGCCCAGTTGTAGTATCTGACTTTGCATACTGTGTCAAAAGTTCCTGATAACGGTGAAGGCCCCGACGAATCTTCATCAGACACAGCTAAGGCAGAGAGAACAAAAGCTGTGGGTCATTTTAATTTGATTCACAAACCAGACTTGGAGATCCTTCAATAGAGGGAACTTGTTCAAAGCTACAGGCTTGTATGGCCCTCCTTACTTAGTTGGGAAACTCTGGGTCATGGGTTCTTTTAACTGTACTCAATTTGGTGGGCTCGACACAAAAGAGCCAACAACACAGGTCTCTAGGCAACACACAGAAGCACTTCAATACTACTAAACATCCTTCGGGAGAGGGCGCGGCTTAGAAATAAATAAATATTCTAAACACTCGTCTCCACAGCTGCTCTTCCTACTAGTACTCCTTGGGGGTACTGATAGAGAAAAACATGCCATTCAAGGTGCTTTGAGCTGCCCCACACCCCTCCCTCTTCTCTTCCTCCCCCTCCCCACACCCAGCTTTTATAGGCAACTTTTATAGGGGCTTAAGACAGGACAAAAGCAGCACAGATGCTGCCAATCTTCTGGGCAGCCATTCTGCTCTCACACTCTGGTAAGAACAGAATGGGTGTTCTGCTTTCGGGGGGGGGGGGGTATCTCCAAACGTGGCAACTTTTAAGATTTGTGGACTTCCAGAATTCCTCAGCCAGCCAAGTTGACTGAGGAATTCTGGGAGCTGAAGTCCACAAGTCTTAAAAGTTGTCACATTTGGAGACCCCCGACTAAATATGAATGATGAGGTCTGACTAGGGCTGCTTATTGAAGAAAATGAGATCAGATATGTACTATTTTTTCTCTTGTCATGCAAAGTTGGAAACCTCTTCTTCCATCTTGGCCCTCTTTCGCTTTGATTGCTAGCTATAAACATTGTCCTTCCCATAAAAATGGCCTTCACATTCATCAGCTCAAAGGACAATGCCAATTGCACTTAGACATATATGCTGCTTCACAGTGCTTTACAGCCCTCTCTAAGTGATTCCTGCATGTATGCCACAAATGATTTAGTATTAGCCAGATTTCTCAAGCCCCCTCATGAAGACTCTGAATGAGATGCATTCTCTGCATATTGTATTTCTGTAGGGCAAGTCCACCTTTTAGAGAAATTTGGCATACCCACAATAGATTTTTATGCAAGAAATCTCCAGAGTTACCTTAGTGAGAGGGACATAATATGTATTTAATAACAATAGAATAGAATAGAATAGAATATAGTAGAATAGAATAGAATAGAATAGAAGAATAGAACAGAACAGAATTCTTTATTGGACAAATGTGATTGGACAAAATGGATTTGTCTCTTGTGTATAAGCTCTCAGTGTACATGTAAGCAACAAATGATAAATCATAATCATAATTTTTCCTTCGAACACAATTGAAGCACTCTTGTTCTGTTTCGTACAATTAAAGCCATAATAATTTACAATGTCTTCATGGCAACATTCAACCATTACTTAAGTAAATATAAAGCCTGTCCGCATAACTATTATTTTTGTACAGTTACAACTGGATAATTTTAGAAACTCTCTACATCACTAGTGGAGAAATGTATTTAAAAAAAAATAAACAGTTATAGTCTTAACTGATTTGCAGCTGTTCTTGGATTAGTTAAAAACCACCCAGATTACAGAAATCACAGACTCGTAGAATGAAGTATTGCTTCAATACTTCAATATGTTTGTGACATTTTTAAGCTTTTCAATATGGCTTGATTTGGATAGACATAATTACCGTGCTATTCTTGCTCAAGGAATCTGGATCACAATGATCATTGCATTCAATCCGCCGAGGCAATGCAATATTTACCCGTTTTTCCTAGGGGAAAAATACAGAAGCACTAAATACTGTATAAAGATGTACATTGAGCATACTTGAAAAAAATAAATGTTGGAATACACCCATCCCTACCATATACATCTTATCTTTAATCTTGTTCACCTGTCTCTTTTTCTGTTCTGAAATTATAATTAGTAGAAAATGTCTGTCTATCCCCCTCCACCTGTTTCTTTGTGTGTATTCAAGCAAAGACTGTGCAGCCATTTTTCAAGCATTTGGATAAGCGCAAAATTAAATGATCCCTCCCAGGTCTACATTTCTAATCGTTTTTGAGTAGGACTAGGGAGACAGAAACTCACAGAAGTTTGGACCAAACACACTTTCGACCAATCCACTTCACAAATGTGATGGTCATAAAATGAGGAGATACCCTCCCCCAAATTACAGCTTCCTTGAGTTCTCAGGGGGAAAAAGGCAGACTAAAATTTAATCCATGTTTAGAGTGAGAAAGATCAAATGGAAAACGTGAGCAAGATATTTTAATTTCAGCAGTTCTATGTAATGGACCTTGTCACATCTGTGGGTTGTGACAGTTTAAGAAAAGCTGAGCTGCAAAATGTGGTCTTTCATAGGAGCCTAATCTGCCTCTGAATCTAGTCACAAGTGACAAATTAACAGACACGGAGAGATGGATGTATGAATACAAGTGATCAGAAAACTAAAAAACAGATCTCAGATGACAACGCAAAGGTGAATCCAAATTGGTCTTGAAAATGGGTAGGTCAAGTAGCTTAACAGTATGTTTATATTTGCTCTTCACCGAGGCCTTCGGTAAGGGAGGAGACCTTGACTATATCATACTTCCTATATTTTTCTTCATTTTTAATGTTTTATTGTAATTTCTTGGTTTGTTGTGAGCCACCAAGAGTCATTAAGAGTCATTGGCATAAACGTTTAATATATTATGGTTTCTTGCAAAGTCAGCTGCATGTTTAGACTGGAGGTATTTTTATCTGGCTATAGACATAGATAGGCAGATGATGATATACACAGCAACATGAAATCACAGCTGCCGGTTCTTTAGCTGATGTTAACCCTCACTCACTTCAAGCCCTTCCCAAGAACTTAGGATCTCATAATGTATTGGCATGTCCAAAGTGCGGCCCGGGGGCCAAATGTGGCCCTTTTTCAAATTTCAAGCGGCCCGCAGCCTCTTCTCCCCACTGGAATTATTTGTTTAGTCTTTCATAAAATACCGTATTTTTCGAAGTATAAAGATGCATCTTTTTCCCCTCAAAAAAGAGGCTAAAAATCTGGGTGCATCTTATACACTGAATACAGCATTTTTTGCCTCCCAAAACTCTGCCCCCTTCACCAAAATGGCTGTGCATAGCCTTTAGGAGGTTTTCAGAGTGCTCCTGGGGGCTGTGGAGGGCATAAATGAGCAAAAAATGGGCCATTTTTTTGCTCAACTTTGCCCTCCCCTAGCCCCCAGGAGCACTCTAGAAGCCTCTTAAAGGCTATTCATGCCCTTTAAAAAAAAGGTCCATTTTCGTGAAAAATGGGCCATTTTTGGGAGAGTGCAAAAACTTTTTTTTTTAATTTGCCTCTTCAAAATCTTGGTGCATCTTATACTCTGAAAAATACGGTAGTCAATTCGCATTTAATGTTAAGGGTTCAAAGAATGGGAGGCTGAATGATCGGCCCCACACATTTTCACCTCACCAAATCTGGCCCTCCTCGCAAAAAGTTTGGACACCCCTGTCATAATGTATTGGCATGGTATATATCAGAGGTGTCAAACCCGCGGCGTCATGGCAGTGTCACATGACATATTTTTCCCCTTCACTAAACTGGGCATGGGTGTGGCCATGTGTGACACATCTGGCCCATGGGCTGGGACTTTGACAGCCCTGGTATGCATGTAGATCCAAACACTGTGGTCTTTTGCAATTGACAAAGTAATATCTAATAATATGTGTACTTAATTAAATTAAGCTATTAAAACTGTCATTTTAATTCAACTATATTAATTAAATAATTAATGATAGATAGATAGATAAATAAATGATAATACCAAACAACAGCTTCTGCCTAATCCATCTCTAACCCTTGGGAAGGACTGAAAATGCCAAATATGCCAAATCCAGTTTAAACATCTGGCTGACTGTGCAACCAATCATGATTATTCACCAGAAAAAGAAATAATATCCAGCAAGATGTCATACACATGGCGCATATTTGATTTAGGTTAATTGGCTGGGACTCGTTTAGCAGAGCCTTAGTTACAGATGAACGTCAGGCACCTAAAAATCATTTTATCTCATATTCACGGGGCCTGAATATTTTCAGTTATGCTACATCAGTGTGGCTAAGCGTTGGGGAAAGGATGTTTTTCCCCCTTAGTCATGTGGACACAGGGACCAACCATGCTGCAATACTAGAGTAACAAGTAGGGGGAAAAGCAGCAGTTGCATCAGAGCATGTGGTTTCAGAATGAAAAGCAATAAGATCGAATATGAAACTTTGAAAAAAGATATTAAGTTACAGGTGGGGACAGTTATATGAAAAATATCAGAATCAGATTTGTTTTATCGGGGACAAGAATGTTCTAGATAAGAGCAAAAGTGGTTGAGATTTTCCATAAACCGTTTTACGGGAAAATACTTTGGAATGGCTTTCTCAACGTTTGCTGTCAGATTGTGGATTTTGTTTCACTTTCTTTCATCAGATGTGCCGATGGGTGTACAATATTGGGAATTCTATTCTGTATTCACTCTTGGTTGCATTGGTTCACGGGTATTAGGCAAGATGGCTGTGTGATTATGACCTTTCACGTTTCATGTGGGAAAAATTAAGGGAAGCGGTTGGTAGATTCCCCTAACATCACCTGCATCAACTATCTTCCTGACAGATACAGGTAGTTCTCAATTTACGACCATTTATTTAAGGGCCATTCAAAGCGACAACAGCACTGAAAAAGTGACTTACAACTGGTCCTCACACTTAAGACTATTGCAGCCGATCCACGGTCACGTGATCAAAATTTGGGCATTTAGCAGTTGTTCGTGTATTTAAGGCATTTGCAAGGTCACATGATCGCCATTTGCAAATTTCCCAGCCAGCTTCTGACAGCCATAAACAATGGGGGAAGTCAGATTTGCTTAATGACCAGAAGATTCACCTATAATGACTTCAGCGATTTGTGTAACAATGGTGGCAAAAATGGTGGTAAAATTGGGTGCGGCTCATTTAACAACTACCTCACTTAGCAACAGAAATTCTGGTCCCAAGGGCTGCTTGTATCTCTCAAAGCCTGTTACTGAGTTACCAGATTAAAAGGACAGTAGATCAGGAAAGGAAGAGGCAGACAAAGAAATGGAGTAAACTATTACTCCGTGACCATCATCCGTTTGAGGGGGTTAGCAGAAGAGTGAGGGGGCTCCTATTCTTATCCATGTGTCTTTGTGGTTCCTGGAAGACAACAAGAACCATATTTTCATAGTAGCACCCCCAACTTGTCTTAGCTTAGGTGATAAAGAGGGGCTTGTGTGGATATTTGAAAGTTAGTTGTGTGGAAATTAGGTTTTCTTTCCTGCAGTCCAAATTAAAATAACCAGAGAGGATGGATGAATAATGAATGAGGATGGATGGATGGATGGATGGATGGATGGATGGATGGATGGATGGATGAGAGAGCGGGAGCAAGAGAGGGAGAGAGAATGAAGAAAAAGATCTGCCTGGCAGCCTAAAATTGCAAGTAGGGCTGCCAATCCCATCCTCAGCTTCATTGTGTAATTTTTTAGGACATAAGCTGGGAGAAACATAAACATGGTATTTTAACACTGAGTACAGTATATAAAAAGGGCATAAGGAATCTTTTGACAACTAGAGAGGCATCATTATGTTGGAGGCTATAAGGAATAGCCCTTATTTGGAGCCAATTTGTGGCAAGTGTGATTTTAAGACATTCCAAATTCTTGTCTGCTTTTCTTCATATTTGGATAATGCTTCAAGCCTGCTCTCAAATCTTGTCACTTTTCCCATGAAATGCTCCCTTTTCAATACTTTCTCCTGTTAAAACCCTGAAAACAAGCCTCCTCTTTCAGCCAAATCCTTGTCCTTAAGCAAAAAGAAACAACTCAGTTATGGGGTCCTTGTCTGCACGAAAAGCACCAAGCTCAGAGAGCACCAAGGGGCCCCACAGTTCAGCCCGAGCTACAAATATTCTCTTCTATCAATAACTCAATTGGAAGTTGCCTTCCCTTTATCTTGCTCCTTTCCTTATGCATAAAGAGCCCAAGCTGACAGGCAGCTGAACCTTCCAATAACTGACAACTCTAACATTATTAAACATGAAATCCAAATTAATCATGTTAGCTATATTTGGTGCTAGAAGCGTACAAGTACATTAAATAAAATCACACTTGCTTCTGACCTGACTTCACCCAAGGGGGAAAAAAAGATTCAATATGGAGCCTTTTTACTCTTGTATGTCTCCTGATCCGGAAGATGCCACACACACCCCAGCCTTAGGCTAAGGAAAATCAGACGCAACTTGATCTCCGGATCAGAAGATATATTTAACATTTCACACACATCTTTCAAGCTCTTAAATGAAATCAGGCATCTCATGACTACTATTTGCATTGCAGGGGGGGTGGGGGAAATGCCCATTGGAGAATTTTCGGATGCAGTATGAATGGGGTTGGCATTTAGATCAGAATTTTCCTCATCCAGATCCCAACCCTACTCTTACAACTCTTCCGGCCATCTTTTTGCAGCCCTCTAAGCCATTTCTTTGCTCAGTTGTAGTTTATGAAATAAACTACAACTAACTGGTTTGGCACAACATGGCAAATCATAAACCATAGCTTGCAAAAACTCCAGGGATGCACCGAAGGTTGTCAGTTTAATGCCTCACCTCAACGAGGGAGATCTCAACCGTGATGCCCCACCATAAAACCGTAACCCCATTCAAACCATACAATGGAGATGAAAGCTTGGTCATTTCCAATGAACTAAACCTAAACAAACATTTCAATTTGGCCAAAAGGTATCAAAAAAAAAAAACAACCCAACATAATTATATTCGTGATGAGGTTCTCCCTATCACTCTATCCTTTTTCTCTGCCCAGAGTTCCTATCTGGAATTTGGACCCACCGCATTCTGCAAAGAAGCCAAAGCATTCTCCTACTCACCACTTTCGTCACGTTCAGCTTCTGCAGATGCTTGAGGATCTCTTGTGAGGCAGTTTTGCAACCCTGCCAATCTATATCACTTTCCCAGGGCAGACTCACTCCTCTGGAAGCAGTAAGGAGGAGGAGGAGGTAAAGAAGGCTGCTCTGCAAAAGATGCCCTGCGTTGAGCATCATCTCTGAAGATTTTAGGCTAAAGTTGAAGTGATGCTGGAGGACCTTGTTTGATACTGGGAGTCAGAGGAACCAGGATCATATTTATCTTGCTGCTATAGGTGACTCAGGCATATAGCGGGGAATTCCACCCCTGGGGAGACAGGTGGGGGTGGTATTGCAACTGCACTGATGTCAGGGATCAGTGTGGCCTGATATGGCCAACAATTAGGGTGACAGAGCTTAGTCCACCAGAAAAGCAGAAGTGATACCCGTTTTTGGGCTCTCCGAAGATCAGTAACCTCAGAGATCAGCTCATTTGCCTAGTGATGCCTTTGGGCAAATCATAAATCCCCATTTCTCTCCCTACCTGTAAACATAAACACAGAGAAAAACCCCATAGTATTTTTGTGATCCCAGCTATTATCTTCATCAGAATTAGAAAATGATTGTGGGAGAGGAAAACAAGAATCTAATCTGCTGTCCTCTGACTGACATTAAGCCAGAAAACTTTTTGCTTCTCCTTGGGGAATCGGGTGGTTTTTCTGTCCACCCCAAGTTAGATTATTAATGTTTACACATTTGCTCTGTTCAAAAACAGAATAAAATTTAACAATCTGAGTTAAGAAAATATGTAAACATATAGTGAGTGTCTGCAGAGAATTCCTAGAGTGTTCAGAACACTAGACAGAAAAAGAAGAATCTATCAGTTCTTCTCAAAAATAAATTGACAAAACTTCAGGGTCCAAAAAATCAGAATCCATCTTATATCGTTCATAAATACGGCCAAGCAAAAGAGACACAAAGGTCACCTGTTGTGTGTTTGTGTGTGTGCGTGTGTTTATTTGTTTCATCTCTTTTTCTAAAGTGATTATTAGAATGAATCTGATATCTCTCTTCCAGGAAAATTCCACAATTATTTCCAAAAATTATAGTAACTGTTTTTAAACAATCCTGTCTCAAAAAGAGAAGGCATTTGAAAAGATCCCTATCTAGAATAAGGGGAAAAAAGGAAGAAACCTAAGGATAAACCCGGATAATTGAATGAATTTACATATCACACTAAGCCATAATTTGGTTCTTTATTCTATTCTATTTTCATCCTGCCTTTGTTATTTTATAAATAACTCAAAGCAGCAAACATACCTAATGCTTCTTCCGTTTCCCTCACAACAACAATCCTGTGAGGTAGGTAGGTTGGGCTGAGAGAGAGTGACTGCCCCAAAGTTACCCAGTTGGTTTTCAGACGAAGGTGAGGCTAGAACTCATGGTCTCTTGGTTTTTAGCCTGACGGCTTAACCTCTGGCTCTTAAACAATTTTAACATTGTATGTTTGTTTGTTTATTAGATTTATGTGCCACCCATCACATCTAGAAGTTGAATCAACCATAATAGCCTCGTTCATACCTTTGTCCATAAAAAGCTAGGGCTTATAAATCAGAAAAGTTGGATTTATGCATGACATTAAGGCAAAAGGAAACAAGAGATATTAAGGAGAACTGTGAATCTGGTCAGCATATATGAAGAATTCATGAGGCATGGGCTGCAGGCAAATGTCAGAAGCATTCCTGCATCCAGCCTCTATCCTTATTCTGGCATGATGTAAAGCAGGGGTGTCCAAACTTGGGAACTTTAAGACTTGTGGACTTCAACTCCCAGAATTCCCCAGCCAGCATGGGGAATTCTGGGAGTTGAAGTCCACAAGTCTTAAAGTTCCCAAGTTTGGACACCCCTGATGTAAAGCCCCTCTGAAGATACATAAAATCCCTTAGGCTTTGTCCCCCATTCTTTGGGGGGGGGGACTCAGCTGAGGCAGAGACAAAAAGGAAACTGAGGCACGAGAGGCAGGATAGAGGTCAGTAAATGTCATGCCAGCATTGGCTCAGTATTGAGTGGATAGCAGTGGACAAAGTGGGCTTGAAATCTACTGAGGTGGCTAGCAGAGAGCTCTTTCCTTTGTCCTGCTTACAATGCCTATGGATCTAGTCAGCAGAACGCTTCTTAGGTGGGCAGAAATAAAGCTAGGATTGGTTCAGAAAAAGTAGCTGATGAAATGGGACTCCCGAGGAGGCCTTTGGAGGTGAGACCTCCAAGGCCGCTTGACTGGAAGTACAAAGTTGTGAACGGAAAACAGAAGGAAACAAACAAAAATCAAATTTCTCTCATCTATATACTTTTTATTAAAGATTTTTGGGGGGAGATAAATAAAAGCTCTAGTTTCTCTCAGTGGTAGCTCTTCTTCGTTGTCTACTGTACAGGTAGTCCTCGACATACGGCCACAGTCGAGGCCAAAAATTCTGTTGCCAAGTGAGGCAGTTGTTAAGTGAGTTCTGTCCCGCTTTACGACCTTTCTTGCCACAGTTTGTTCAGTGAATCCTTGCAGCTGTTAAATTAGTAACTGGATTGTTAAATGAATCCGGCTTCCCCATTGACTTTGCTTGCCAGAAGGCCGCAAACGATGATGATCACATGACCCGGGATACTGCCACCAACATAAATATGAACCAATTGCCAAATGTCTGGATTTTGATCATGTGACCTGCAACAGTAAATAGTAAATATGAAAAACGGTCGTAACTCACTTTTTTCAGTATGGTTGTAACTTTGAACCAAGTGGTGGGATTCAAATAATTTAACAATCGGTTCTCTGCCCTAATGACCAGCTGGGTAGGCGTGGCTCGGTGGTCATGTGACTGTGTGGGCGTGGCCAACTCAACATCACTCACGTCAATGGGCGCTTCGCCTTAACTGTTACAATGTAACAAGGGTTAACCAGAGAGGCAGTTTCTGTAAGCAGGGCAATAAAGATTAGGCTAGAAACAACACCAGAATGTTTCCTTCCTGCCTTCCTTACAGGATTAGCCCTGTAAAGTGGGGGAAAAAACAACATGAGATTTCTTCCAACAACCGGTTCTCCAAACTGCTTAGAAAGTTAACAAACAGTTCACCTGAATAAGTGCGAACTGCCTGAAATCCCACCACTGCTTTGAACAGTTACTAAATTAATTGTTGTAAATTGAGGACTACCTGTACTGACTACTGGTATCTGGTTGTGCTTGGATTAGCTTCATCCAAGCCTCCCAAAGTCTCTTAAAGGAAAACTCTCCTGAGAATGGAGTCTCAGATCACTGAGGACCAAACTTCTTCAGCCTCCAAACCATTCATTTATTTCACTTTTCCCCGTCGTAGGACCTTTTCCATTGAGTCACCACAAAAACATACTGGTGTGACATTTGATGTCCCACTGTCAGTTCCTGTCCAGCCGCTGGGGTTTTTGTTCTGACTAGCTGATGTATGGTGTTCTTCTTATTTCGTGCCCCCATTATATGATTATTGCTGGATTTCTCTGAGGTTTTCGTTCCTTTTTGTTTTGTTTTATCTGCTTCGCTGGAGGAAGGCGGAAGACCAGAGAGATAGAGCATGATTAGAATGGCAGCGGAGAAGAAAGATCAGAGTGCTGAGTTGTCCGATTTAAAACTTCTGATACAATGAAGGCCTAGTAAATGGCTTAGTACTACTTGACCCCCTTATTATGAGTCCAGCTCCCTGTGACTCTGCATGAGTCCTTGTTCTGAACTTCCTAATGTATTCACCACAAGGCCGGGGTAATGTAAGACCTGTGGAAAAACAGCTGCTTCCTCTCCTGATCTGTACGGCAAGGCAATACTCAATACAGAGAATTCTTTACTACCACACAGCTGGCTGGAAGAAGGCAAGGATAGAAAAAGACACCATGCAGAGACACAGCAGGCAACGGCACCGTCAACAGATGCTTCACTTTCACAGTATGCAACATTTAATTGTTATCATGGCAGAGTAGCCATTCTTTTGCAATGCATCAATGTATTTTGTCAGCTTGAGAATAACTGGTTTAACACTCCACACAAGAGAGGAAATCCAGGTACTTTGATTGTCAGTCTTGCATATTAGGTGTTTTGCGTTGATTCCCACACCCACTCATCTCCTCTCTCTCAGTGATTCTCATCCTGGCTGGGGAATTCTGGGAGTTGAAGTCTCTATGCCCTGTTTCCCCGAAAATAAGACCCATCCAAAAAAATAAACCCTAGCATGTTTTAAGAGTGTGCCTGATATAAGCCCCATCCCCAAAATAAGCCCTACTTAAGAGCCTGCACAGCTGACTAGCTGCCCAGTCCATCTGTTTGCTCGTGGTGCTGCGGCAACATGGTGAAGCGGGGGTGGAGTTGCCCAACGCGCCCTGTACCAGCTTATCTCAGGAGCCCCGCAGCCAGGCCATCCACACCCTGACACCTGCCTCGTGGCAGCAGCACCAACAGCCATGTACAGCAGGAGTCCACGTGGCCGCTGGCCCACTTCTTCTGCTTGCTCGCAGCCACAGTGGAGCAGGAGGCCAAATGGTGTGATGGTGCTGCGGCAGGTGTTGGCAGGCGTCAGGGCATTGATGGCCTGGCTGCAGTCGCTCTGAGATAAGCTGGTGCAGGGCATGTGGGGCAGCTCTACCCCACCACATCACCTTGTGGCTGCAGCACTGGTGCATCGCTTAGCCTCCTGCTCCGTTGCAGCCATAAGCAAACAGAAGCAGACCAGCGGCCAACCAAGGTCCTGCTGGATGGGGCTGCTGGTGCTACCGCCGCGAGGTAAGGCAGGTGTCGGGACATGTGTGGCCTGGCTGTGGGGGGCTCTGAGGTAAGCAGTGCAGGCTGCAGCTCCATCCCCCCACCTCACAGTGGTAGCACTGCCACAAGGCCTCCTGCCTCGCTGCGAGAAAGCATAAGAAGTGGGCCTCCCATACATGGGCAAAAAGTAAGACACCCCCTGAAAATAAGCCATAGTGCTTATTTTGGGGCCCAAAAGAAAATAAGACCCAGTCTTATTTTCAGGGAAACACGGGTATCTTAAAGTTGCCAAGGTTCAGAAATATGTCTGCCTCTCTCTCTCCCCCTCCCTCCCACATCTTTATATGTATACTGTATGTGCGTGTACATGTATTTACTACATGTAACACATACATGTATATCCTATTTTTCTACTTTGAGACTGCCAAATCCCACCAATACTAATCACACTGATTAATTTCCTCGGGAGTGGGGGCAGCCTTAATTTTATCACAATCCTTACTGATTACCACTTTTGTGTTACAGTTTTTTCAGATTCTCAGAATACAAATTCTGGGAAATCCAAAGGCAAAACACAGGTGACCTATGATTTGTTGGCATAACCGTATGAATGTAATTGAGAAAAGAATCAATTAAACTGTTTCATGAAATTGCATCAATAAGGACTGCCATAAAAATGATCACATGTTATGTCTATATATTAAAGAGGAACCTCAACTCTTTGTTACTTCATGGACATATTTTTAATAACAGCAATATGGAAATAGATCCCCATTGCCTTCTTTAGGAATTTCTTTTCACCTATGGCCCTGGAATTGCCTGGTGATCTCCCATCCAAGTGTTAACCAGATTCAACCCTACTTAGCTTTCTCATGTTTTTGTTCGCTAAGTACTATGGTACTAATCAATTATAAAAGTACAAAATCAATTACTTTTATATTCTCCTATAATTACCTTTATATAGCTTCTTGAAATGTATGGAAACACCACTAGAAAATGTTAAATAGAAGATTGTTGTCCAGATAGACCTGGATTGTGCTTTAGAAGAAAATTTGACCATTCTGGAGGAAAAACAAACAGCAAAAAACAAACATTCTCACCACTTGATAGAACTGTGTTCAACTCTAATTTTATGGAATATATGATGTTTGTTAACTCCGCCCTGAGTCTTTTTGGAGAAGGGCGGCATATAAATCCAAATAAACAGAAACAAACAGAAACAGAAGTATATTTTCTCCACTTCTCAGTTGGCTTTAATTTATTTTCTTTATCTGAACGTTGAACAACTCAAATGATAGACCCCTACGTAAACAGTGTTTTACTATCTTTGCAGTCTGAGAACATGTTGTCTGTCACACAATTGATGTCAAGGGTGGGCTTAACATCAGCCCTCCCACTGGAGGTGGTCAAGAGTATTGTATTCCTGGGGGTGCAGATATCTAACAATCTGACTTGCTCTGTTCACACATTATCTTTAGGGAAGCTGGCAAACCAGTGTTTGCATTTCCTGCATCGGATGAGGAGAGCACATCTTTCTCTTTCTGGTCTGGCCATTCTTTACAGAGGCCTGATTTTGAGAGTGTTTTAACAAATGGCATCACTGTTTGGTTTGGTGGTAGCAGGTCCATATAGAGAGTGGTAAGGACAGCCAAGTAGAAGGTCCATACAGAGAGTGGTAAGGACAGCTGAGAAGATTATAGGAAGCTCGCTTCCTGTTATTCAGGATACTGCTTATAAGGGTTATGTGCTTAGAGCTCGAAGTATTGTTAGAGACCCCACACACCCCATTTGACAGTCCGTTTCTGTTGCTCTCCCCTGGTAGGTGGTTTTGAAGTATCTACAGCATGACTACTAGATTCTGTAACAGCTTTGTTCCTTATGCCATCCATCTTGTAAATTCGCAGGATTCTTCCCCCCCCCCATGTATATGTATACATTTGAACTAGACTGTGATGTTTCTCTATGTCATATATGTGAGTATATGCATAATGGTTATCTTTTGACAATGCAACAACATTTCATTTTAATGTATACTGATTAGTGTACATTTAAAGTGACAAATTCTATTCTATTAAGATATTAATAAAATCCTGATTGAATACCTGGAGGGACCAGTAGTCAAATTATTTTCCATTGGCCTCCTAATCACTTGGGATCTCTTCACAGCTCCTCCACACGCAAAATATTGGCTGACAGGAAGCTATTTTACCTCCAGCAACCACAGTAGACACGGCCAGTGAAGCCCAAAGCTCTGTGCTTGGATACGACAGGACAATTCTGCAGTGGACCTAATGGAGCCATGCAAGTTTTCAACTTCTCTCTGGCTCCTCCTGTTAAAGTCAGAATGTTCACTTGGGAGAAGATTTTTCTGGGCAAGCTCAAACAATAACATGGGAAATAAAACTTTGGGGACCATGTGCGACCGAGATGCATTCTTCTACAGAAATGGAATATGAAACGCTGGTGTTTGATTTTGTAGCATACCTACAATGCAGCTTCTCATTTATTTAGATTCATTCAAAGAATCTTTACAAAAATAAGTCAGGTGGGGTAGGCAATCCAAGTGGCACCAGGGGAAATGCCACTGGGCACCATTTTGCTTATTCTTGCTTCAAATTTTTCAGTTTTAAAATCTGCCGTGCCATTGTAGAAAACTTTAATAAACAGCCAGAGGAGGGCAAATTTCTAGGGCAGTTTCCCAACATTATATTCCTATAGAATTCACATGCTGCAACTTTGTATAACAGTGATATGACGAAAGAACTCCGTATGCTCTTAATTGTGAGCTTATTCATAACAAACAGAGAGACAGGAAGGAGGGAGCAGAGGTGGTATTCAGCAGGTTGTGACCAGTTCTGGAGAACAGGTGGTGGAAATTTTGAGTAGTTCGGAGAACCAGTAAATATCACCTCTGACTGGCCCCGCCCCCATCTATTCTCTGCCTCCCAAGTCCCAGCTGATCGAGAGGAAATGGGGATTTTGCAGTAACCTTCCCCTGCCATGTCCACCAAACCACACCCACAGAACTGGTAGTAAAAATATTTGAATCCCCCCACTGGGAGGGAGGGAGGAAAGAAGGAATGTAGGAAGAAAGGAAGGAAAGGAAGGGAAAGGAAGAAGGAAGAAGGAAAGGAAGGCTATTTTGCACTAAAGGTTTTGGTACAACTGTGATTGCATAAACCCTTCCATCCCTGTTACTAACTGAACGACTGCTATCATTCACATCCATAAATTCTGATGTACAATGACATTAGGATAAATCCATGATGGCGAACCTATGGCATAGGTGCCACAGATGGCACGCAGAGCCCTCTCTGTGGGCATGCACACCGTTGCCAGCTGCTCTTCTGGTTTGTGGTGCCAGCAGGTCTTCGCCGGAACTCCGGAAAACGGCCTGAAAATGGCCAAACATCAGGCCATTTTCCAGGCTGTTTTCAGGGTTGTTTTCAGATCTTTTTTCGGGTCCTTATGTTTTCAGTGCTTTGGTATATGCAAAGACCAGCTGGCCAGTGTGCATACACATGCCAGGAATCCAAAGACCAGCTGGCAGGTGTGCACATATGCACCGGCCAGCTGGTCTTTGGGTTTCCAGCACTACCGACGGGTGCACATGCACCCATATTCTGGTTTGGGCACTCGGTGCCAAAGGATTCGCCATCACTGGGATAAATCTTCATTTCTACATACATATATTTGTAAAGACAGTTTAAAGAGCGTAAAAAAGTATAAATACAATGCATTTATACTTCTCTTAAATTTTTTTTTTTAAAAAAGGGGAAGCTAGCAGGCAGGGCGATTTGAATGCGCAGCTGTTCCGGATGCTGTCCAAGAACTAATCAGCTCCAACCCTGCTTAGCCTTTTTCTAAGGTCATTTAAGGGTAGTTGCCCCATCATATCAGGACTGAGTGATCATACCCAGTTGTCTTATCCAAGCAGAAGAAAAGCAGGATGGAATTTTAAAATAAGCAAGCAAATTGTGCAGGAAAGAAAGAAAGGAGAGGGACAGCCAGGAAAACAAACCTGTAATTCACACAAATGGGAAAATGGGGGTGTCATTTTCATATTTATTTTGATTCATGGCAAATCGCCTATGTAGAATTAGCCAATACCAGTTCTCCAAGACTTTTGAAACCAAACTTGGAAACCAAAGAGACACCAAGGTATACTAATTTTAAAATAGGGTTACTGTAACACAGGGTTGTGATACTGGTGGCTAGCGGGCCAGATGCGTCATGCGCAGACCATGCCCACCCCAGGGGAAAAACATAGCAAAACATCATGTGACAGCAATGTGATGCCATAGGTTTGACACCTGTGCTGTAACAGAAGCTTGCCTCCAGCAACCACAGTAGACACGGCCAGTGAAGCACAAAGCTTTGTGCTTGGATATGACAGGACAATTCTGCAGTGGACCTAATGGAGCCATGCAAGTTTTCAACTTCTTTCAGGCTCCTCCTGTTAAAGTCAGAATGTTCACTTGGGAGAAGATTTTTCTGGGCAAGCTCAAACAATAACAAGGGAAATAAAACTTTGGGGACCATGTGCGACCGAGATGCATTCTTCTACAGAAATGGAATATGAAAGGCTGGTGTTTGATTTTGTAGCATACCTACAATGCAACTTCTCATTTATTTAGATTCATTCAAAGAATCTTTACAAAATTAAGTCAGGTAGGGTAGACAATCCAAATGGCACCAGGGGAAATGCCACTGGGCACCATTTTGCTTATTCTTGCTTCAAATTTTTCAGTTTTAAAATCTGCCATGCCATTTTAATAAACAGCCAGAGGAGGGCAAATTTCTAGGGCAGTTTCCCAACATTATATTCCTATAGAATTCACATGCAAGTCTGATATGCTTATCCTTGTTCCCTCCCTTTATCTTTATGATAATTAAGGAGGATCCCATATGAGGCACTTTCTCAAAGTACAGCTCTGGCCCAGACTCAGATTTCTTTTATCTGGCCATTGGCTAGGTTGCAGCTCTGCCTCCTGTTTCTCTTCCCATTACAGCCAGGAAGGTAAAGATAAAGGTTCCCCTCGCACATATGTGCTAGTTTTTCCCAACTCTAAGGGACGGTGCTCATCTCCGTTTCAAAGTCAAAGAGCCAGCGCTGTCCGAAGACGTCTCCATGGTTATGAGGCCGGCATGACTAAACACCGAAGGCACACGGAGTGCCGCTACCTTCCCACCAAAGTGGTCCCTATTTTTCTACTTGCATTTTTACAGGCTTTTGACCTGCTAGGTTGGCAGAAGCTGGGACAAGTAACGGGAGCTCACTCCGTTACGCAGCGCTAGGGATTCGAACCGCAGAAACTGCCGACCTTTCTGATCGACAAGCTCAGCATCTTAGCCACTGAGCCACCACGTCCCTTTTACAGCCAGGAAGACTCTTTCCTATTCTTAGATTCCCCTCCTGACCCAGGGCTGAATCCAGCCATCTTGTCAGTGGATGTCACAGCAAGTTCTGGCTAGAAAGGCACATGGCATAGTTTGGTGGAGATTCCAAATGTTGTCAAGTGAAACCTAAACCCATTAGGAAATATCCCCTTCCTGTTTTCCTAATGATCCAAAATTGCATAGAAAGATACTGCACACAGCTATGAAATTCACATGACACATTTGACCCTTGTGAACTCATTACAACATCCTTCTTTTCCATGTCTCTTTGCCTGAAAACGTGTGCTTGGGAGGGGTAAGGTGGGAAGGGAAGAAAAATCATGTAATGAGTAACCCGAGGCACATTCGGAACTTGGCTTCTGTGTCTATTGCATCACTCCCGATTTCCAAAGAACAAAGGAACAAATGTTTGATGATTGCATGTCAGTTGTATAACACAGCAGGCTAATTATTTTTAATTATCCTGTTGTGGCTTAACTACCCCCTTCTTTTCCCTGAAAGATCTGTTTTAGTTCCTGTCTTTACTGTTTGTATTGATGAGATTTCTGGAGAACATTAAAGGCAGGATGGAAATAATCAGAATAAAAATGGACTTGATCCCATGTGTACACAATAGATACCCATTTTATTTGACTGTTCTATCTGCTTTATTCTCTGTCTGTCTTTTATATTGTCCTTTTGCATGCTGTCCTTTTGTATAGGGCCGCGGTGTCTCAGTGGCTAAGAGGCTGAGCTTGTCGATCAGAAGGTCGGCAGTTCAGCAGTTCAAATCCTTAGCGCTGCGTAATGGAGTGAGCTCTTGTTACTTGTCCCAGCTTCTTCCAACCTAGCAGTTCAAAAGCAGGTAATAAAATGCAAGTAGAAAAATAGGAACCATCTTTGGTGAGAAAGTAACAGCACTCTGTGCACCTTCGGCATTTAAACACGCCGGCCACACATGACCACGGAGACATTTTCAGACAGTGCTGGCTCCTCGGCTTTGAAACAGAGATGAGCACCATCCCTAGAAGTAGAAACGACTAGCACACATGTGTGGGGGAATCTTTATACCTTTGTATACCTTTATATTTATGCTTTTTTTGTGTTTCTTTAGGCCATACACTACAGCAATAAATAAGCATAAAAGGCAGAATTGTAAAATATCACGGTATTAATTTTTTTAAAAGTACAAAATTGTCCAGAGCGGTAAAGTCCAGTGACAACATGTTGGAAAGAAGATATACCAGTACCTCTTTACATGGTACCAGGAACATTCCCTCCTTCAAGGCTGAATTAACCATTGCTAGAACCCATCCACATGTCACCTCCTGAGTATCGTTGACCTACCAGGAGGGGCATGGGTCTAATTTACAGATTGACCCACTTAAAGTCCCAAGAACGCTGTCCAGTTCCTTGGGTCCAAAGGGATCAAAATGTTCCCAAATAACTGGGCAAGTGCGTTCCCTGGGCATCAATAAAGGACCTGCACCATGTTTGTTCTCCAACTGAGAATGGATCCAAGCAATTTTATCCAACAGGTGCACTAAGAATTCCTCTGAAGGTGAGCCTCTGAATTCCTATTATCCAGTAGGTGCAGGTAATTCTAAACAGGGCTGCCAGGTGGTTCTCTGCAGACGCAACAAAAGCGGAGAAATATTACCACAAGTTAGTAATTGTGGCTTTAATTCATGGTTGGTTTTACCAATATATAAGGAACAAAAAGGGAAGGGCCAGTGTGTAACAGAGTTTAATGTGTGGCTACATTAGAACCACCACGGACTTCCGCTCCTTCCGACAGAAATTGAAGACTCACCTGTTTCGATTAGCTGGCCTGGCATAATTATAATTATAACTGTTACAACTTCTACCTCCTGGGAGTATACTCTCACTGGTTATTTTAAGGGTAGTATTTTAAATTTAATCGATTTTAGGGCTTTTAGAGCCATATGTTATTCTTCTATACAGTTCTTTTAATCTTTTAATTTTAACCTCCTCCATGTGTATATGTATATTTATATTTATATTTATATTGTACTTATTATCTGTTATGTGTTGAGTGGACTGTACACCGCCCCGAGTCCCTTTTTGGGAGAGGGGGTGGTTTGGAAATGCGAAGAATAAAGGAGTGGTGTAAAAGGGAAGGCTTTGGTTTTATTAGTCATGATGTCTGCAGCTGGTCCAATGAAAAACTGTACAAAAGAGATGGTTTGCACCCATCCAAGAAAGGGACTGAGTTACTTGGCATTAAATTCACAGATCTTCTGGATAAACATTTAAACTGAACAGCGGGGACAGAGAATTAATTGATACAGAACATTTCTGTCCCCAGCAATCTAAAATTCATAGGATTATCAGTGCATGTAACACAGATGTTTCTGCCGGTAAGATTATCACTCCCGCTATCAAGCAAAATCAAGCATTTAATAGTGAGTGCCATACCATGTGCATGAATCATACAAGTTGCAAGAAAATAAGGGCAATCAGGCATAACACAGGTTATGTAGACAGTAAACACAGGGTCAATCAAAATGGACTCAAATGTCTATACACCAATGCACAGAGTATGAGGAATAAACAGGGCGAATTAGAAATTCAAGTAAAAGAGGGCAGATACGATATTGTTGCCATTACAGAAACTTGGTGGGATGAAACCGACAAATGGAACATACAGCTAGAAGGATTTAAATTATTTAAAAGAAATAGACCAAATAAAAGAGGAGGTGGAGTTGCACTATATATAAGAAATAATTACCTCTCTACAGAAATAGAGCACAACAATGATGAGAACTATCTTGAATGCATTTGGGTCAATATTAAAGGTTGAGGGGGGGATGACATTGCCATAGGTCTATACTACAGGCCACCCAACCAAGCAGAGGAAGTAGATGAACTTTTTGCTAGTCAGTGAACTAAGGTATGTAGGAAGCACACCACAATAGTAGTGGGGGATTTTAACTACCCTGACATCAACTGGGAAACAAACTCTGCACCAAGTGGAAGATCCAACAGGTTCCTAACAAACCTAGCAGACAACTTTGTTTCCCAAAAAGTAGAGAAGGGAACAAGGGGATCAGCCATATTGGACTTAATTCTCACTAACAGAGAGGAAATGATAGAAGGTGTTGAAGCCACAGGAACCCTGGGGGCAAGTGACCATGCAATATTGGAATTCAACATTATGCAAACACAAGTAGCAGAACAAAGTGAAACTAGAGTCTTGGACTTTAAGAGAGCTAATTTCAATAAACTTAGAGAGAGCTTGGGAAAAATTCCATGGATGAGAATCCTCAAGGGGAAAACAACTCAAGAAGCTTGGGAAATTTTGAAAAATGAGATTACAAAAGCCCAGTCTAGCACAATACCAATCAAGAAGAAAAATAACAGCTCCCAAAAGAAACCAGCATGGCTGCATAAAGAACTCTCTGACAAATTGAAAGACAAAAAAGATAAGTATAAAAAGTGGAAATGGGGGGGGACATAACTAAGGCAGAATATCAGCAAATAGCCCGAGCATGTAAAGATGAAGTGAGGAAAGCTAAGGCTCACAATGAAGAAAGGCTTGCCACAAAAGTAAAAAATAACAAAAAAAAAAAACTTCTTCCAACATGTTAAAAGTTAAGGAAACAATTGGTCCATTGCTGGGAGAAAGTGGCAAGAAGGTGACAAACATCAGGGAGAAAGCAGAACTATTTAACTCATGTTTTGCATCTGTCTTTACACAAAGGGATAAAACAGTCCAACCTATCAAAAACAGCACCACAAAAATCACATTAGGAACACAAGTTGAAATAGGGAAGAAAATGGTAAGTGAGCACCTGTCTACCCTAGACGAGTTCAAATCACCAGGACTGGATGGATTACACCCCAGGGTTCTGAAGGAACTGGCAGACGAGATCTCAGAACCACTGAACTATATCTTTCAGAGATTCTGGAGCACGGGGGAACTACCAGAGGACTGGAAAAGTGCTGATGTGGTTCCCATCTTCAAAAAAAGGGGGAAAAACAGATCCAGGAAACTACAGACCTATCAGCCTGACCTCAATATCAGGAAAGATTCTGTAAAAGATAATCAAGCAACGAATTAGCAAACACTTAGGAGCAAACAAAATAATAGCCAAAAGCCAACATAGGTTTGTCAAAAACAGATCATGCCAGACTAATCTTATTGCATTCTTTGACAAAGTGACAAAATTAGTGGACCAGAGGAATGCCGTCAATATAGTTTACTTCGACTTCAGTAAGGCATTTGATAAGGTAGACCATAACCTACTACTAGATAAAGTAGAAGAATGTGGGTTGGACAGCATCACCACCAGATGGATTCGTAACTGGCTGACCAACCGCACTCAACGTGTAGTCCTCAATGGAACTGCATCTACATGGAGGGAGGTATGCAGTAGAGTACCCCAAGGCTCTGTTTTAGGCCTAGTATTCTTCAACATCTTCATCAATGATTTGGATGAGGGAATAAATGGGGACCTCATTAAATTTGCAGATGACACCAAGCTGGCAGGAATAGCCAACACTCCAGAAGATAGGCTAAAGATACAGAAGGATCTTGACAATCTTGAACATTGGGCACTATCTAATAAAATGAAATTCAATGATGAAAAGAGTAAGGTTCTACATTTAGGCAACAAGAACAAAATGCACAGGTACAGTATAGATCAGCGATGGCGAACCTTTTTTGGCTCGCGTGCCACTAGTGGGGGGAGCGCAGGGGGGTCGTGTGTGGGCATGCCGCACCCATAATGCAACATGCTTTTACATGCGTTTTTTGTGCTCCCCAGGCTCCAGAGGCTTTATATGAGCCTGGGGAGGGCGAAAAGAGCCCCCCCGTCCCCCCAGAGGCCCTCCGGAGGCTTCAGGGACCGTCCAGAGGCTTCCCTGAAGCCTTCGGAACGCTTAAAACGACCCTCCGAGCAACTCGGAAGTCACTTCCGGTTTGCTCGGAGGGTGGTTTTAAGCATTCCGAAGGCTTCACGGAAGCCTCCGGACGGTCCCTGAAGCCTCCGGGGGGGAGGCTCTTTTCGCCCTCCCCAGGCTCCAGAGGCTTTATATGAGCCTGGGGAGGGCGAAAAGAGCCCCCCGCCCCCCCAGAGGCCCTCCGGAGGCTTCAGGGACTGTCCGGAGGCTTCCCTGAAGCCTTCGGAACGCTTAAAACGACCCTCCGAGCAACTCGGAAGTCACTTCCGGTTTGCTCGGAGGGTGGTTTTAAGCGCTCCAAAAGCGTCAGGGAAGCCTCCGGACAGTCCTATAAAGCCTCTGGAGCCTGGGGAAGGCGAAAAATAGCTTTTTAAAAGGTGAACTCAGCTGGCCAGCGCGCGCATGCGCGCTGGCCAGCTGACAGGGCAGCGCCTCGCGTGCCCTGACAAATGGCTCCGCATGCCACTTGTGGCACGCGTGCCATAGGTTCGCCATCACTGGTATAGATGGTATCTTGCTCAACATTAGTAACTGTGAAAGGGATCTTGGAGTCCTAGTGGACAACCATTTAAATATGAGCCAGCAGTGTGCAGCAGCTGCCAAAAAAGCCAACACAGTTCTAGGCTGCATCAACAGAGGGATAGAATCAAGATCACGTAAAGTGTTAATACCACTTTATAATGCCTTGGTAAGGCCACACTTGGAATACTGCATTCAATTTTGGTCACCACGATGTAGAAAAGATGTGGAGACTCTAGAAAGAGTGCAGAGAAGAGCAACAAACATGATTAGGGGACTGGATACTAAAACATATGAAGAACAGTTGCAGGAATTGGGTATGTCTAGTTTAATAGAAAGAAGGACTAGGGGAGACATGATAGCAGTGTTCCAATATCTCAGGGGCTGCCACAAAGAAGAGGGAGTCAAACTATTCTCCAAGGCACCTGAGTGAAGAACAAGAAGCAATGGGTGGAAACTAATCAAGGAGAGAAGCAACGTAGAACTGAGGAAAAATTTCCTGACAGTCAGAACAATTAATCAGTGAAACAGCTTGCCTCCAGAAGTTGTGAATGCCCCAACACTGGAAGTCTTTAAGAAGATGTTGGATAGCCATTTGTCTGAAATGGTATAGGGTTTCCTGCCTAGGCAGGGGGTTGGACTAGAAGGCCTCCAAGGTCCCTTCCAACTCTGCTATTGCATTATTGATTGGATTCATCCTTCCTCTTCCTCCAGCGGTGCTTTAGACATCTTCTGACCCTTTTCAACTCCCTCAACTCCTCTGTCAGACGTGAGGAATATTGGAAGTGGTAGGCCAAGAGAGGTCTCATAGGCACGATCTTCTTCGAGGCCTCAGTCACCTCCCTACTCAGGGCAATGCCCAGGGCCTCAGCAGGATTATGCACAAAACTTCTTCTTGGAAGCCTTTGAAATCAGTTGCCAGAGGTAGACCAATAGATGAGGTGGTATCTTCCTATGGAAAAGGGTAGCATAAGAGAATCCCAGTGTCATTTAGGGCATGAACTGACCATGAACAGAGAGGACAAACCCTAACCCTGAGCTGATATTGCCACTACTCTGACAAAAAACAACAACAACCCATATACAGTGTGCGACCACTATTTAAGTTGGGGCATAAATGATCTGGGATAAGGCAAGCCCCAAGGTGGCCATGAACTTCCAAGATGCTTCCAAGACAGGGGATGCTCCAAAGATGAAAGATGTCAGATTGAAGTCCCCAAGGGCTATAAGTCTGAGGAACTCCACAACCAAAACCAAGAGAGCCTCCAGCACAGTGGTGGGAGTCATTTTTTTTACTACCATTTCTGTGGGTGTGGCTTGGTGGGCATGGCTTGGTGGGCGTGGTAGGGGAAGATACTGTAAAATCCCCATTCCCTCCTGATCATCTGGGACTCGGGAGGCAGAGAATAGATGGGGATGGGGCCAGTCAGAGGTGGTATTTACCAGTTTGCCGAACTACTCAAACTTTCCACTACCAGTTCTCCAGAATTGGTCAGAACCTGCTGAATACCATCTCTGCTCCAGCAGCTCAGAAAGGGAGGTTGTTACACAGCAAGGAGCAGTGACTTGCGGTGAGGTTTATGGCTGGTGAGGCTGGTGACGTCATCAGGAAGGCGGGGAATGGGACCATGTGTGCCGCCTTCCAGAGCGCGCTCCGCCAGCTCGCGCTCCGCGGTCCCCAACATCAGCTGCTTTTCAGTGCTTTTCAGTGTGTCTAGCGTTTAGGACATCCGGCTATCTTCCTAAACGCCAGACGCACAGAAAAGCAGTGAAAAGCACTTCGCCTCCAAGCCATTTCGTCTTGATGATGTCGCCGCAGCTGCTGGGCGCGGCCGGCCGGAGGTAGCCAGAGTGGCGCCGAGGGGTCCGGGCAGACGAAAGAGCGAGCAAGCAAGCGATGGAGGATCAGGCAGCCTGATCCTTGGTCGCTTGTCTGCCGGACTGCCTCGGCGCCGCTCTGGCTACCTCCATCCGTCCACGCCCGGCAGCTGCAGTGACATCATCAAGACGAAGTCCAGCGGAGGCAGAAATGTTGTCGGTGCTCCCGGACTTCGCCTTGATGACGAAGCCACAAAAGCGACTGGGGAATGACGAGAACCTTCCTGCCTCTGCTGGACTTCGCGCGCTCCTCGCAACTGCAATATACATCCAGAAGCGGCTTTTGTGGCTAATGGGGTTTGGGTTTCCAGCGCAACAGCCCCTGCCACTTCTGGATGTCTTTTGCAGTCGCGAGGAGTGCGCAAAGTACAGCAAGGCAGGAAGGTTATTGGTGCTTCCGAGAACCCTCCTGCCTCCGCCGGTTGCCCAGCTAGCACCACCCTGCGCGCGCACCTCCTCCTCCTCCCTCCTCTTCACTCCCCAAAGGCTCTTCTCCTTACCAGAGCTTAGCGGGAGCCATGTAAAAGGGATGGGAGGAAATATATATTATTATTATATATTATTATTTCATGATGAGAGGTGAGGCTCTGCCTCCCCTGCCTCCCCTGACCGCACGTCCCTGGCAAGGAGATTGGTACAGTAGTAACAGTTCCAACAGATCTCATGAGTCTACCTTCAAAAACAGTGTCTCACAACTGGCAACTTGTGAACAGCACTTTTGAAAGCCAACAGAAACTCCCAGATGACAACTGTTACTCCTTCTCCCCTGCTCTGGGTCTTGGTTGATGCCATACTCTAAACCTGGTCAGACACATTTCTAAGAGGGACAACCAGTGGTGAAATTCATTTTTTTTTACTACCAGTTCTGTGGGCGTGGCTTGGTGGGCACGGCAGGGGAAGGATACTGCAAAATCCCCATTCCCTCCCCACTCTGGGGCCAGTCAGAGGTGGTATTTGCTGGTTCTCCGAACTACTCAAAATTTCTGCTAGTGGTTCTTCAGAACCTGCCAGAACCTGCTGAATTTCACCCCCGGGGACAATCCTCCCCCCACCTCAGGCATAGCCATGGCTCAGTAATGCATGCCAGGCTGGCCTGTTCCTCACTAATGAGATCACAAATAAGAGGAGGCATTTTTTTTTAAATTAAACAACCTGGCATTATGAAACAACAGCCAAAGCCTGGCTCTCTCTCAGTCTGTTAACCAAAATCTGGGCAGGAGTATAGAAACATATGAAGAGTGGTTTTAGGAACTGGGTATGTCCAGTCTAGAGAAAAGAAGGATTAGAGGATGACATGATAGCAATATTTGAGGAGCTGCCACAAAGGAGAGGGGGTCAATTTATTTTCCAAAGCACCAGAAGACAAGACAAGAAACAATGGATGGAAACCAATCAAGGAGAGAAGCAATCTGGAATTAAGGAGAAATTTCCTGTCAGTGAGAACAATTAACCAGTGGAACAGCTTGCCTTCAGAAGCTGTGAGTGCTTCATCCCTGGAGGTTTTTAAGAAGAGACTGAACAATCACTTGTCTGAAATGGTATAGGGTTTCCTGCTTGAGCAGAGGGTTGGACCAGAAGATCCCCAAGGTCCTTTCTAGTTCTATTTTGATTGATTGAGAGGGTCAGAACATGGCATTGGTACCAAACATCAGAGACATCTTCCCTGGGAGTGATCCACCCTTTGCCTCCTGTCAAACTGTCCTATTCCCATCACCACTTTAATAGATTGACTCACCCCAAGACCTCAGAATCATTGATCTCCATTAATTCTTGCCTCCTGGCTCCCCTAGCTAGGGTCCCTCCATCTACTTTGGTATTGCGGATGTCTTACTAACAGCCTGGAGATAGTGATAAGCTCCCATGGTGCTTAGCCCTGCCTTTAACAGCATTGGGAGCCTGAAGCCACTAACGCCATCCAGTCTAACAGCATCACCTTAACCAGTTCCTCCCACTAGCCGACAAGCTATGGCCCAACTCATTTCGCTCCTCTTCGCAACTCTCTCCTGAGTAAGAGGGTGCCCAGTTAAAAGCACATTTACTCATATTCATATCTACATTCACTCACCTACACTTCATATCTATGCATTCCATTCCTGATAGTGATAGATTAAACCTGCCCTGCAGAAATGCAGGCAGAGGTTTAGTTCAAGTCAAACAAACTGTTGAAAAAGAAAACCATGCATTGGCTGACTATGTAAAAGACAGCCCAAAAGATGCATAGATGCAAGTTAAAAAACTGGAGTTTACTGAATGTACAGGAAATAAAACACAAATAATAATAATAATAATAATAATAATAATAATAATAATAATAATAATAATAATAATAATAATAATAATAATAATAATAATAATAATTTTAATTTGTTAGCCGCTCCCTCTCCACAAAGGACTCGGGGCGGCGTACAATAAAACATATAAAAACATAAAAACATATGTGCAAACACATAAACATCCAAATACACACATATACAGAGACATACATGCACGGAGGAGGTAACAATTACATCACATTAAGAATATTAAAAAATCAACCATTAAAATACCCCTTAATAAAACACAATTTAAAATTTAAAAGGACTGTCAGGAGGAATAAGAAAAACTACGGTTGAGCCAGGCCAGATAATTGAAAAAGGTGGGTCTTAAGCTGTACACGGAAGGAGCGGAGATCGGAAGTAATCCTGATGTCACGGGGGAGGTCATTCCACAGGGCTGGGCCCATCACAGAGAAGGCTCTGCTCCTGGGTGTCGCCCCCCGACACTGTTTAGTGGACGGCACCCGGAGAAGTCCCTCTTCATATAAAATCATATAAATGATTTAATAAAAACATTAACAGAATGCTTGTGAGGAAATTGTACAGTCAATTTCTGCAAAAGACTGAGGGGAAACCAGGTAAAGATAAAACTTGGCAATGGCTTACAACTGAGACATTAAAAAGGAAACTAAAGGCCTATCTTTGGCTGCTCAAGAGCAAGCTATTTGACAGCTGATTGTATTAATCACGGCCAAAAATTGAAAAATCAGTAAATGATTCAAAGTACAGATTGTGCAAAGAAGCCGAAGGAACAATAGATCATATACAGTACTCAAGCTCATGCAAGATCATATAAAATGATTATTTTAAAAAATGACATAACACAGTTCCCAAAATGATTCACTGGAACATCTGTAAAAATTTTCATGTGCCAATAATTTAAAATTGCTGGGAACACACAGTTGAAAAAGTAGTCAAAAATGAGCAGGTTAAAATATTGTGGGATTTCCAAATACTAAACACATAACAAGAAAGTGGTTGGTTGAAAAGGAGAAAGTGTGTATAATTGATGTGGCAATACCAAGGGCTAGTAGATTACAGATATTACTCTACTTACAAAACTTTGAGTTGCAAACTTTCACCAACACAAACAAACTGATCCACAAGTCCTCCTTAGAAGGTCCTGGAAGTCAGGAAAAAGTGGGAAAGGTTTAGTTTCTGGAATGCTGCATACATCAACAGCACACCAGAAATTAAATGTTTCCCATCTTCTGCTGCCTTCTCTTGTCTCCTCCTGAAATGCCTGCAATGAAGCACCAGAGTGATAATGAAGAGAAGGCAGCACAAAGAAGCATCAATCCATCACGATCTAGAACAGAAATGGGGAATTAGGGCCCCTTTATAACTTGTGGACTTCAGTTCCCAGAATTCCTGAACCAACCATGCTGGCTCAAGAATTCTGGGAGTTGAAGTCCGCAGGTCATAAAAGAGCAATAGTTTCCCACCCCTGAGTAGACCAAGGTGAATATATTGGAGGGGGAGAGGGAGGGAGGGGTGGGTTCCTGCCAGTTCTAACCTCTTCTATAGAAGAGGTTCCACAAATCTACAGTGCCATTTAGAACCAGTTCCAGCTCCCGCCCCCCACCTGTCCACACATCAGCAAGATGAAGAGCGAGAGGAGGAATTCTGGGAGTTGAAGTCCACAAGTCTTAAAACTGTCAAGTTTGAACACCCCTGGGGTTTTTTTTTTCTAAAGGGTTAGGGATGCAAGGGTCTTGTAACTTGACAGCTTTAAGATTTGCGTGCTTCAGACTTCCGGTTCCGGTTGCAGATCCTGACGGGCAGGTATTGCTCGCCCCGCGCACTCCTGGTGGGCTCCCCACTGATCCGGGGGGCACAGGACGCCCTGGAGGGGCTCCTGCCGAGGGGGCGGCGTAGCGGGGAATCCCCCGTGTCGGCGGCGGCCGGGGGGGCTCCCCGCATCGCCCTAGGCACCGGGAGGCAAGAGGGGAGGCGCCGCGGCGTCTTCGGGATGAGGCAGCTGGAAGAAAGCAAGATCTGAAGGACGCAGCTGCTGTGTGGTGAGGTGGAAACTTTCCCCCGTTCCCTTACTTGGCTGAAAGGGGAAAAAAACTGCCGGCTTTTAAAAACTGACTTAGAACCTGTCCTGGAGAAGCGTGACTGGAGGGAGGGGGATTTCCCCCCCCCTTGGACAAGCGGCTTTAAACGGTTTTGCTCTCTGCCCCCAGAGGAGGAGGTGGGGGGGAGCCATGCAACAAAATCACGCTCATAGCAAAGGCAGATTTTGGACTGCATTTGTGTAAATGACTTTGAAAACTTTTGGATTTTGCCTTCTGATCCCGGAGCTGGCAGGGCAAGATGGCACACTTCCGTTGTCTTGATGGGCACTGAAACGTGACTCCACCCATAGAAACTTCAGGCATTTTGTCTTTGTCTCCATGGCACTCAGATAAATCTCTTGTTACATTGGATTCTGGGCTTGGAACAAAGGACTTTATTACTTTATTGCCAGGAGCTGAATTTAGAAAAGGTTCCTAACTGCTTGGACTCTCTGCCTCGTAACCTCCTCGGCGGTTCTCCTCCCTAATTGTTTCCTCTCTGTACTGATATTGTTATCTCTCTGCTCACTATAATGCCACCCAAGCCGGGTTTTGCAGTCTCCCCCCCGACATCCTCAGTGCCCAGCCCCAGCGGACAACAGACTTTAACCTCCTTGCTTCAACCCAAGCCTTCTGAGGTGGACTTCCAGCAGATGTTTCAACAGATCTTAAAGGGACAGGAGGATTTAAAAAATCAATTCAAGGAGATAAATGAGCAGCTTAGAGAGAACCAAGACCGGGCGATTAATAACTCACAGAGACTGGATCTTTTGTAGGAAGAGACGGCTGAGATGAGGGGGGAGGTAGGGGGGGTGCAGAAAGGGAACAAAGAGTTAGAGAACCACCAGATTAAAATGAAATTTGAAAGAATGTCCTTTTTCCTTAGGTTCCAAAATGTGATCGAGGCAGATGATGAAGATTTAAGGGACATTATGATAGACCCTTTGGCTGAATACATTAAAAAAGACAAACAACAGATGTGGTGGGACATGGACCTGGTTTATAGAGTAAACTCAGCATACGCTAGAACACATAATGTTCCAAGGGAGGTACACATTAAATTCCTTAGAAAGACTACAAGAGATGAGATTCTGAGTGCACAAAGGGGGCAAGCATTAAAATACCAGGATAGAGAAGTAACCATTCTGAAACAGATCCCTAAGAAAGTGAGAGAGAGAAGAAAAAACTATTCATTATTAGCGAAGAAATTATACCAGAAAGGGGTGTGGTTCAGATGGCTGATGCCTGAAGGTATGCTAATTTTCTGGGAGGACACAAGAGTTAGAATCAACACAACCATAGAGACTCAGGCCTTTATGGAAAAAAATTAAGCCCTCCTAGATAAACCTGATGATATTACACCAGACACACAGGACACGGGAGGGGCCGGAGCTCTGCTGGCGGGGGGAGAAGGGGCAACATCGAGAAAACTCAGATCATAAAAATGAACAAGAAAATCTATTTGATGTAAAGTGATTGAAATTATTTGAAGATAAAAGTTTATATGCTGACAGAATACCATTGACTTGTAATAATCTAATGTATTCATAAATGAAATGTATGAGTACGGGGGGAGGGACCACCTCCTGCATATTGTAACTGCCAAAATTTGTAACTTATTCCACTACCCCTTTCCTTGTCTATTTTTCTTAAAAACCAATAAAATTTTGTTTAAAAAAAAAAAAAAGATTTGCGTGCTTCAAATGCCAGAGTTTCTGAGCCAACATTTTGGTTCCTAAGCAAGAGCGTTGTTAAGTGAGTTTCACCACATTTTACAAGTTGGCCATGCCCATCCAGTCACATGACTGCCAAGCCACTCCCACTCAGTCACATAGCCAGGAAGCCACTCCCACAAAGCAGGACACACCTACAGAAGAGGTTCTAAAAAAATTTGAAACCCACCACTGGAGGGAGGGAGGGAGGGAGAGAGAGAGAGAGAGAGAGAGAAGATGAAAGTAGTACATTCCTTTGGCATGAATCGTTCCACAATTGGAACAATAATTAAGAACAAAGACACAATCAAGGGACAGGTGAAAAGTTCAATGCCTATGCCAGTATTGGCGAACCTTTTCAGCACTGAGTGCCGAAACGGAAGTGTACACACATGAGGGGGAGCACCAGAAAGTGGAACAGCAGTTCTCCGGCGGGCATGTGCACATTGGGAAGCTGACCTTCCAGTTTCTGGCATGCGCACCGGTCACCTGGCCTTCTGGTTTCTGGCACACATGCATGCGCGAAGACCAGCTGGCTGGCACCCATGCGCACAGTAGAAACCAGAAGACCAGGTGACCGGCATAATCCTGCGTGCCAGGGAGCTACTCTTCTGGTTTCTGGCACTCCCATGCGCAGGAAGACCAGCCAGCTAGCGTGCATCTGCGTGCTGGAACCCGGAAGAGCAATGAGCAATGACTAGTGCCCCCGGAGAAATGGCTCTGTGTCCGTTTCCAGCACGTGTGCCACAGATTCGCCATCACGGACCTATGCAATCCGTGAAAATAAGCAAGAGGATGTGGAAAAAAATTGAGATGCTGTTCAGCATCAGCGATATGGGCCGTTTAGCTTAATGCTGATTGAGGAGCTTATTTTATCATTTGTCACAGAAGGCTGGTGAAAGAGCTGCCGAAGGCACGTTTGTTGCAGGACATGGGTGGTTCCTGCATTTGAAGGCTCCAGTGAACTAGCACAATGCGAAAGTGAGTAAAGAGGCAGTGAGTGTCGGTGAGGATGCAGCCGAGGAGTTCCTGGAAACCCTCAAGGAGATTTTTTGAGAAAGATGGTTATTTGCCCCAGCAAATATTTAGTGTGGATGGCAAGGGACTTTATTGGAAGAAAATCCCAGAGAGAACCTAGAGAAGCCAGGAAGAGAAGATGAGGCTATCCTACAAAGCTGTGAAGGATAGTAGGGGGCAACACTTCTGGTGATTTGACCTAAGACAGCTACTAGTCTACCATTCGAAGACTCATGAGATCTTAAGATTGTCTTAAAGAATAAATTCACAATGGCGGTAGCCTATAAGGAGAATTTATATAAATGTTCTACTGAATGGCACTTACCACCAATGAGATTGCCCAAGATATATCCAAACCTATCTGTGGGATGTTGGAGACATAAATCTGGAATGTTTTAGCATATGTGGTGGATGTGTTCCCATGCCAGGAAATATTGGCTTAAAATTAAGTATTAGTTGGAAGAAATCATGGAACAGAGGATAGTATTGAAACCAGAATTATGTTTATTAGGTATATTAGACCCAGAGGTGGATAAGAAATATCAATATATAACATTACATATACTAACCGCTGCAAGGATTGCCCTTGTGCAAAATTGGAAAGAAAAAACTATTTTCCCTCCCCCCCCCCAGATGACATGGTAATTAGGAAGATACTCGAATGTGCTGAAATGGACAGGATGACCATGGAGTTAAAAGAAAGAGAAGAGTCGGACTATTATAAAATTTGGGGTAGACTGTACAAGTGGTTAGAGAATAGAAGCCAAAATAAAAAATAAAAGTTTTGAAAACTATTGAATACACTATGAAGAAAAATGTATATACTATATTTTTCGGAGCATAAGATGCACTGGAGTATAAGACGCACCAAGGTTTTGAAGAGGCAATTTTTTTAAAAAAAGTAGGTAGGTAGAAAGAGGGATAGAGAGGGAGAGAAAGAGAGAGGTACAGTAGGTAGGTAGGGAGAGAGAGAGAGAGTAGTTAGGTAGGTAGATAAAGGGAGAGAGAGAGAGAGAGAGAGAGAGAGAGAGAGAGAGAAATAGAGAAATACAGTTGGTAGGTAGAGAGAGAGAGAGAGTAGGTAGGTAGGTAGATGTTTCCAGGTGTATTTGTCCATGTGCTGGAGAAGGAAATCAATGACAATTTGCAGCACCTAAGACTTTGTTTCTCCTGGCACAGCACTTGATCAATCTAATTCTCATCAATAGGTTAAAAGCTTTCCAAAAGGGGGAAAATGTTTTTGCACTCTGCAAACCTCCCCAAAACAGCCTGTTTTTTGCAAAAACGAGCCTGTTTTTTTTAAAGGTATGAATAGCCTTGGGGGGGGGCTTGCAGAGTGCTCCTGGGGAGTGGGGGGGGCAAAAACAATTAAAAAATGGTCCATTTTTGCAAAAATGGGCCCGTTTTTCATCAAAACATTGCATGCATAGCCTTATGGAGCCTTATAGAGTGCTGCTGGGGGCTGGGGGTGGGCAAAACACAGCCCGTTTTATGCTCATTTCTGCCCTCCCCAGCCTCTAGGAACTCTCTGAAAGCCTCCATAAGGCTATGCACGGCCATTTTGGAGAAGGGGCGAGGCTTTGGGAAGCAAAAACTGCTATATTCGGTGTATAAGATGCACCCAGATTTTCAGCCTTTTTTTTTTGAGGAAAAAAGGTGTGTCTTATACTCTGAAATATACATGTATGTAAAATTTGATAATACGTACTATACTACTATATTCAAAGGTGGGTTCCAATCGGTTCGCACCGGTTCAGTAGAACTGGTTTGTCAAATCTACTGAACTGGTTAAAAGAGGTTCCATCGGTGAATCCGGAAGTAAGTTCCAGAACGCCTGCCCCGGCCCTGTCGGTCGCTCACTCACCCCCACCCATCCAGAAGCCGCTCCATCGCTCGCTCCCCCTGCCCGTCCGCACTATCCTAGCCCCACCAACCGCTTACTGATTGGCTGGCTCACCAATCGCTCCACCCACCTCTAAGAACCTTATCTAAACCCACTTATCTTTTTTCCTGCTTGGCTCTCTATTGCTGCCTGCCGACTCCAAGGAGGTAAGTAAGCTGCAACTAAGCTCGGGGCAGGGGGGGCAGCGGCAGGCCATCTGAAGCGGCCTGCCATGGCCCTTCACTATAAGCAAGTCCGGTGACCTTTTGCGGCCTTGTAAGGATCCCAGGCTTGCTTATAGTGCAGGACCGCAGGGCTGCCAGAAAGCATGGGCGCGGGGGGAACAACAGCGAGAGCTTACGCGGCGCAGCTGGCCTCTTTGAAAAGTTTGGTGACCTCACAAGGCCTTTGCAAGGTCCCCAGACATGCCTAAGATGCCTGGCCGCCAGAAAGCATGGGCGCGGGGGTGGGGACGGCAGCGGGAGCTTATGCCGGCCGCAACGCACAAACTACCTTCTGTCTCCCCATGCTCAGAAAAGCAACTCTGGGTAGGTGCTTTGGTGGCGGCAGGCGTCCTACAACCTTCCTGCTAGCAAAGGACTTAGCTGGGCTTCCTTTTCTGATCACGGGGAGACGGACGGTAATTTGTAATGAGGTTGTAATGAGGGGTCCTTGCTGCTTTCTGAGCTTGGTGATTTTTTGCCAAACTAGGTAACATCATCAGTACTAGAAGGGAGTGGAGTTGGGGGGGGGGGGAGGAGGAGAAAGATAGAAGGACAAAAAGGAGAAGGAGAGGGAGAAAGAGGAGGTGGAGGATAGTGGGATCCTTGCTGCTTTCTGAGGTTGGTGGTTTTCTTATAGACATTTCATTACCAAACTAGGTAACATCATCAGTGCTAAAAGAGTGGGATATATTGAGAGGAGGAAAAGGAGTGGGGGGGAGGAGGGAGATGACAGCAGGGTCCTTGGTGTTCCCTGAGCTTGGTGGTTTTCTTGCATGACCCAGATAGGTATCTCACACCAATGACAATAAAACATCTGCAAGCAAACCATCAAGACCACAGGGCATTTATTTCTTCATTTATTAAATTTATATGCCTCCTGCCTCGTCGTCATCACAAACTCCTCATCAGGACCTTCCACAATGACCGGCCTCAGAATTACATCTCCACAATCTCAAATTTTATTTATTGTGTATAGAATATTTTTAATGGTTTTATTTTAATTTATTGTTTGTAGAATATCTTTTTTTTAAATTATTTTTAGGGAATTGTTATTTATTTATTGTTTATAGAATGTTTATTACATGAAATGTTATTCCTTTTTGCAAATGTTTTATTTGTGATGCAATATGTTGCTTTTAAGTGTACAGGTTGGTGCATGGTTTATGTGTCTCAAGGTAGCTGCTTTTCTATGGGCAGGCCAGGTTGGTGCAAGGCAGCTTTGCCAGATTTTGTGTCTTTCTGTGTGATACCTGGTTGTTTAGATAATTGTGAGGTGGTTGCTGCTTCTGTGAGCTTCCTGGCACTGTCTTTATAATTTCTCACAATGCCTTGATGGTTTTTATTCCAGTGGCTTTGTCTTTCCTGTTCTTATGGTTAGGGAAAAAAACTGGCTTCATCTGCAGTCTTTTGGGGGGAAATTGTTATTTTTTGGTGTTTTCCTGGCACTGTCAAAGTTTATGTGTGTGGGTGTGTAATGTCCCGCAGTTATCTACACATTAATAATGATAAGGTGACCAACTGTCCTCCTTTAGGGAGGACAGTCCTTCTTTTGTAAGTTCTGTCCTCCCTTGAAAAGTGTCCTCCTACATGTCCTCCTTTTCGATATTTGAAGGCTAATCTTTTGCGCGTTATGTGACGTATTTTATTAAACAGTTTTTAATGGTGTTTTTTTTACTTCATCGCAAGTATATTGAACAGATATTGAATCTTGTGTTGAATTTTTATCTAAAGAAATGCTAGACATTAAAATAGACGACAATTGTCTCTTTGAAGAAATTAGAAGACTGAATGTATATTTAAATTCTGAAAAATTAATACAATGGGAAAATCAACATGTTGAAATTGATAAAAGATGGGTGGATATTTTCAGCCATTTCAAAAATGAACATATTCCATGTGAACATTTATTTATACTTGTTCAATTTACGTTGTGCTGCCCTGGAATTAATGCAGCAGTTGAAAGAGTTTTTTTCAATTGCCAATGATTTTTCGACAAGTGAGAAATCGAGATTGAATGTTGATACTCTAGCTGCAGCACTTGCCGTAAAATTCAATATGAAGGATATTTCTTGTTCAGATATTTCCAATATATTGTTAGAAGATGATACATTGACAAAAAATATTAATTCAATGGAAAAGTACTCATTTAAATAATAATTAACAGGCATGTAAGCATAATTACAATATAAAACATTGCAAATGTTTCATTATGCATATATCATATTTTAGTGTATTATTGTTGCAATGAATAAAATATTTCTTTTATTTACAATATATTTTTTCCAATTTATTTGTCCTCCTTTTCATTGTAAGAAAGTTGGTCACCTTAATAATGATCAAGTACTAATAATATTTCCTTATACACTTTAGTGACCTTTCCTTACATAATTGGTGTTTTCTTTCATACTTTTAGATTTCTAATTGCTGTTTCTGTTAGTTAGCAATTGATAAAACAAATCCCACGTAAAAAAGTATTCGAAGCCTTCTTGATTTTAATTGTCAATTTATTCATTCCTGCACATTCTAATATTTATTCATTTTCATATCTTTGGTTTTTCCACTGTTGTGCAAACACAATTCCAGCAGCTGTTAACATGTGTAAAATTAAATATGTATTGTATTCCCTTTGAAATACAAGTAGTGAGTAGTAAGCTACTTACCTTCTTAAGTAGCTCTTTTATTGTTTTGTGTACTTATTTTAATCTTATTTAAGTAGTAAGTGCACAAAATAATAAATTTCCTTTTTTATATCTTCTTTTTGTAGATCATCCATTGGGGCAAAGAATTCAGTGACATCATCTTGGTCACTCCCACCCGGTCACATGACTGCCAAGCCACTCCCACCCAGTCACATGACTGCCAAGCCACTCCCACTCAGTCACATGGCTGACAAGCCACTCCCACTCGGTCACATGGCTGACAAGCCACTCCCACTCAGTCACATGGCTGACAAGCCACTCCCACAAAGCAGGCCACACCTACAGAAGAGGTTCCAAAAATTTTGAAACCCACCACTGCCTATATTATAATATAATTATCACATTATCATTAGAATTGTTAAAAACTAAGAGAAGGCAAGAATTGAATTGTAAACCACAAAAGCAGAATATATGTGCTGATGTGAAAAGCTGTAAAAGTATATCATATTGTTATGTTTGTGCTTTTATCTGTTTTGTATTTGTGTTTGTGTTTGTTTTTTCTGGTTCTTTTTAAACTTGAGAATTTATTTATTTATTTGTTTATTTATTTATTTATTTATTTATTTATTATTTATTTATTTATTTACTGCGCTTCTAGACCGCCCCCTCTCCCAAAAGGGACTCGGGGCGGTGTACAGTCCATACAAGAAATACATCATATATATAATTAAATAGTTGAACAATTAAAATTGTTAAATAGGTAGATAGTTAAATATGGAGGAGGTTATAAAGAAGGTTAAAAGAACTGTACAGCTGAGTAAAGTGTATAAATATAATTTTAAAACCCCTAAAAATATCACATGAATTAAATTTAAAAGCAATTCCCCTAAAATACCAGTTAAAAATATGTCTGCCGGGAGGTAACAGTTATAATTATGCCAGGCCTGCTAATCGGAACAGGTGAGTCTTCAATTTTTGTCGGAAGGAGCGGAAGTCAGTGGTGGTTCTAATGTCAGGGGGGAGGTCATTCCAGAGGGTTGGGCCCATCACAGAGAAGGCCCTACTCCTTGACGCCACCCGTTGGCATTGCCTAGTGGACGGCACCAGGAGAAGTCCCTCCCTGTGAGAGCGAATTGGCCGCAGGGATGTGTGTGGGAGGATGCGATCCCGCAAGTAGCTAGGTCCTGTGCCATGGAGCGCTTTAAAGATGGTAATCAAAACCTTGAAATGCACCCGAAAAACCACAGGCAGCCAGTGCAGCTCGCGCAGGAGAGGTGTTACGTGGGAGTACCTATTACTCCCCATGACAGCCCGCGCGGCTGCGTTCTGGACTAGCTGCAGTCTTCGGGTGCGTCCCAAGGGCAGCCCCAATTGTCTCAAAGAGCTCACTTCGTGTTGTGTGGAAAGCTAATAAGAAAGCTTTGGTCACCCTTCTCAATGTTGAAGGAAGATTTTTCCATCATGTCATCCCAGAAATGGAGAGTACATCATATTGTTATGCTGGGACAAAAATATCAAGTTCAAGATTTTGCCAATTTTGGATAATGTCACCCACCTTGCCAGAACAATTTCAGTCCAAATGTGAAGGTCATCTGTCTCCAAACACCACTTCCCTCCTGCATCTTATGGACCATGGGGCAACAGCAATCTTGAAAAAATATTATCCTCATCATACATTTAGTTCTGGCAACTGGAGCAGACTCACAGATGACCTTGTGCTATTTATGGAAGTCCTACAACATCTACAAGGCTATCTTTACATCAATACAACCTGGTTATCCCTGTGAACTTTAATGAGTTTAGATATATCTGTAGGAGTTCAGCTTGACTGAGAAAGCATTGTCAATGTTCATGATACAGGACCTCACCAAAATGTCTGCAGCTGTCTGTGATGCAATCCATTTTCATCATAGATAAAAGGAAGAGCTATCACCCCAAATTCAATGTACCACTACTTCAGGAAGGTGGAGAAATGTGCCATATCAACTCCAGAGGATTAACCAATGCCATTACTGTCAGTTATTATGGCACTGTTCCTGCCACTTATGTAAGGTCAGAGGTCTACTGCACATGTTTTTTTACACTTGTGTTGTGTTGCAAACAAAACTGACTTAAATACAGCTTCTCAAAATGTAACCTGTTCATACACAGAAGATGAAGAATTGGAGACCTGAAAATCAAAATTAAAAGATTATGATGTAAGCCAGTGATGGTGGCCCCACTGAGTGCCATACCAAAAAAATGTCTTGGACAGCATTTAGAAAATCTGCACATTGACAATATTGATAAATTTTCTATCAGTCAATTGCAAAACTGCTTGGCTCCACATATAGCATAGTCACTTTGAAGTGAGAATAAATGAATAAAATTATGTTGATACCTTATAACATCCTAGAAGAACTTTAGGGAAACCCTTGATGTCAATGAAGCCTCATACCAATCAAAAAACTGGTAACTGTAATTTCACATTTTATATAACAATAAACTTCTGGCTATGTGTATGACTAATAACAACAAGAATAATAATTTCCATTCTGTAAGTTTACGGTGACATCAAGGAAATAAGACCTGTTCTGTAGATAGATTCAAGCTGAGGTTTATGGTGGGATGGAATTTGTTGAAGTCATGAATGAATTTGATGATGCACTCATTTCCATGGGACTGGAAGATGATTCTTCAGAAAAGGAAAGACTTCAAGGTTAGAAAAGTGCTATTCTAGGACAATCATGAACATGTTGGCATATTTTGTGTCTAGAAAGCTGCAGTGCAGCAGATCTTAAAATAATATTAGCATTTCTTATCCTTTGCTTTCTCATTCTTCAAACATATGGCAGGGCAAGAGGGAAGCTCCATAGATATACAGTATATGCCTTCTTCACACTCCAGATTTGGCTCCATGTGTTGGTGAAGAAAAAACTAAAGATAAAAAAGAAGGCCTGGGAAGAAAGAAGGTTCTGATTATCTATCTAGCAGGCCCAGTGGGTTGAGGAGATCAAAGCCAAGAGTCTTATTTTTTTTTCTTTTAAAAGCTAGCACCCCTGATAAACTGGGAGGGTGAGAAGGGATCACCCAGAATCCATGCTATTTTGCAGAGAAGAGATTGAACCTGTCCAATGGCTTAAAAATGTGTCTGAGGCATGCATGAGATGAATTACATAACTATGGTATAGAATAGAATAGAATAGAATAGAATAGAATAGAATAGAATAGAATAGTAGAGTAGAGTAGAGTAGAGTAGAATAGAATAGAATAGAATAGAATAGAATAGAATAGAATAGAATAGAATAGAATAGAATAGGAGAGGGAGAGGGAGAGGGAGAGGGAGAGGAAGAGGATAGGATAGAAATCTTTATTGGGCAAGTGTGATTGGACACACAAGGAATTTGTCTTTGGTGCATTTGATCTCAGTGTACATAAGGAGAATAAAATACATTCATCAAGAATAAAAAGATAAAGCACTTAGTGATAGCCAAGGTTCCTAATAAGCTATCAAATCATACTAGGAAACAAATAGAAACAATATAAATCGAAAGATACAAGCAACATGGTTATAGTTATAAGTTGGAAGAGATAGATACTAGTAAGGAAGAGAAGAATAATAGTAATACAGTCTTAGTAAATTATTTGATAGTGTAGTAGGAATTAGTTGTTAAGCAGAGTGAAGGCATTTGGGGAAAAACTTGTGTCTAGTTGTTTTGGTGTGCAGAGCCCTATAGCATCCTTTTGAGGGTAGAAGTTGAAACAATTTATGTCCAGGATGTGAGGGGTCTGTAGGTATTTTCATAGCCCTCTTTGTAGTAGTGAAGGTGTTGGATAAAAGCAGGGAGATTCAGATTCTAGTTCATCTTCAGCCACAGAAGCTCCTTGGTGACTTTGGCCAGTCATTCTCCTATCTAACTCACGAGATTGTTGCTTTGGAATAAAAGAGGAGTGAGCTCTGTCTGTGCCACCTTGAGCTCCTGAATGAAAGATCAGATAGTAAGGAAAGAAACGAATGATTTGGCCAAAGATCTACTTAGACGTAACTTTGGTTGAACTCATGTCAATAAAGACGAAAAACCCATCAGGTTTTCTCTTCTGAAAAAGAGAAAGAGAGATAGAGGAAGAGAGGGGCGAAGAGGAGGGAGGGAGGGAAAGAGAAAGAGACAGAGAGGACAATGCATTGGAGCTGTCTAAATCAGAAACTCAAAGATCTGAGCAATGGAAGAAAGATCACTTAATTCTTGTCATCCCTTTGAAAAAGGCCAGTTCAGGAAACAGACACTACTATAACTACTATAACTCTTGCTTTGTTGTTATAATAATGGAATCTTGCAAGCTTGATGGAATTTCTTTCTCCCTCCCTCCTATACCAAAGAGAAACAATGTGAGGTAATCTTGACTTTCTTCCTCAACTCCTGCTGTTTTTCTGGACTTTGCTGGTATTATTGCAATGGTGGTTGCATTCTTTTTTCAAGACCATTTCAAGATACCTCTACACCAGATATTCAGAAGGTTCTGACCAATTCTGGAGAACTGGTAGTGGAAATTTTGAGTAGTTCGGAGAACCGGTAAATACCACCTCTGACTGGCCCCACCCCCATCTATTCTCTGCCTCCCGAGTCCCAGCTGATTGGGAGGGAATGGGGATTTTTCAGTAGCCTTCCCCTGCCAAGCCTGCCAAGCCACACCCGCCAAGCCACACCCACCACTGCTCTATACTTACATTCAAGTTAAATCCTAGCTGGAGTACTACTAATCAAAGGGGCAGCAGATCCTAGAAATTAACTGTGACCAATGACAGTACTGGATCGACCAGCATTTCCAATTGAAAAGCTGATCTTTTGCAAGGGAAAGCATGGCCTACCACAAATTGTTTAAACTTTTACCCAGCCAGATTAAAAATGGTCTTTATTGTTACTTTCATCAAGTCCATTACTATCTTTGAGTCCTGAGCCAGCACATTCTTAACCTCATTACTATCTTAGAGAAATGCATTATAAACCAGCATAATATCCACACAATCTTTAGACAACCTGTCCTAGTGGCTTTGATATAAATATTAAGTCATTACAAGCTACAATAGCTATTGATCACTAGTATGTTTCTGGCACAACTCAAACCATTTGTGGCATAAGACTGGGTTATTTCTGAATTCAGTTCTGCCTTATCATGTCTAGCCGACCCATTCGATCAATCGATCAGAATAGAGCTGGAAGGGGCCTTGGGGGTCTTCTAGTCCAACCCCCTGCTCAAGCAGGAGATCATTTCAGACAGGTGACTATCCAGTCTTTTCTTAAAACCTCCAGTAATGAAGACCACAGGTGGTATTCAGCAGGTTCTGACCAGTTCTGGAGAACCAGAAATTTTGAGTAATTCAGAGAACCGGTAAATATCACCTCTGATTAGCCCCACCCCCATCTATTCTCTGCCTCCTGAGTCCCAGCTGATCGGGGGGGATTTTGCAGTAACCTTCCCCTGGAGTGGGGTGGGAATGGAGATTTTACAGTATCCTTCCCCTGCCACGCCCACCAAGCTACATCCATCAAGCCACACCCACAGAAGTGGTAGTAAAAAAAATTGAATCCCATCACTGATGAAGACCTACAACTTCTGAAAGCAAGCTGTTCCAATAGTTAATTGTTCTAACTGTTAGGAACTTTCTCCTTAATTCCAAGTTGCTCCTCTCCTTGATTAATTTCCATCCATTTTTTTCTTGTGTTGCCTTTTCGTGCTTTGGAAAATAAGTTGACAGCCTCTTCTTTGTTGCAGCCCCTCAAATACTGGAATACTGATATCATGTCCCACCTAGTTCTTCTTTTCTCTAGACTAGCCATACCCAATTCCTGCAACCATTCTTCATATGTTTTTGTCTCCAGGCCCTTAATCATCTTAGTTGCTCTTCTTTGCACTTTTTCCTAAGCAGAAAAAGATCCAGCAGAAGAAGCCCGCCACGGGTTCCGTCAATTAAGGATGCCAGAAGCAAAGCTTTTCTGTCATGGTGCCTGCTCTTTAGAACATCATCCCTGGCTTGCAGACTAGATTGGCTCTGATCCTGTTGGCTTTTCACAAGACCTTGAAGATGTTTGTATGAACTGTACACCGCCCCAAGTCCCTTGCGGGAGAGGGGGCGGTCTAGAAGCATTAAATATTATTATTATTATTATTATTATTATTATTATTATTATTATTATTATTATTATTATTATTATTATTATTATTATTATTATTATTATTATGTTGGTATGTGCCCAGGAATGGGGGTTGGATTGTTGGTTAAAGCTCATGAGATAATTGTTAAAGGTTTATAATCTGAATGTAAAAGGAGAAAGAAAAAAAATGGACACATGAAAATAGCTGTGTAAGGAGTTCTTTGGGATAGAGCAAATAAAGTGCTGTACAGTTCAATTTTTGTGAACAAGTTCATTTTTTTCTTCATAACATTTCAAAGACTAAGTGTGTTTAATTTATTTTTCAGTGACTGAAAACCAACTAGGCAAGTGGCAAGCAGCTAAAACAAAAATTAATCTGCTTCTGTTTGTAAATTCTGACTAGAGCGTGGCAAGTTGATTTATGGCCCGATTGCTCTACCATTCAGAAATTAATTAACTCTATTTATAATAGTAACACCTCTACTTCTATGCCAGCATATCTCTCTTAAGCTATTGCTAAATGTGCAGCTATTACTAAATTCCGCAAAGAATTAATCAAGGGCATTGGTTAGCAACATATCACAGCTAGTGCAAACCTGGTCTCTTTTACTCTTGTTGGAATAAATATCCAGGTCCAGGTCCAAACCGTGAATAAAATGGAGGCTGATTGGAAAGAAAGATTCTGTTTATTGGTGAACAGAACCAACACACACAGAGCATGCAGTTCTGGACAGCTGACAAAATGGAGTTGAGAGTAGGTGGGTTTTATACCTTTTGGATCCCTAGGGGAGGTCATGTAGGGGTCATGGCTGGCTTTATAGGCCAACGGGGAAATGCAAATCCTAGGTGTTTGTCTGAGCTAATCTTGTCAACCTTTGGCTTGTTGCTTATCTGAAGTTTCTGTCTGGCCCAGTCTTTCTAAATGGATTACCAAATCTATAATTTCTAAAAGCTGGCCTCCTCAGTTTTTGCTTGGGCCAGGGAGACTGGGGCTGGTTTCTGCCTCCCTTAAGATTTCTTCCTCATTTCTCCTTTAGGGTAAATATTCTATCCTGCCTTTTTAATATTCCCCTAAATATGTCATTCTCTAGGATGGTGCAGAGGTGCTGACTTTCCACACTCCCTGTGGAAATCTGCACTAGGTATATTTCCCAAACTACACCACACTCATCTTTGGTGTCTCAAATGAATTAGGAGGCTGAGTCTTTTTGGCAGTTCAAGATTGTTAAGTCTATCCTAGCTTGGTAACCTTTTTCTCCTTCTCATTCCTTCCAACTACAACCCTTTCTTGCCAGTTTCCTTATTTCATTTCAACTCCTCCTCCTCCTGATAAGAGATTCGAGGCGAGTGTGAAAAAACATATCTGACGATTCTCTTAGCTTTTTCCAAGACGCAGATTATCAACAGCAAGTGGGTTAGATGTCTGGGAAGTCACATGAGAGTATGGCAGACCATGTCTACCTTCTCTATTCTGTCATATCCCTTCCCTTCCATTTTAGCGAGCAGGGGATGTCCCTCAAGATTTCCGCTGGACTCACTGATATCAGTTTTGCAGATAGCAATCTCTGGGTCAGTTCCAAAACTAGAGAGAAAATCAGCCACGTGATTGCATTTCTCCCAGTAATGATAAAGTACTGTACAAACTTGTAAGCTGTCAGACATCAACAGCTGAGTCTCCTATTAGTCTTTGTTTCTTTTTCAAACAAACTAGTAGTTTGTGGCTTTTGGCTACAGTGAATTCAGAACTACAAAGATAACCTTGAAATTTTCAATTTTTTCCATCTTATTTTGTATGATACTGTATATCAGTGTTGGCGAACCTTTTTGGCACTGAGTGCTGAAACGGGAGTGTACACACGTGTGGGGGATCACCAGAAACCAGAAGAGCAGCTCCCCAGTGCTCATGCACAAGAGCGCGGGAAAACAGAACAGTTCTCCAGCGTGCATGTTGGGAAGCTGAGCTTCCAGTTTTGGAAGACAAAGAATTGGATGTTCCCCATCCTCAGATTGTTGGGTTAGGATTATTCCCAATCCCACATCAGATCTATCAACATGTAAAATAAAAATGGAAGACTGTTATCTAGTCCTCTTAATGCAGAGTGGCTAGACAAAGCAGTTGCTGATTCTTGAAAGGCTTTTTGGCGTGCAGGAATCCTTGGCACATTAATTCTTTCTTGTTAAGTCTGCAAGAGCTTTTGCTTTTGGAGAAAAATGAAATATAAACTATCTCTGGTACCATAAAATTCCTAGGATTGCATTGCTTTGATCTTCCTGATAGCTGGAGACTGCCTGTGTTGAGTAGTTTATATCTTCTCTTCTGGCTTAACTTCTTGTTGATCAATAACGAAACCCAAATAAAGCAGTTCAGAATAACCTGCATTGCATTTAATAGGATGAATGGTTAAGCATGCTTTTTTTGTTAAAGACTGGAAAAACATTCTTTAAGTGCTGCACATAATGAGTAATACCCGTTTTGTCTCAAACTTCAGGTGAATTCTGTTAGGAAGATGTGAGCTTAGTTTTCCTTACTGTTTTATTGACATTTGCCTGACTCCTTGGCATAAGATAAGGCTATCTCTCCTAAGGCTCCTAAAATCCTGATAATAGCAATAGCAATACGGTCACAAAAATGAGTTGAAACATTATTGCAATTGTTGTTATAATGTAATTCCTGGAAGGGATACAAAAGTGATTGAATATATTGATGATTGAATGTAAAAACAAAAAGCTGCCAATGTTTATTCAAATTCTGATGTTTTCTTTTTCTTTTTTTGTAAAAATGGTGAGATTTGGGGGGATTTCTATCTTCCGCATGATGTAGCTGTCCAAATTTTCTATACCTATATCCTTTTTCCTCAAAACATTTGTAAAAAACCAATAAAATGTTACAATATAAAAAAAATAGCAATAGCAATAGCACTTAGACTTATATATGCCTTCACAGTTCTTTACAGTCCTCTCTAAGCGGTTTACAGAGTCAGCACATTGCCCTCAACAATCTGGGTCCTCAGTTTCCCAATCTCGGAAGGATGGAAGGCTTAGTCAACCCTGAGCCTGGTGAGATTGGATCTCCAAATTGCAGCCAGCTGGCAGCCAGGAGAAGTAGCTTGCAGTACTGCATTCTAACCACTGCGCCACCATGGTTTTCTACATTTCCTTATTGTCCTCTAATAGTTGTCCAGAGTTTTCCAGTACAGATGTAGTACTATAGCCCTATGTAGAAAACCTTTTATTCCTCTGAGAAAGGCAAGAATGCCATAGACTACAGAGCATTCATGTATTGATGATGTGCATTCTCTTGCTGGTGAAATTAGAGAATCACGGACAATTGTCTGAGATGGGCAGATCTCCTGAAACAGCCTCAATCTTCTTAAAAGAATAGCTAGTTGATAACCTTTTGTTCTGGTTCTGAACACAGAATGAAGCTGACCCAGTGTTCCAGTTAACCTCCAAGCAATGCACATAATCATGGATGATTCCATCAGGTGAACAGCCAGCATTTTTTCCAGTCCTCAGGAGCAGGAAGGAAAGCTGCACTGTACTCATGGTTTGTAGCCACTATGGGCAGAACCAAAGGCACATCTATCCATCCTATTTTCTGCCCCTTCTCCTATGACTATGGTGGTAAACGGCAGTGGTGGAATTCAATTTTTTTTACTACCGGTTCTGTGGGCATGGCTTGGTGGGCATGGCAGGGGAAGGATACTGTAAAATCTCCATTCCCTCTCCACTCCAGGAGAAGGATACTACAAAATCCCCATTTCGTTCCGATCAGCTGGGACTCAGGAGGCAGAGAATAGATGGGGGCGGGGCCAGTCAGAGGTGGTATTTGCCGGTTCTCCAAACTACTCAAAATTTCTGCTATCTGCTGAATACCGCCTCTGGTGAAGGGTACATCAAAACAGCCACAGACCCTTCCTAGATAGATCCAGCTGTGGCGTCCTCTCAGTGATGGTCAGGAAATAGGACACTTGAAGCCCCAGGAAGTCACATGTCATGGCAGACTGGTTGAGTGCAGTGGGGAAGTTAGTTTAATCCTAAAGCACTTTGGGATTTTGGAGGGGCTAAAATAACACCTTATAATCGGCTGAATCAATTATTTGATTTTAGAATTTCCATAATCCCAAATAATCTGCCTATCCTCTTTAAGTATGCATCATGCAAACAGGACCACTGAGTGATCTGTATTTGTTGTTTCTGAATTTAGAATTGGTGTTGACAAGCTGGGGAGAGCAGAGATTCATTGAATTGGTTGGGCCTTTTAATATTTTTTTTTAAAGTACAGTTTCTGTTCAGCAATCCAACATCAAGATATCCCAGTTCCATTTCATTATCATTGGGCTGGATCTATCTGAATGGCACAATATTGAAGACTGCTTAAGTCCTCAATGGGTTGTTTGTTTGTTTTTGCAGCATTTTTAAAGCTGTTATGTATAAGTTGCAAGAGCTGAGAGTAGCAGGTTCCTTTTGCGTGTCATCAGCTATCTCCGATCAGTCAGGAAGTGAGGTCTTCTGTTTTCCTTAGTTCTGAAGAATGATACTTAAAGTTAATTTGTCCCTGCTTTTTTCGCCTCTTCCCTCAATAATTTGGTTTCTATTTCTTCAGTTTCCCCGGATTCCATTTTCATCAGCTCTCTGGTATACAATTCCCATTGTCATTTCCACAGTAGCTCTTTCGACTCTTTGTATTAACTTTCACATTTGTTTGTTAGTTTGTTTGTTTGCCTTTATTATTATTAAAAATGACTCAAGGTCGTTTTTCCGGTGTGTAGTGAAGCAGTGGTAAAATTATGTGAAACCCACCTCTGACACACATCTTAATATAGATGAAGAATTAGCAACATGTTTGGATCAGCATGTTTTACAGCCCCAGGTGAATTTCCTTGAATCCCTTGTGAAAAAAGTCTTAATTACAAGCTGAAGAATTTTAAAAAAAATATTTTTCCCATGGGAAACTGGTTAATATTTGAATAGCTAAAAGAGACAAATATAGAGACTCAACTTCCAAATTCCTTCTGGCTTCCCCATTAGTTTTCTTGAGGGAAGCTGGCAGGGAGACTCAGAAATCCTTCCTTCCTTCCCTCCCTCTCATTCTGGCATTATCTTTTATTCCTCCTTCTCTCTCTCTCTCTCTCCTTCCCTCCTTCCTGTCATTCTGTCATTATCTTCCTTTGGCCCTCCAAGCCTCCTTCTCTCTTGCGCCCTCCCTCCTTATCATTCTGTCATCATCCTTTCTTCTCTGCATCCTTCCTCCTTATGTCATTCTGTCATTATGTTCCTTTCTTCCTCCTTCCTTGTCATTCTGTCATCATCCTTTCTTCCACCTTCTCTGCCTCCTTCCCTTTCTCTTTCCTTCTTATCTGTCGTTCTGTCATTGTGTCCTTTTGTTCCTCCTTCCTTATCATTCTGTCATCATCCTTTCTTCCTCCTTATCTGTCATTCTGTCATTATGTTCCTTTCTTCCTCCTTCCTTGTCATTCTGTCATCATCCTTTCTTCCTCCTTCTCTTTCTCCTTCCTCCTTATTTGTCATTCTGTCATTCTATTCCTTTCTTCCTCCTTCCCTTCCTAGTATTTATTTATTTATTTATTTATTATTAGCGTTTATATACCGCCCCCTCTCCCGAAAGGGACTCGGGGCGGTGTACAGTCCGTATTAAAATACAACAGATTAAAACGTAGAAACAACTATATAAATACATGTATAAGAGGAGGGTAAAATATGCCAAACTGTACAGCTAATAAATAAATCAATACAAAAGTTTAAAATATCAAGTTAAATTTAAAACAATATCCCTCTGAAAACCAGTAAGAATGTGTATGCCAGGAGGTAGACGTTAAAATTATGCCAAACCAGCCAGTCGGAACAGGTGTGTCTTCAGTTTCTGTCGGAAGGAGCGGAGGTCAGTAGTGGTTCTAATATCGGGGGGGAGGTCATTCCAGAGGGTTGGGCCCATCACAGAGAAGGCCCTACTCCTTGGTGTCGCCCGTTGGCATTGCCTTGTGGACGGCACCAGGAGAAGGCCCTCCCTGTGAGAGCGGATTGGCCGCAGGGATGTATGTGGGAGGATGCGATCCCACAGGTAACTAGGCCCTATGCCATGGAGCGCTTTAAAGATGGTGATCAGAACCTTGAAACGCACCCGAAAGACCACAGGTAGCCAGTGCAGCTCGCGCAGGAGAGGTGTTACGTGGGAGTACCTAGTACTCCCCATGACTACCCGCGCGGCTGCGTTCTGGACTAGCTGCAGTCTTCGGGCGCGTCCCAAGGGAAGCCCCATGTAGAGAGCGTTACAGTAGTCCAGGCGAGACGTCACCAGTGCATGAGTGACTGTGCGTAGGGCATCACGGTCCAGAAGGGGGCGCAATTGGCGCACCAGGCGAACCTGGTGGAACGCCCCCCTTGCCACGGCTGCCACATGATCATCCATTGACAGCCGGGCGTCTAGGAGGACGCCCAAATTGCGCGCCCGTTCCACAGGGGGCAATTGTTCGCCCCCTATGGCCAGTGATGGAATCAACTGGCTGAACCGAGGCGCCGGTAGCCACAGCCACTCAGTCTTGGAGGGGTTGAGTTTGAGTCTGTTGTCCCCCATCCAGACCCCGACGGCTTCCAAACACCGGGACATCACTTCGACAGCCTCGTTGGGGTGGCTTGGGGTTGAGATGTACAACTGAGTATCATCAGCGTACAGATGGTACTCAACCCCAAAACCACGGATGATCTCACCCAGCGGCTTCACGTATGCGTTGAACAGAAGGGGCGAGAGGACCGACCCCTGCGGCACCCCACAAGAGAGTGGCCTCGGGGTTGACCTCTGCCCCCCAGTCAACACATATTGCATCCGGCCGGAGAGGTAGGAGCCGAACCACCGTAAAACGGTGCCTCCGACTCCCATCCCCTCCAGCCGGCGCAGTAGGATACCATGGTCGATGGTATCAAAAGCCGCTGAGAGGTCTAATAGGACCAGGATAGAGGAGCAACCTCTGTCTCTGGCCCTCCAGAGATCATCCACCAACGTGACCAAGGCTGTCTCGGTGCTGTGCCCGGGTCGGAAGCCGGACTGGCGTGGGTCTAGATATACGGATTCGTCGAGGTGACGTGGAAATTGCTGCGCCACCACATTCTCAACAACCTTCGCTAAAAAGGGGAGGTTGGAGACTGGACGATAATTAGCTAGCTCCGTTGGGTCAAGTGAAGGCCTCTTGAGCAGGGGCCTCACCACCGCCTCTTTCAAGGCAGTCGGTAAGGAACCCTCGCTCAATGAGGCGTTCACCAGGCCCAGAAGCCAGCCTCGCGTCACCTCCCAGGATGCCAGTACCAACCAGGAGGGGTACGGGTCCATTGAACATGTGGTGGGTCGCAGCCGTCCACGCAACCCGTCTAAATCCTCGGGGGCAACAGAGTCAAACTCCTCCCAGAGTGGGCTCACAAGACTCACTGATGTCGGCTCGTCCGGTCCACTGAGGGGGGCCCATCCGCTCCGGATCTGAGCGACTTTGTCTTGCAGATATTCCCCAAACTCCTCTGCTCTTCCCTGCAAGGGTGCCTCCCGCGTCTCCTGCGACAGGAGAGAGCGGGTCACCCTAAACAGGGCGGCAGGGCGGTTATCCGCAGACGCAATGAGAGCGGCACAATGTCTACGTTTGGCCGCTCTCAATGCCACAAGGTTGGTCCGTAAATAGGCTCTTACCTGTGTTCGGTCAGATTCGGAGCGTGAGGACCTCCACCTGCTCTCTAGACGTCTCCTATGGCGCTTCATCACCCTAAGCTCCTCGGTATACCAGGGAGCCCGGGTGGGTCGTTGCCGTAGGAGAGGTCGCAGAGGCGCAACCCGGTCCAAGGCATGTAAGTGGATGCTGCTTGGTGGGCAGGTAAGTGGATGCTGCTTGGTGGTGGGAAGCAAGAGATTGTGAGATTGGCTGGGAAATTGTCACATTGTAAATGAAGGTCATGTGACTGCAGTAGCAGTCTATCAGTGCAACAACAATAAGTAGCATTGAAGCAGTCACCACTTCCCCAAATTTCATTCTTCCAGGAATCACAGGTCCCGGATTTTGGACACATTCTGTAAATTAGCCCATTTGAGGTATCTTAGTTCAAAAATTATTGCCCTATAATGCAGTGTTTTGCCCAGTTAAAAGTCATGACTATGCGAATCTATAGATAAAAGAAGATTATTTTGTTGTATGTTTAGAGAAAGTGATTAGCTATGGTGTTAGAACTGAACGAAAGTGTTAAACTTATGAAGGAGTTTCTGAGAGGAGACAAAGAGAAAATGATAAATTAACTTGCAGGACATTATTTGAAAGTATTTAAGACCAAGATTTTCAATACGTTGCTATTTCTTAGTGGAATTTTTCTTCATTGAGTTTGAATGATGAGGCTTTAAACATTTGTGTATAGATATGAGATAGAATATGGGAAGAAGAGGGTGAAAAAGAAGATCATGGATGGCATATACATTTAAGAAATAAATTAACACTAAATTGATAGCTTCCAGTAATAACGTATGGCTGTGAAAGTTGGACCATAAGGAAGGCTGAGCACCGAAGAATTGATGTTTCAAATTGATGTTTCAAATTAATGTTTCAAATTGTGTTGGAGAAGACTCTTGAGAGTCTCTTGGACTGCAAGGAGATCAAATCAATCTATCCTGACTATCCTTTGGAAGGACAGATACTAAAGTGGAAGCTCAAATACTTTGGCCACCAAATGAGAAGAGGATCATTGGAAGAGACTTTGATGTTGGGAAAGATTGGAGGCAAAAGAAGAAGATGGCAAAAGATGAGATGGTTAAATAGTATCATTAATACAGTGAGCATGAGTTTCTGGGAGACAATAGGGGGAACTAGTGTGCTATGGTCCATGGGGTTGCGAAAAGACACAAGTTAGCAACTGAGTAGCAACAAAATTCTGATAGCTAAAAATACAAATCATCTGGAAGCTTTAGTAATGGGAGTCAAGGAACACAGTAAAGAAATGGAACTATTTTTTTAAAAAAAACCTAAAACCTCAGGTACAGCAGTTAGCTTTCTAGCTAATAAAGAAGTTATTGGTAGGTAGCATATACATTTTAAGATTGGCTATCAACAATAAGGGAACCAGGAATCAGAAATATGTTGCAGATAAGCATTTGTTAGGGTAGGAATAAAGTCATTGGAAAAGATATTCATAAGCCATGATGTGTCCATACTTACAAAGATCAGAACCAAGCAGGCAGTAGTTTTCCTCCGACACTCTGTGGAAATGGAAATTGGACGTGGAAGAAGCAGGGATAGAAAGAGCATTAATGTTTTTGAGGTTTAATATTTGAGAAGTCCATGGTACTCTTGGAGAATACCATGGACAGCAAAGAAAACAAAACAAAGAGGCTTGTATAACAAATTAATCTAAAGTTCTCACTTGAGACACAAATGATCAGGCTCAAGCTATCATATTTTGGACACATTATATGACACATCTCTTTTGAGAAGTCCAAAGAACGATGAGAACAATGGAAGAAGTCAATCAGCAACAACATGAATGGCTGTGTATATGATGGGTGCACTGTAGGAACTATAAGGGCCAGGCTGGGAATAGAACTTCCTGAGAAGGGCCATCTATGTGGTAACTAAGAATTTGTACTGATGTCCCAGCACTTAATCAATCAGGTTATCAGGTCTATATAAAGCCCAGCGTCATTTCTTGAAAATTAAGATCCTGGAGATTGGCATTTTCATTCACAGCGTATCAGTTCCTACGTATTTCTTTAAAAGCAACAAAACAATCAAAGGCAGAAGGGGCAGGTAGGCAGTCACTGAGCACAAAAGAATTGTTTATCTGCATATTGGAGCTCAAAGGATTCCATATTGCCTATCTCCTTAACAGAACATGAAGTCACCCAATGAAACTGATTCAGAACCGATTTAGGTATGATGCTATACCTTATACAACTGATTTGTAGCATTCCCTGCCACAAGATTTAATGGGCAGTTGCTAATACCTAGTCCCTAAAACGTTGCAAGGTGAAAAATCCCATATGCCACTGTTGGAAGAAATATCCTGATCCATTTCCAAGCCGGGAGAAAGGCACTGGGATAAAATGGAGGCTGATTGGAAAGAAAGGTTCCATTTATTAATTTGGCAGAACCACCAACCATGTGATTATGTGTCAGCTGACAAAATAGAGTTTAGAGTGAGTGGATTTTATACCTTCTGAATTCCTATGGGGTCATGTAGGGGTCATGGCTGGCTCTATAGGGCAAAGGGGAAATGCAAATCCTAGGTGTTTGTCTGAGCTAATTTGTCAAACTTTGTTGCTTAACTAAGTTTCTGTCTGACCGAGTCTTTCTGAATGGATTACCAAATCTGCATTTCTAAATTCAGTTTCTGCTTGGGGTAGAGAAACCAGGGCTGGTTTCTGCCTCCCTTAAATTCCCCCTGCCATTTTTCCTTTAGTGGAAATATTCTACCCTTCCTTTTTAATATCCCCAAAATATTTCATTCTTGGGTGGCGAGGCTTCCCACACCACCCATAATACCAACTCTACTCCTTGCCATCAATTCCATTCACAGACCCTGAGCACTCCTGATCTGTCAAGTGAATCCAACAAACCTAAAACAAAAGGGACTGGCACTCCCTCTGCACAGGTGGCAAGGGTGAAGAAGCAAGGGAATAAGTGCGATCCAGACAGAACACCACTCCTTGCCTGTCATCAAAATACAGGAATAGATGAAATCTGAACAGAGATTTCAAAGCCAGTTTTCTTTGCAGCTGGTTTTAAGGCTGCAGTGCAGAAATGCTCTAAAGAGGGAGCATTTATAGAGCTTTATAGATTGAACAAGGGGCACTGTGGCTCAGTGGCTAAGATGCTGAGCTTGTCAATCAGAAAGGTCAGCAGTTTGAACCCCTAGTGCAGTGATGGCGAACCTTTTTTGGCTCGCGTGCCACAAATGGGGGGAGCGCAGGGGGGTCGAGTGCGGGCGTGCCGCACCCATAATGCAACGCGCGACCCCCCCAGTGCTCATGCGTGCACAACACGCGACACCCCCCATTTTTACATGCTTTTTTCGCCCTCCCCAGGTTCCAGGGGCTTTATAGGAGCCTGGGGAGGGCGAAAAGCACCTCCCCCGACCCCCCCCAAGGCCCTCCGGAGGCTTCAGGGACTGTCCAGAGGCTTCCCTGAAGCCTTCAGAGCGCTTAAAACCACCCTCCGAGCAAACTTCCGGGTTGCTAGGAGGGTGGTTTTAAGCGTTCTGAAGGCATCAGGGATGGTCCCTGAAGCCTCCAGGGGGTGCGGGGGAGGCTCTTTTCGCCCTCCCCAGGCTCCTATAAAGCCTCTGGAGCCTGGGGAAGGTGAAAAATAGCTTTTAAAAAGCTGAACTCAGGTGGCCAGCGCACGCATGCGCGCTGGCCAGCTGATAGGGCAGCGCCTCGCGTGCCCTGACAAATGGCTCCGCGTGCCACTTGTGGCACGCGTGCCATAGGTTCGCCATCACTGCCCTAGTGCCACGTAACTGAGTGAGCTCCTGTTACGGGTCCCAGCTTCTGCCAACCCAACAGTTCGAAAGCACATAAAAATGCAAGTAGAAAAATAGGGACCACATTTGGTGGGAAGGTAACAGCGTTCCGTGCACCTTCAGCATTTAATCATGCCGGCCACATGACCACGGAGACATCTTCGGACAGCGCTGGTTCTTCGGCTTTGAAAGGGAGATGAGCACCGCCCCCTAGAGTCGAGAACGATTAGCACATATGTGCAAGGGGAACTTTTACCTTTATAGATTGAACATTACAGAGGAAAATTATTTTTGATGGTGTTTTGGCAGAATGAAAGAAGAGCGTTTCTTAGCATTTTTCCAAACTCGTTCCAGGTATTTCTATTGAAGACACGTGCATTCTGGGTCATCAAAGCCACCTTTTTTCCAACCAGACCTTCGAAATTTTCCTTGCATCATGATAGAGAAGGAAGAGGCAGACTCTGAACGCGGGTATTGCACTGATTCAGTGAGACAGGAAAGTACAGACGAGCTGTTCGATTGTGTGTGAGATTAAAAATACACTTTTAAAAATCCGATCATTATTCCCGCCGAGTGGAAAAACTTTTCTAACACTACGTCACTATTGTATATGGGCGAGGCTCCCTGATTCCTCCCACATGCCCCAAAGACGTGAAAAGGAGGAAGCCCGATAAAACGACCTCACTCCTGGTCGCGAGGGGGAGGGAGATGGGGGGGGAAGGGAAGGAATTTATCTTCAATTGGCTGAGTCACATTTCGTGACAACCGCTTTTGTTTTGTCCCTTTCGAATTTCCGTCCTTCCTCCTTTTCACGCGGCGAGGGAAGAGCGTCCTCGCACGTTGTGCGGCTGACACGGCGTCTTCGCTGATTGGATTCTCTCCCACGAGGCCCCTCTGCTGATTGGTCGAGGCGCGCGCGGCCGCTTTCGCTCCCCCAGCGAGCTTGGAGAGGTGGACGCGGGGCAAGAAATGAGGACGGCTCGGGTTGCTATAGCTGCGGCGAAGAGGCCGAGGAGGTGAGGAAGCGGAAACGGCCGAAGCGAACCCGGACAGCAAAGCATTGTGGGTAATGCTTCCCTCTCTCTCCCCCCCCCTCTCCTTTTGGAGAGCGGAGTTTGTGTGTCGTTTCCCGAAAGGATGGGAAAGAAAGGCCGGGTTGTATAAGAAGCGCTTAACGCAGTGTTTCCCAATTTTGGCAACTTGAAGATGTCCGGACTTCAACTCCCAGAATTCCCCAGCCAGCATTCTGGGAGTTGAAGTCCGGACATCTTCAAGTTACCAAGGTTGGGAAACACTGACTTAATGTGTGAATATTGCGGCCCCGAGTAACCGGGGTTAATGGGAGCAGGAAGTTATGCGAACAACTTCCCGTAGCCTCACTTCTCACTTTTTGCGGTGGGTTATGGGCGTTGTGGGTTAGCTTCTGAGTTGGGCCGACATAGACTACGGAGCCCGCTCTTGTGCGATAAGGGGAAATGGCGAGGGGTGGTTCTGCTCCTCTCAGCAACTTCTACTCAGCAAAGTGGCCAAAGCGCATCATCAATCCTTCAGATGCGATTGGACTACAACTCTTTGACAGCTCGAGCAGCGCAGCCGGTGATGAGGGATGCTGGGAATTGTAGTTCAGCAGAGAGAGCCGCGGCCTATTTGTGGTGAATGGTCGTTTGGAAGGGAATATAAATCCATCTGTCACAACATACAGCAGTCACAGTGCCATCCTTCGTATACCTAATAAAAGAAGTGGGGGGGTTATTCCTTTGGGTCTGTTCTCCCCTGTCTTTCTGTTCTTCCTGGAAATAAACAACACTAAAATGGTGATAATGTGTTTGTAGACGGTAAAGGTTCCCCTCGCACATATGTGTTAATCGTTCCTGACTCTAGGGGGCGGTACTCATTTCCGTTTCAAAGCCGAAGAGCCAGCATTGTCCGAAGAAGTCTTCGTGGTCATGACTAAACACCGAAGGCGCATGGAGCGCTATTACCTTCCCACCAAAGGTTGTTCCTATTTTTCTACCTGCATTTTTTGCATGCTTTCGAACTGCTAGGTTGGCAGAAGCTGGGACAAGTAACGGGAGCTCACTCTATTATGCAGCGCTGGGGATTCGAACCACCAACCTTTCTGATCGACAAGCTCAGCGTCTTGGCCACTAAGCCATTTTGTAGACACTAACTACAACAAAAATTGTGTACAACGTAAACTGTCAGCAAACAGCACTCCTTACTAGCACCAATGAGGTTACCTAATTAGGGTAAGGAAACGTCTGCAAGAAAACAAGAAAGTTCAAGAGAGTACCAAGGACACCCCGCCCCCATTTCAACCCTGAGCTGCAAATATTCGCCTTTATTGGTAACAAAATGCTTTGTTGATTAGATTTGTGTGTACCGCCATGTTGACTAGAAGTGACTTAGGGAGGCTTACAAACATTTAAAACTGGTAAACATTAAAATAATTTTTACTATTATTATAAACTTTTATTCATTAAACATAAAACTCACTCAACTGAACATTTAAAAATGTGTCACAAATACCGTTGACTGGTGCTAATGGTTGATACGGGTTGCTGCCAACGTCTTAGGTGTCAACCAAGTATCTTCTTAAAATATATGATGTCTGCAGTTTTTTGCAGTTCGGCTGGTGTTATTGCAGGAAACTGCAATTTCTTGAGGTGTTTTGTAAAATTCTTGGACATGGTATCAAGTGCTCCAATGACAATGGGTATCACTGTTACATGTTTCACCCATAGCCGTGTAGTTTCAATGACCAGGTCTGTTCTGTAGGGAGAACGAGGCAGACAGGGACTGAGGCAAGGCAGGTTGAAGCTAACACAACCTTTATTAACAGTGACAAACAGCTCATAAGTACGGCAAATCTCAGATCGCCAAACAGCGGCAAAAGACAGCTGACAGCTCTTTTATAGTCGAGCTGTCAGGCGTGTAACCAATCAGGTAGCTGGATTCTCCCGCCGGCAGGCTGCTGCGTCTTAGCCAATCAGGAGTAGGCAATGCAAGTCTATGGCAGGGAAAGTTCAGTACATAACAAGGTCATGATATTATTATTATTATTATTATTATTATTATTATTATTTTCTTCCTCTTCTTCCTCCTCCTCCTCCTCCTCCTCCTCCTCCTCCTCCTCCTCCTCCTCCTCCTCCTCCTCCTCCTCCTCCTCCTCCTCCTCCTCCTCCTCCTCCTCCTCTTCTTCTTCTTCTTCTTCTTCTTCTTCTTCTTCTTCTTCTTCTTTTTCTTTGATGAAATTTACAATTGAAATGTGAGGAGGAAGGTAGCACAAAGTACATGGGGAGAGGTGGGACCTTCTCTTAATCCTGATGGCCACCTCCAAGTGGTGCATCTCTATTGGGGGTCAACTGGCAGAGCCAGATCTTCAGGCTCTTTTGGGAAGCCAGAAGGGAGGGCATGGATCGCATCTCAGGGAGGGTGTGTATCAGAGGTGATATTCAGCCAGTTCTGACAGGTCCTAGAGAACCGGAGCGGAAATTTTGAGAGTGGGGAGGGAATGGGGATTTTGCAGTATCCTTTCCCTGCCACACGATGCCACACCCACAGAACTAGTAGTAAAAAAACTTGAATCCCACCACTGGTGTGTGTGTACTTCATTCTAAAATGCAAGCACTATGCCAGAAAAGGCTCTTCTGGGCTCTGTCAGCTGAAAATCTTAGGCCAACGGGGCCTTTTCTGCCAGCATGGGTGGTTCCTCAGAGAGCCTGAACCCATGTCATGAAGGGCTGCAAAGGTGATAACCATCACCTTGAATTGTACCTGGATTCAAGATAGCATCCACTGTAACATGGGCCAACCTATGACCCCCCCCCCCCAAATCCCCTGCCTGCCTCATTCTGTACTAGTTGTAATTTCTGAATATTCTTCAAAGGTAACCTCATGTAGACTGCATTGCAGTAGCCCAGGCATGAAAGGATCAGGGCTTGAGTGACTGAGCATTTTTAAGTGTGGTTTTTCCCAAAAATAGGGGAAGATGTGTTAAGACTACAATTCCCCAATTCCAGTTAGTATAGCAATTTATAACTTAAGCTATGAATTTGGGAATTTTGATTCTGTGTCAGAGAGCTGAAGGTAGGTTGGCATATAACACTTCCTTAAGTAAGAACGTAGTTCTGCTTAATTGTGAGACATGCATGTTTAACTAGAAGTAAACCTTACAGAGTACAATTACTAAAGGTACTCTCAAAAATTGGTGGCTGCTTTATTTTTGTTTCCAGGATATCTCAGTTTCTTCAGTGGCAATTAATGCACACTTAATACATTTGGGCGACACATTTTAGTATTAGAGAAATTTTATTACGATTTTTCCTAGGCTTTACTTCTGATTTAATTTCTAGTTGAAAAAAAGACAATATATTTGGTCCAATTTTGTTTCATACTGTGGTGCTAAAATAAATTAGACTTTAGGATAGCATTTGTGATATATCTGATAGCTGAATATTATTTCTTTTCCAAGTTAAAGCTGGACACGTAATCCACTATTAGGCACCTAAAGGTTGAGTCTTAGATCGTAAATAATGTATTATTAAGAGAGCCACTTTGGTGTAGTGATTAAGGTGCTGGCCTAGAAACAAAGAGACTGAATTCTAGTTCTATCTTAGGCATGAAAGCCAGTCACTCTCTCAGACCAACCTACCTTATAGGGTTGTTGTTGTGGGGAAAACAGGAAGAGTAAGAATTATTAGATTTATTTGACACCTTGAGTTATTTATAAAGCAATGTGGGGGGGAAATCTAATGTATAATATCATTCTATTTAATGCCTTTATGTTTTTGATCTGACAGTGCCTCTTGTTTGGAAACAGCACCACTAGAATAATTCAAATCCAGCTGTAGCAGACACCCTTTTCAGAATGCTACATCTCTGTAGAGGGAAATTAAATTATTAATACCAGCTGCAGTTTTTTAATTCCATTTTTTAAATGAGCAGTGCATAGTTTTGAGAGTAAGCCTTCCTGAATTCAGTATGTGTGTGTATGTGTGTGTGTATATATATATATGCCGAGTCTATCTATCTGAATGTTCAGTTTTTAAAAATGGTCATGTAATCCTTCAGTAAATAATTGTGCAGCAGTATACGATATAACCATAGAAAGTATGAGAATAAACAAGACAAGGAAAAACAAATGGCAACTTCTGGAATTATTTCCAACCCCTCAAAAGTAGTTTGGATATAGGTCACCTGACCAAGAGGAAGGACTCCGAATGGAGTAGCCAGCAACATTTTAATGCACTGTGCAATTGCCTCCACCATAAGGATACATTTGGGCCGGGGGGGGGGGGGGGGATTCGGCCTTTTTTGTTGTCTACCCCAGTCTTTCTTTGCTGGCTTCTCTCTTCCCTGCCTCCCCTCCACACATATTCTGTTTAGTTAGGGAGAGTATCTCGTTTTGGTTGCTCAGTGACTGCTGAGCGCGTCGATCAGAAAGGTCGGCAGTTGGGCAATTCAAATCCCTAGTGCCGCATAATGGAATGAGCTCCCGTTAGTTGTCTCAGCTTCTGCCAACCTAGCAGTTTGAAAGCATGTAAAATGCAAGTAATAAAATAGGGACCACCTTTGGTGGGAAGGTAACAGCGTTCTGTGTGCCTTCGACATTGAGTCGTGCTGACCACATGACCACGGAGATGTCTTCGGACAGTGCTGGCTCTTCGGCTTTGAAATGGAGATGAGCAGGCTTTGAAACGGAGATGAGCACCGCCCCCTAGAGTCAGGAACGACTAGCACATATGTGCGAGGGGAACCTTTACTTTTATCTTGCTTTTGGAAAATCAGCCTTTTTACATAACTTCTTTCCAATATTCTGTTGGGTTAAAATTGCATGTTACTCATAATTTATTCCCTTATCGGGAGTTATTGTATGCAGTGCTTTCCTCACTTTCTCTCCTCTGAGTGTAACATTTGAACATGAGCGATCTTCTCTGATTAGAAATGGAATGCATTAATATTGTAGATATTCTCTGCCTGCTTTTCTAAAGACTTCTATTGATAATTAGGATAATCAGATTGCTTGACACATGTACAGAACTCAGTTGATTTCATCTTACACTTTGGTTCAAATTTAGGACTAAAAGAAGAGCTTATTGTACTCACTAAGTGAATATTTCTACTATATTTCTACTGCATGGAAAATTAAGGTTTGTACTTTCCCCCCCTCCGCTATACAGATAAACGCCCACGATGAATTTTGAAGGTCTTGATCCAGCCCTTGCAGAGTATGTTCCTTCCCTACATCCTGCCCTAGATCCCCACCTCAACCCAAGCCTGTTACAGAATGTGGAGCTGGATCCAGAGGGAGTCCCTCTGGAGGGCATTGCTGTGCCTGACTCAGTGCACATCATGGAGGGCATGTATTCTGAACTCCACACCGTTGTTTCAGAAGTTGGTGTACCTGTTTCCTTCTCCCACTTTGACCTACACGAAGAAATGCTCTGGGTTGGAAACCATGGAGTAAGTAGGCTTTTTGTTTGTGTGCCAGGTTTGATTAACATTGATTATATGTTTGTGTTAGAGCAGTAGACCATACACTGAGGAAGGATGGACTTCAAATTAACTTGGTGGCCTTGATGGATGCTTTTAGGAAAAGATAGAACACAGTCTTTGAAATTGAAACCGATGAATGGTTTGTAACTTAGTTGCTTTGTGATCTCACTATATTTGACCAAATAGTGACAGCTAAGTTAGCCAAAGGAAGAATAAGCTAAGATTAATTGACTTAGCGGATAGTATTACATATTTGAGTAGGTGAAAGAAACAGATGATTTCATGAGAATAAAAGGGAAGCTGGCCCTTTGATGGAGAAGACAGTGAATTGGGCACATTTGGTTTGTTTTTTTAAAAGTCTCCCTCAGTGTACTATCTGCACGTTCAGCCCATTGTTGGAAAAAGGTTGATTGACTTGCCTCTCTTTGTTTCAGGGTCATGCCACTTCTTTCTTTGGTCCAGCCCTGGAACGGTATTCTTCCTTCCAGGTACACAGCAGTGACGACATTCGACAAATCCAAAGCCTGGAAAATGGTGTGCTCTTTCTGACCAAAAACAACCTAAAATACATGTCAAGAGGTGGGCTCATAATCTTCGATTACCTGTAAGTAGCTTCTATTTATGGGGGCTCCTGGATGATTGCAAGATACTTATAGTTTCCTTTAGCCTTTTCTTTATATTCAGCAAGAGGTTTTAGCCTGCTTCCTACAAAACCTTGAATATAATTCTTAGAAAAACCTCGCACTGAATTGCATTTTCAGCATGACAGAATTTAAGAGAAATCTAATTTAAAAGGTTGTGCAAACTTCGTAAATCAGGGAACATTCCCACATACTACTTCAATATTTAGTTTCTTCCTGAGCAATGCTAGACTTAGTCTTGGAAATGTGTGCCTTTCCAGAGGTTAGTTTGGCAGTTCTTGGACGTGAATGGTGCACACCGGAGATGGATTGAGATTTTGTAAATGTATTTATCATATATTTATTATCACAACTTATGTAGCCTTCTATTTCTAGAAACTCTGAGCAGCTTGTAGTATTTATAAGACTAAAAACAAAACTGATTGTATAATCACTTTGAAAGAATTCAAGGATATTTGACAATAATTTACTCAGAGGTATTTCTTAAGATTGTTACTATAAAAATGAATTTAAAAGAGAAGAAAGAAGAGGATACAACTGATAATGAGGCTGTTTTGGATATGGATTTAAAAATGACAGGCTACAAAAATGATGCTAACAAAGAAGTTATAAGGACTTGCAAATGAAACTGGCTGATGTTTTAATAGTTAGAAGAGACACACAAATAATAAATCTAAAGAGTACCTTGAATGTGTGGATTTCAATTCAGAAAAGTGAGTTGGACAAGTTTTTTTAGAGAAGGAAAACGAATTAGCTTTTTTTCTTAAAAGAAATAAACATCAAGATTTTAAAAAGCAAAACAAAGGATTATAAAATTGGTTTATTCAATTAAGGTTAAATTATATTTTTTTCTTCAAGTAGCTTTTAATGCATTATTCTTGACCAGGAATAAATGATGAGACTTTAACGATCTGTTTACAGATAAGGCACGACAAGAAGAATTTTTGTTTCATGTTTAGAAAAAGTGATAAAAAAGGCAAGTGCTTAACTTGTGACAGAATTTCTGTGAGAAGATGAAGAAGAATTTTTGTTTCATGTTTAGAAAAAGTGATAATAAAGGCAAGTGCTTAACTTGTGACAGAATTTCTGTGAGAAGATGAAGAGAAAATGATAAAAATAATAATTTGTGGGATATTATTTGAAGGGATTAAGTATCAAGATTTTCAATACATTGTTATTTCTGGTGGTTGTTAATGGAATTTTTGTTGACTAAAATTGAATGATGAGACTTTGAAGATTTGTTTACAGATATAAGATAAGGAACTAAGAGATTTTTTGGCTTTATTTTTAGAGAAATTATTGTGTAAAGAAAAGGAAAAGAATATGAAATTGATTTATTTGTTTAAGGTTAATACACACACACACATAAATTCTGATCATTCTCAATGCAGTTTTACTGATTAAAATTGAACGATGAGTATTATTTCTGATGGATAAAAGATGAAATATAGAAGGAAAATACTTTTGGTTGAAAAATTGTTATATATTTTTAGCATTGATTTTTTTTACCTTTGTGTTTTTAAAGTTCAATAAAAATTATGATTAAAAATGGATATTTAGGCACTAAATCATGATGTTGGTCTTTCTTGAAATTACATGTCCTTATAAGACACATTTAGAATTCTCCCCCCAATTTTTGCTCTTGGGTCACCCTCTTTTTGTTCTGAACGCATCCATTTTATGGAGTTCACTCTACAGCAGGGGTGTCCAAACTTGGGAACTTTAAGACTTGTGGACTTCAACTCCCAGAATTCTGGGAGTTGAAGTCCACAAGTCTTAAAGTTCCCAAGTTTGGACACCCCTGCTCTACAGTATATAATTTTTAATACATTATTAAAATAATAAAATATATAAAGGTCTACATTGAGTTATAATAATGAAGTGAAACAGGAATTAAGTCTATTCCATGATTAAATTAACCAAACATAACAAACAATAAACAATCCATATTTATTTATATTTCTTAACTGTCCTCCGTACACTCTGGGCAGTGTGTATATGGTAAGTATAAATGCCTGTGCAAAATCACTTCATTTATTTAGCTTATTGAATCTGGATTGTGTAACAGCATAATATTCAGTCTTTTTAGAGCAAAAGACTTTTGAAATGTAGAGAACGAAGGAAGTTGCCTTTCTTTCCAGTTAAATCTAATTATCCTCTTTGGTAAACCCCAAGTTTGATAAAGCCCAAGATCATTATAAGACAAGAGATTCTATATTGTAGGAATCATGTAGCTTATCATACAAAGATTGAGAGGGGATTTGGGTCCACAAAATGTTGTTCATTGTTGACTGACGGAAAAGACAGAATCTCAGAAGCATGATGTGGGCTTTTTCATTTTATTTATTTATTTATTTTATTTATTTATTTTCTTCGCATTTCTAGACCGCCCCCTCTCCCAAAAAGGACTCGGGGCAGTGTACAGTCCACACAACAAATCACAAGTATTAAATACAAATATAAATACAGATATAAATACACATAAGGAGGAGGTTAAAAATTTAAAAGAACTGTACGGAAGAATATAAATATGGTTCTAAAAACCCTAAAATCAGTTAAATTTAAAACCGTACCCTATAAATAACCAGGTAAGAATATGTTTCTAGGAGGTAACAGTTGTCACAATTATAATTATGCCAGGCCAGCTAATCGAAACAGGTGAGTCTTCAATTTTTGTCGGAAGGAGCAGAAGTCTGTGGTGGTTCTGATATCGGGGGGGAGGTCATTCCAGAGGGTTGGGCCCATCACAGAGAAGGCTCTACTCCTTGGCGCCGCCCGCTGGCATTGCCTAGTGGACGGCACCTGGAGAAGCCCCTCCCTGTGAGAGCGGATTGGCCGCAGGGATGTATGTGGGAGGATGTGATCCCGCAAGTAACTAGGTCCTGTGCCATGGAGCGCTTTAAAGATGGTAATCAGGACCTTGAAACGCACCCGAAAAACCACAGGTAGCCAGTGCAGCTCGCGCAGGAGTGGTGTTACATGGGAGTATCTAGAGCTCCCCATGACAACCCGCGCGGCCGCGTTCTGGACTAGCTGCAGTCTCCGGGCACGTCCCAAGGGAAGCCCCATGTAGAGAGCGTTACAGTAGTCTAGGCGAGACGTCACCAGCGCATGAGTGACTGTGCGTAGGGCATCCCGATCCAGAAGGGGGCGCAATTGGCGCACCAGGCGAACCTGGTGGAACACCCCCCTTGCCACGGCTGCCACATGGTCATCCATTGACAGCCGGGCATCTAGGAGGACGCCCAAATTGTGCGCCCGTTCCACAGGGGGCAATTGCTCGCCCCCTATGGCCAGCGATGGGGTCAGCTGGCTGAACCGAGGTGCCGGTAGCCACAGCCACTCAGTCTTGGAGGGGTTGAGTTTGAGTCTGTTGTCCCCCATCCAGACCCCGGCGGCTTCCAAACACCGGGACATCACTTCAATGCTTCTGATGCATTGCATGCCATAGCCTATTATTTCCTATTTGAAAAATCCCACAGAAACTGTAGCTTAGATTTCACAATCTGACCTTTTCAGGAAGAATAAGGGGCAATGTCAATATCTGTGATGATGACCACAGGGAGTTTTTGGGTTGGGTGGTTTTTTTTTTTTTTTTGGTGATGTAGTATTGTCTATATTTACTTAAAAGGTATAAGAAAATCCTGTGTGAATTGAAGATATCAATTAGATCTGGCCTCAACTAATTCCCTTTTTCTCCTGAAGCATGGATGAAAGTGAGGACATGCACAGCCTTTTACTGACTGATCCTGGCACTTTGCTTGTTGGAGGCCTAACCAGCCATGTGATTGAAATAGACCTCAACACAGTGCAAGAAACTCAGAAGGTACCATGTCATTTTACTGTGGAATTGATCCAGTGGTGGGTTACGATCGGTACGTCCCAGTACAGGCGTACCGGTCCCTCCTGGGAGCGTTCTGGTATGGTGCTCTGGAGGGCCCACCTGCCCTCCTTACCTGTATTTGAGCCGATCGGGGCTTAAACATACACGCACAGAGTGTACGGCACCATCGCGGGCGGTAAGTATGCATGCATGCGCTGCGCGCATGTTGTGCACATGCATATGGTGGACGCCCAGCCCCGTTGCACAGTACCGGTTGCAATGCGATCCGGAACCCACCATTAAATTGATCATAAGAATCTCAGATTGCTACACAGCGTGGGTTGGTAAAACGCAGCTAGCTATCTGGTGAAAGCGAGAAGAGTTTCTACTGAAATGTCAATTTTTCTCAGCCTTATAAACAAACTGTGAGTCTAAAGCAGAAGATATTAGCTCATGTTAGAGAGAGATAATTCATTGAGAAATACTATTCCCTCCCAGTGATAATTTTTTAGACAGTACTGGTTCTTGTTATGACCAATGTAAATACCAATACTACTTCTCTCTCTCCCCTGAAGAGGTACTGTTGAAATAAAAATCATGTTCTGCTCATAAAAATTTTGGGTATGTGAAATTAAATTGCATATTTCAAAACAAAAATGTTATCTGTGTTTTGAATGTTAAGAATAAGATCATAATACAAAATCACAATACAAATATGAATCAGGGTGAGTTTCAAAACTTTTTACTATCTATTTTGTGGGCGTGGCCTATTTTGTGGGCATGGCCTGGTGGTCATGTGACTAGATGGGCATGGCCAACTTTATGTCACTCACCAGGAGATGTCATGGATTGGATAAAATGTGGTGAAGCGCACTTAACAACGCTCTTGCTCAGCAACCAAAATTTTGGGCTCAATTATAGTCATAAGTCAAGGACTATCTCTGCCTTCCTCTGCATGGCAGCCTTGTCCTAGTAAACTTCTTCTCCTTTCTGGCAATTTTCCTCTCTGTTAGAGGCACCTAAATAATCCAAACAATGTAAGGTTTCCTGCTGTAGCAGGGGCTTGGACTAGATGACCTCTGAGTAGTCTTCTAGCCCTAAATTGCTGTGCTGTGCTGTTTCTTTCTTTCCTTCCTTCCTTCCTTCCTTCCTTCCTTCCTTCCTTCCTTCCTTCCTTTCTTTCTTTCTTTCTTTCTTTCTTTCTCCCTTCCCTATGTTGGAAGCAACCCCTCACCCCAACAGCTTTTCAATTTAAATCAGGACTCCAAAATTTGCAGCTTTAAGACTTGTGGACTTCAACTCCCAGAATTCCACAGCCAGGCATGCTCAGTTCCAATTTAAAGCGACAGCATTTGCTTTTCTACTTTGCTGAATCTCCCATGAATTTCCTTCTTTTTCTTTCTTTCTTTCTTTCTTTTTCTCTTTCTTTCTCCCTCCCCTTCCTTTCTCCCTCCCTCTCTCTCTCTTACTTTTTAAAACTTTTTTTCTGAACCAGCAGTTTCAGTTTCAGTTTTATTAGATTTATAGACCGCCCCCTCTCCCCGAAGGGACTCGGGGCGGTGCAGGGAAAAAACCTTTTTAAAAAGAAGCTTCTGATGAAGCTTCTGACACGAGGTAGGGGGGCATGGCCAAGCCATCATTTTTACCACCGGTCCTATCTGGTACACCAGATTTTCACTACCTCTTCTGGCATACCAGGCAGGACCGGGAGGAACCCACCTCTGATATGAGTAGAAGAAAAAAGGGATCACAATTGTAGTGTTGTTGTTAGTTGCGAAGTTGTGTCCGACCCATCATGACCCCATGGACAATGTTCCTCCAGGCCTTCCTATCTTCTATCATCCTCTGGAGTCCATTCAAGCTCACGCCGACTTCTTCAGTGACTCCATCCAGCCACCTCATTCTCTGTCATCCCCTTCTTCTTTTGCCCATAATCTTTCCCAGCATTAGGCTCTTCTCCAGTGAGTCCTTCCTTCTCATTAGGTGGCCAAAGTATTTGAGTTTCATCTTCAGGATCTGGCCTTCTAAAGAGCAGTCAGGGTTGATGTCCTCTAGGACTGACCGGTTTGATCGCCTTGCAGTCCAAGGGACTCAGTAGTGTAGTGTAATGTAGTGTAATGGTAGTATAGCAACACTCTTTTCCTGGCAGTTGGTGGATGTTTTGGTTAAAAAGGAACAACAGCTTAAATTTTCCCTGTCCCAGTTTTTTTTAAAACTCCAGCTTATATCTGTATCTCTATCCCTTTTAGTATTCGGTGGAAATTCCTGGAGTTACAATTATGAGACAGTCCAACCGTTTCTTCTTTTGTGGTCACACATCAGGAAAGGTAATATCAACCTCCTTATTGCAACCTCTTGGGTTCCGAGAGCTATAAGCAGCTCTCATATAATATATCTTAGGCTTTTTCATTAGGTTTCCCTGCGTGATCTCCGCACTTTTGCTGTAGAACATGAGTTTGATGCCTACTCGGGCAGTTTGTCCGATTTTGACGTCCACGGCAATCTGTTGGTGACGTGCGGCTTCTCCAGTCGAATGAATGGCCTAGCTTGTGATCGTTTCCTCAAGGTGTATGATTTACGCATGCTGCGAGCCATTACACCTCTGCAGGTCCATATTGACCCTCTGTTTCTGAAGTTTATTCCTACTTACACATCTCGCTTGGCCATCATCTCCCAGACAGGCAAGTAGGCAGCTGAATTGTCCTCTGGCCTCAAACTTTGATCGTCATTGTGCTGGAACTTTAGAATGTTACCGTATTTCATCAAAGCATAACCCTCGAAAATAAGCAAAGTCACGTGGGGAATGTTATGTTAGAAATCCAGAGAGAATTCATTTCTTCTTTGCTTTCTGTTCTAGGTCAATGTCAGTTCTGTGAACCTACTGGATTAGCCAATCCTGCTGACATATTTCATGTGAATACAGTGGGACAGCTAATAATGAGCTTTGATGTGTCATCCAGCAAACAAGCTATGGTTTTTGGAGACTCAGAAGGCTGTGTCCACTTGTGGGCTGATTCACCTGAGATCACCTTCAACGCCTACTCGCGGGAAACTGACTTTGCCTTACCTTGCATTGTGGATACCTTGCCCCACCTTGACTGGAACCAAGACCTCATGCCCTTGTCACTTATACCTGTACCTCTGACCACTGAGTCGCTGCTGTCTGACTGGCCTGCGGCCAATTCTATCCTCGCCCCCAGGTACTTCTTCAACCTAGGAGTGGTAAGAAGAGGATACAAGCTGTGTGAAAGTAGCATTGTTTGAGATGGGAAGTTTGGTGGCATCATCCTCACTGTTTGGGGAGCGTAGCATTAAAAGGAATGATTAGAAAGATTTTTTTAAATGATCGAATTATTGCCTATTTTGCAGACGAGCTCCACCTGTTGATCCAGATATCCTTCGGACCATGAAGAAAGTTGGCTTTATTGGATATGCTCCAAACCCCAGAACCAAGCTCCGGAATCAGGTAGCAAATTTGAGACCTGCTCATTTTATGCAGCGGCTATAAGTAAGTAAGTAATGACTGCCTCATAAGAGCTTGCTGTTTATACTTAAGTGGGGAATCCTACAAATACTACTGAATGAACACTCTCAGATTTCCATACCATGGACTACAGTGGCTCATGGTTGTTAAAAATTAGGAATCAGAGATGTCTGATGTTTAAAGGTCTTTCTCTCTGGTTGAGTCTGGAGTTAACATTATTGCAAAAAGGGTGGCATTGATATGTGGTTTAGAGCCAAGTGGAAAGAGAAAGGAGCAGCCCTATAGATTTGGGAGGTGAAGGGTTTGTTATTTTCAACAATATCTGATAGTTTTTGTGCATCTGCTTTGTCTTGGTGTTGGCGAACATAAAATCTGAAAAGATAAGTGGGCAAACTGAAAATGAGCATGTTCCTCTTTTCTACAGATTCCCTACCGCTTGAAGGAGCTTGACAATGAATTTGATAATTTCAGTCAAGTCCCTGAATCCCCCATAGGAAGAGAAGAGGAGCCACGGATCTACATGGTGGCAAAGAAGTACAGGAAGGTGCATTTTTAAGTGCTTCTCAGAATCTTCACCTTTTTCTTTAGAGAAAGGTTTAAATATACCCAAGGCTGCAGAGGTAGAAAAAAATTAAAACACCTGTCTTTTGTACCATACCTTATAAGTCTTGACCCCGTCTGGAAAAACATGCTGAGTTTCCTTCGTTAGATTATCACTATTTTTGAGCTAGGGCAGTGGTTCTCAACCTGCGGATCGCGACCCCTTTGGGGGTCGAACAACCCTTTCACAGGGGTCGCATAAGACCATCCACCTTCACCGGCGTTGCCCATGCTCAGGAGCACGTCCTGAAGCGGCAGGTGCATGAAGAGTGCTGGGTGGCGTAGCAGCCTCCTCCCGGCTCCGGGCGCAACCCAGATGCTGCCCCACCCGGTCTCCACACCAGGGAAAGGCTGAGGTGCTGAAGGGGGAGAGAGATGGGTTCTTCTGGGTGGCGGATCAGCCTAGGCTCCAACGGACATCCGGCTTCAGCCCAGTTGCCTGCACAGGGGCTCGAAGGAGCCCAGAGAACAGGAGACTGGCCGGGCAGTTGGGCCACCCGCTTCAGCTGGCGGGACGGGCTCTCGCCCAAGCAGGCACATGCCAGGATTAAAGCCGCCTGGACGCTGCCTTTGCTGCCCCCGCCACCGGTCCTGTCCTACGGGCTAAACTGAGCTTGGAGTCTTTTTGGCCCCCAGGAAGGGCTGGCAGGAGAGGTTGGAGGGGAGGCACCACCCACCCATTCCTTCTGTCCCGAGGAATTCCACTCAGGACAGAAGCACAGTTCGATGTAGTTTAAGCCTCTGTTTAAAATCCCATTTAAAGGGAAACTTCTTAATCTGTGTTAAATCGATTGAGGGAGGGAGGATTGGAAAGAAAGAAAGAAAAGGGAGGGAGGGAGGAATGGAAAGAAAGAAAGAAAAAAAGAAAGGGAGGAATGGAAAGAAAGAAAGAAGAAAAGGAAGGGAGGAATGGAAAGAAAGAGAAAGAAAGAAAGAAAGAAAGAAGAAGGAAGGAAGGAAGGAAGGAAGGAAGGAAGGAAGGAAGGAAGGAAGGAAGGAAGGAAAGGAAGGAAGAAAGAAAGAGAAAGAAAGAGAAAGAAAGAAAGAAAGAAAGAAAGAAAAAGAAAGAAGAAGAAGAAAACTGGGTGGGTGGATGGGGGGGGGGACGGAATGTAAAAAAAGTAAACTTAATAAAGTGAAGCTTATGTAAACCACAAACTGCTGCTGGAGGCAGGCAGGGAGGTTGTTTTATCCTGGAAAATCCCAGCCTGGCTGATCTTCTCCCAAACCAAGATTGGCAGATTAATCACTATGCTTATGTTCAATTTGTAATAATGAAAATACATCCTGCATATCATATATTTACATTGCGATTCATAACAGTAGCAAAATTACGGTTATGAAGTAGTAACGAAAATAATTTTATGGTTGTGGGTCACCACAACATGAGGAACTGTATTAAAGGGTCGCGGCATTTCAAAGGTTGAGAACCACTGAGCTAGGGAATAAGAAAAGCTAACCCTGAAATCTATGGTTACTATGGTAATATCACAAGCATAACGTTGAAACAGGGATTATGATCTGAACATTTTCTTGAATTAGGATCTTTTCGCAAGGCACCGTAGGGAAGTTTACGTGAAAGAGAAAATAGTATTGAAGGCCTCTGACTTACGCCGTTTTGCTAAGCTACCATAGGTGTACTGTCCTTGTGGCTTTGTAAGATTGTCACACCAGAACATTTTTTTTTTGGCTTGTCTTATTTAGGTCACAATAAAATATTCCAAGCTGGGCCTGGAAGATTTTGACTTCAAACATTACAATAAGACACTCTTTGCTGGTCTTGAGCCCCACATCCCAAATGCTTACTGCAATTGCATGATCCAGGTAAGCCCAGGGCTGTTTCTTATTTGTGACATGCCTATGCAACATTCCTCTTCCTCCTATAATTGTATATTTTCCAATCGTGTCTTTTATAGGTTCTTTATTTCTTAGAGCCTGTGCGCTGTTTGGTCCAGAATCACTTATGCCAGAAGGAGTTCTGCCTCAGCTGTGAGCTGGGTTTTTTATTCCACATGCTGGATTTGTCCAGGGGAGACCCTTGTCAGGTAAAGATAAACAGATCTTCATGTTCATCAGATCTTTCCATGGTAGGGAGGAGCAAACCAAACCTTTGGCATTTTGATCAAAGGTTATGTAGAAGACAACACAAGAAACTTCTTTCAAAACAGCATCAAGTGTAGGGTTGTATTAAGCTTTCTGGGCAAGGATGATGATTAATGGCCAGAAACCAAGTTTAGGACCGATTGTTCATCAGTTGGTTTATACTTACTGATAACTGAATACGATGGGACACAGCTGGGAAGAGACAATTTCATAGAGGCAGAGTGTGTTAGAGCAATCCCAGCTAGGAGCTTTCTATCTGGGAGCGGCAATTCTTTGACATCTGTCAAGCAGCAGCGCTACAGGGCAGAATAGGGACTTATGGCTTCTGTAACACAAAACAATGATAAATGTTAAATTTGTCAAAATGTGAATGCTTCAGGCATAGCAATTGGTTAGAAGAATTATGCACCATTGCTAGGAGACCTCTACACCTGATTGTCAATATCGGTTTGTTTATATGTGGGCTTTGCCCATATTTACATTTTCCTTTGCTTTGACTTCACCAATATTTGCATTTACCTCTTAGTCTTCAAGCAATATGATAAAATTTAGGGGAGTTGTGCTGTTCATAATTTCAGATGTTTTTCTTTTTTTTTTAAACTGATCAATTTTGTAGTTTACCATTTGATCCTGTTCTGTGTGTTGTTGCAACTTTTTATTAATTCATTTAGCACGATAACAATTATAAAGTCTTAAAATTGTACACCTACATGCCCTTTATGTCGTTACCTTTTCGGCTAAGTGTGTTCTGCAAAAGGAATAAGAAACAGTAATTCAAAACAGTAAAAACAAGAAGTAAGAAAACTAAACACAGCTAAACCTGATGTATATAACACGTCATGCACTGTAGCTCTCCGTACCTTTCTTTCTTGCAAACCACTTTTCTTTCTACCACATCAATATACTGCCCTTTTTGCTTCAAACTTCTCTGAAAAGAAGAAGATAAAGTTATCATTGGATAGAGTAGATTTTCTAGCCAATGATAACTTTCTCGGTCTTCTTCTCGGTTCATTTGTTCTTTCTTGATATACATCCTTGAGATGGCCCCACTCTCATAGAGCTGTGAAGACCTGGATCTTCACCTAAGCCTTTGGCAAGGGACAGTTGAGGCACTTTGCTTCACTCCATATGGGCTGTTGTGCTTACCATCATTTTTTTCTTTTATTGGTTTTATTGTAATTTGTTTGTTTGTTACGAGCCAGAATTGTTGAGAATCAGGCAGAATGCATAATACATTATTACACATGTGAAATCATAACTACTACTTTTTTAGCTGGTGTGGGTGTTTATTCACAACATGAACCTAGGATATCAAAATGCATCAGCTTAGTATATATGCAGAGCCAAGCAGTGTGGCCTTTTGTAATCGACAGATGGAAATTTTGTCAATGCGTCCAGTATTTTTTGATACAGTATTGCCAATAAGCACTAGCACCACTGGTTTATGCCACAATCTTTCAAATTTGATTGTCAGATCTTGATACTTTGTGATCTTATCTATGTCTTCTATTATCCTGTACTGTTGCCACATCAGTTATTCACAGTTTCTTCTTTTCAACCAGTTAAATCTGGTGTCTTATTAGTCAAGACTTTTTTTAAAAAAAAAATTGGAAACCCTGCGCTATTTTCAGCTTTGTTTTGTTTTTTTTTCATTTATATGTTACCACCAATTTTTCATTACTGGCCCATGATAATTTTTACAGATGTTCCAATGAATCATTTTAGCAATTGTGTTATGTTGTTTGTAATCAGTTTGCGTAATCTTTTTGCATGAACTGAGTGTGTAGTCTACTGTTTCTTCTACTTTACATAATCTGGTCTTTGAATCATTTGGCATTTTTTCAATTCTGACCTTTTTTTGTACTCATTTGAATTGTTTGTTTTTGCGGAGTCAAATTCAAGCTTTTAGTAATATTCCAGTTGTAAGCTATTGCCAGGTTTTATCTTTATTCATTTTCCCCAGACTTTTGTGGGAATTGCCTGTGTAATGTTTTTCTTGCCAGCATTCTGTTCATAGTTTTATTATAAGTTTTTGATATTCATGTTTATTTCCCCAATTTTTAACTTCTTGTTCTTGGTTATCTTTTACATAATTAACCAATGCATACTTTTCTCTTTGACTGTTTGTTTGACTTGAAATAAACCTCTTCCTCCATTTCTGCCGGGCAGGTATAACCTATCAATATATTTGGATGTTTTCTTTATTAATCATATTTTTAACTTACCCATGCTTGATGTTATTCCACTTTAAAATACCCAGAGATTTGCAGACTTCATCCTGATGGCTCCTGATTGTTTGGTCATTCGTCATTTCAGTTCCATTATTATTTGTGATTTCACCTCAGTTTACTGCAACTATAGCATACTTCTCTAGGCCAAATTCCATTCCATAGGTTTTGACAAAGTGCCCATCACGGCTATGGTCCATTGAAGCTTTTGGATAATGCTATCTAGCAGGACAAGGAAGATGTTGCCAAGGATACCAGCCACAGATAGCATTCCTTGCAAACAGAAAGGACAGTACCACTGCCGGTCAATTTGGGCCTATTTTGCCTCATGCCCCATAGGTGCAATTGATGCTTCATTTTCTCTCAAGCACGCTAATACAGCAAGGATCTCTAATTTAGAAAGGGTCTGCAAACCAACATACTGTAGCCTGCACTCCATCAATTGGGAAGGACATGTGTTACACCGACACACATCTTAACCTTATTTATTTTCTTTCTCAAAAGACTGTTAAGAAGCCAGTTTGGAGTAATGTTAAGGCATCAGGTTAGAAACCAGGGGACCATGAGCTCTAGGCCTGCTGCTGGCACAAAGCCAGCTGAGTGACCTTGGGCCAGTCACTCTCTCTCAAATCGTAGGAAGCAGGCAAGGGCAAACCACTTCCAAAATCTTGCCAAGAAAATTGCAAGGAGTTGTCCAGGTAGTTGCCAGGAGTCCACATTGACTCGAAGGTACCAGAAATAAAAAAATAAAAAAGGGAGCGTGTTAACTTTATCCTGAGCCAGTTTTGATTCACTTAAATACTGAGGTCTGCATCAAGGATAGAAGCAGAGCTGCTTTCTTCTTGCCTCTCTCACCGAAACTTGGTTTTTTTTGGTCTCATACCGTGTTTCCCCGAAAATATGACAGGGTCTTATTTTCTTTTTACTTACAAAATATGGCCTTGGGCTTATTATAAGGGAGGGCTTATTGTTTTGGGGTTGCCGGATGGCTGCTCCCTTGCGAACTGGCTCCCGAAGAACCGGGCACAGCCTCAGGAGCGAAGCAGCCATGAGGTGACCAAGCTCATGAGCAACCGCCTGGCAAACCCCCTCTCCAGCCAGGCAGAGCACCATTCACTGACCTAGGGGGTATCCCTAAGGCGCCAAGCCATGTGGTGCTCTGCCCGCTCTCCAGCTCCTGCGGCTTGGCACATTAGGGATACCCCCTAGGTCAGTGCATGGAGCTCTGCCCGGCTGCAGAAGGGGGTTGCGCGAGCGCCTGTTCCGCCCCCAGCAGCCATGCCTCCTAGCCTCAACATGTCCGGGCCCAGCTCTCCCTGCAGCAGTCGCCGCCACAGCGCTCCGAGCATAAGGTCTTCTCCGGTTCCAAACACCAGCCGGGCAGAGCTCCATGCACTGACCTAGGGGGTATCCCTAATGTGCCAAGCCACGGGAGCTGGGGAGCGGGCAGAGCGCCATGTGGCTTGGCGCCTTAGGGATACCCCCTGGGTCAGTGAATGGTGCTCTGTCCGGCTGGAGAGGAGGTTTGCCAGGTGGTTGCTCGTGGTCACCTCATGGCTGCTTCGCCCTTGAGGCTGTGCCCGGCTCCTCGGGAATCAGTTTGCAAGGGAGCAGCCGCCCGGCAACTCCCCACTCCGGCCAGGCAGAATGCCACTCCCCAACCTAGCGGTATCCCGAAGGCGCCAAGCAATGTGAGTGCCTTTCTCCCCCCCTCCCCCCAGCTCCTGCGGCTTGGTGCCTTCAGGATACCGATATGTCAGTGAGCGGTGCTCCGCCTGGTCGGAGGGCGGGTTGTCCAGGGGGTTTATTTTGGGGGGTGGGCTTATATTTTTGCCCACACGAAAAATGTGGCAAGGCTTTAGTTTCAGGACAGGTCATATTTTCGGGGAAACACCGTATTTGTTCTTTCTCCTCCCTTCTCCCATCATCCCCAATTATTCAGCATCACAGTGCAAGTAGTTCTCAAGTTTCTACCAGAATTGAGCCTGGAGTTTTGGTTTTAAATCATTGTGGTCATAAGTCAGGTCACTCAATTTACAATTGTTTTCACTATGGTCACTAAGTACTCACCACAGTTGCAAAGTGAATCACGTCATCAAACATAATCCAACTTATCCAGGTGGGGTTTTTTGGCCAGAAAACAGCAAAAATATGTTACAAAATGTGATCATGCAGGATGCTGCAACTAGTAACAAGCCAACTGTCAAATTCCCAAACTACAATCCCATAATCACAGTTGTAACTTCGAGGGCAGGTTGTAGCTAATTTTGGGGGGGTCTCTCATAGCTTCAAACGGTCTTTAAGCAACTGGTGATAAATCAAGGATTACCAGTATGACTGCCTGCCATTCTGCAGCTGGCCTTCTCTTCGCCCTACAGTTCCCCTGAATCAGTCCCTCACTCCTTTGTTACTTTGGATGCCATGTCCCTTCCACACGATTCCCAATGTAGGGGGTGTCAGACCAAGCAGGCTTACAAGAGGGTTTTTGAGTGTGTTCTTTCAAGCGCTTAAGTTGGATTAGGAATTGCTTATTATTTTGATGCATAATTTTTCTCTTGCCTTCCTTTGTCTCAGGGGAGTAATTTTCTGCGTGCCTTCCGCACCATCCCAGAAGCAGCTGCTTTGGGATTGATCTTGGCTGATTCGGATGAAGCTACAGGGAAGGTGAACTTGGGTCGGTTGATTCAAAGTTGGAACAGATTCATTCTGACCCAGCTCCACCAGGAGACTCAAGAGCAGGAGGGCCCTCAGGCTTACCGAGGCATTGGGTGCAGGTAAGAAAACCTCTACGTGGGACAGCGGTTAACTATGATGTACTTGCCATGTAGGTGGCTCAGTGGGCAAGGCGCTGAGCTTGTCAGTCAGAAAGGTCGGCAGTTCGACAGTTCGAATCCCTAGTGCCACATAACAGAGTGAGCTCCTATTACTTGTCCCAGCTTCTGCCAACCTAGTGCTTAGAAAGCATGTAAAAAATGCAAGTAGAAAAAATAGGAACCACCTTTGGTGGGAAGGTAACAGCATTCCGTGCGCCTTCAGCATTTAGTCATGCCGGCCACATGACCACGGAGACATCTTTGGACAGTGCTGGCTATTCGGCTTTCGAACAGAGATGAGCACCTCCCCCTAGAGTCAGGAACCTTTACCTTTACCTTACTTGACATGTCTTGTCTTGATCTGCTGTTTGTGCTTCAGAAAAAGAAAAAGTCTTCAGGGTCAGAGTTATATTTAATAATTATTAGTTTGAACTAACAAAGAAAAAATAGCTGTACAGTGTATACTGATCATAACATATATCTGCAACTGTTACTTAACATTTTCACGTCTCTAACAAGATCTCTAAATTAGGCCGTGTTTCTCAACCTGAGCAACATTAAGATGTGAGATCTTTAACTTTAATTCCCATGTTGGCCGAGGAATTCTGGGAGTTGAAGTTCACACATCTTAATATTGTTGAGGTTGAGAAACACTGGACTATTGCAATGAAGGAAGTTCGCTCTTGGGGAGTGAATATCGATGGAGCAAAAATATTGAGCTAAACTTTAATTGTTATAGCCTTGGTCTGAGTTATGTGCATGCAGTTCACTTATCCCTTAATTCTTCTAGATGTGTACCTGTCCTGGCTTATTGTAATGTGGTTCACTCATTTGTAGACTTTGAGATTATTGGGGGGAAGGGGATAAGCAGACGTCTGTCTGCCCTGGCCTTCTGCTCCTGAATATCGTCTCACAACATTTTCTACTGATCTAGTTGTGTTTCTTCTAGCAACTTTGGATCTTCTGGGGACTCGGTCATTGGGCAACTTTTCAGCTGTGAAGTGGAGAATTGCAGTATGTGCCGCTGTGGCAAAGAGACAGTCCGAGTCTCTTCTACTCTCCTCTTTACGCTCTCTTATCCTGAGAACAATGGTATGGAGCGGTGGTGGGATTCAATTTTTTTTTACTACCGGTTCTGTGAGCGTGGCTTGGTGGGCATGGCAGGGGATGGATGCTGTAAAATCTCCATTCCTTCCCCACTCCAGGGGAAGGTTACTGCAAAATCCCCATTCCCTCCTGATCAGTTGGGACTCGGGAGGCAGAGAATAGATGGGGGCAGGGCCAGCCAGAAGTGGTATTTTCTGGTTCTCCAAACTACTCAAACTTTCGGCTACCGGTTCTCCAGAACTGGTCAGAACCTGCTGAATACCACCTCTGGTATGGAGTTTCAGAAGTAATACCGTATAATGATAGAATAAACGTGGTGTTGAATGGAACTGGATTTGTCTTTTCTCAAAACATGGGACAGCAAATGTGAAGTGCTTGAGGTTTTCCAAGTACTTTTTGTGATTCATAGTGCATGAACCCCTATCTTTTAGAGAAAAAATGGATTAAAACCTTTTAAAATATAATAAAAAATATTCCTACAGCATCAAACTCAGTTGTTAAAAAAGTTCTAAGCTATTCTGTCGGGCACAAGAAATCAGGAAGCAAGGTGGTTCAAATAGCTACAGGTGTATTGATGCTAACGCTCTCTACAAGAATCTGAACTACTCACAGTCAAAGCAAATTGTGATAGATAAGAGTCAATGGGATTCAAGGTGGGCTGGACTTGGATCTCTTGTGGGCACAAAGGGACTTGGGATTGATGACATGCTTGACCCTTCCCTCGAGCTCATCTCCTACATATTCACCCATTTCACTAAACAAACGTCATAAATCTTAGCATCTCAAACCATGCCTCAGGTATTTAGTTGCTGGAATCTGTCTGGTTGAACCTAAGTTAAATTCTGGGTAACAAATAGGGGGCCTTCGGTTATTTAATTCTTGTACAAGTTTCTCTCATGTGCTTTGCCATGTTTACCTTGTTACTCAAACCAACCCTGTTGCCTTTTATAGTGACACTTTTCATTTTACACTGAGAAAATGTAAATGTGCTGGAGGAAACATACCAAGTTCATAAAATGATTGAAACGAGAATTTTGATTTCTCAATCCCAGGTTTCTGGAGCGTAATACAGTTGATTGATTGATTGAGTGAATAAAATATGTTTCGCTCGCATGAGCAAGCAAGGCTAGTTTGTCTGCCTGAATTTAAATGATTTCTACCACACTCATCTGTCAAACAGATCCAAGAGCAAGCCAGATTGATTAAAAATAACGTATTTTCAAATGGATTTCTTTCCTTCTAAAGCATGCCTAGACCTTGTGCAGGAATAGAAGTGAATAATGTGTATACCTGATCCTTGTCAAGTGGCCTAAAACAATTTCTTACTTGCTTGGATGGTGCTCATAGTGACAAAGTTCAAGATTCCTGAGAAGACAGTTGTTGGAACTGGGCTTCTCAACTGGTCTAGGCCGGGGGTCTCCAACCTTGGCAACTTTAAGACTTGTGGACTTCAACTCCCAGAGTTCCTCAGCCAGTGAAGCTCTGAGAGTTGAAGTCCACAAGTCTTAAAGTTGGAGACCCCTGGCCTAGGCGACTATTTCTTGATGCCATCTGCTTTTCTTCAGCAGGGTTCATTTTCTGCCCCATGTATCTCGGACTCAGAATGTTTGATATCCTATTCTAATCTTTGCAGCAATGCAAATACATTCTTTTTCTGCCTTCGTCTTTCCCAGATAAAATAATGGATTATGAGTTTGCCCAGATATTAAAAAGAAGCATTTGTCTGGAACAGAACACCCAGGCCTGGTGTGAGAACTGTGAGAAGTACCAACCCACAGTAAGTGACGAGGGAAGAGGTGCTGGGTAGGCCAAAGCAATATGAGGCCTGTAGCACCGATACATTTAGGTACATACTTTAGATGTGGCATACAACCATACTATCTGGAATTATTTTGAGGATGGCAAGTGTGCGTTTGATTGACAGCTGACCAGGCGGAAGTATGATTCCAGTATCTGTTGCAAGATCTATGGTAAATCGATTTTGAAGATAAAATATTAAGTAGATTATTTGAAGAAGAAAAGTGTTTTTCTCCTCTCCCCTAATTTTCAGTGTCAGTTTTTCTCCCTAGTGGTGGAGGCAGCATCCAGATTGGGTTAACCTTCATCCAATTATATTGAGGACTGGGTCTTGTAATGTATTTAAGCTCCGCCCCTGTTGCTAGGTAGATCCCAGCTTTGACTCAGTCCAGTTCGAGGACAGATGCATTATCGCCTTTCTCCGGTGTTATGAAACAACAATCGCTGAAAGATCAAACTAGGGATCCTTAGTATGATCAGAGCATGCCTATAACTAGGCATTATGAAATGAAGTTACAAAGATTAAATCGATGCCATTGCTTCAATATTACACAACCTCTCTCTCTCTCTCTCTCCCTCTCTCTCTCTCTCTCTCTCTCTCTCTCTCTCTGCCATTCCAGGTCCAGACACGCAACATCCGCTGTCTGCCAGATGTGTTAGTCATTAATTGCGAGGTCAACAGTTCGAAGGAAGCAGAATTTTGGAAGGTGCAAGCTGAGGTAGGGAGATGTAAAATAAGTTGTTTTGTATTGCCATTCTAATGCCTTCAGTTTTACAGGTAGGACCTCCGTTAAGATAACCCAAAATAAGGAAACCAATTTCCGGTGGTCAGTTGTCAAGATGTGTTCTGGGAAATTGACCATAGAATGTCTTAATGTGTGTGTGTGTGTGTTTTGTATAAGAGTTAATATCTTAAGAAATTAAGAAAAATACATAGTGTATTTTTCGGACTACAAGATACACCAGTGTGTAAGACGCACCAAGATTTCGAAGAGGTTAGTAAGAAAAAAAGGTTTTTGTCCTCCCTGGCCCCCAGGAGCACTCTGCAGGCTTCAGCAGGACTGGGGAAAGGCAAAAACGCCCCCATTTTTCACCAAAACGGGGGCATTTTTCCCTTCCCCCAGCCTTGCTGAAGACTGCAGAGTGCTTCTGAGGGGGTGGGGGAAGGCAAAAACAGCCCCGTTTTGGTGAAAAATAGCCCATTTTTTGCACATTTTTCACAAAAATGGAATGCAGGGATGCGGCTTCAGGAGGCCAAAAATGGCTGTATGTGGTCTATAAGATGCACCAACATTTCCACGCTCTTTTTTTTGGGGGGGGAGGTGCATCTGATACTGCGAAAAATACGGTATATTGACTCCACACAAATGGTATAATCCTGCTTGAAGAGCCAGCAGCTTGGGAATGAGCTAGAAGCGCCATTGACAAACAGAAGTAAAATATGTTCCTCATACAACGCATTGAGAAGCAGTTGGAGAACTTATCCTATCTTGATCTGTTGACATCCGCTTGAGTTGTTGGTAAATAAAAACATTTCAATAGATTTAGATTTCTATGCTTCAGGTTCATCCTTTCTTTGACAGTATGCTTTTAAGAAGAAGATGATGAAGAAGGGTTGCCTGGAATTCCCCAAAAGTAGAGAAATAGCAGTTGGAGAATGGTAAGTACCATTTCTATCCAGGGAATCTCTACTTTTCCTAACAGCTTATCCTGACCCTATCGTTCCTTAATGATAGGTCTTGTTATTGAATACGTGGCTGCTTCTGCCATGTTCTTAATTAAAATTAATTTTAAAAGACCCATAACTAAAGGACAGAGAAAGACACTGAAGCAGCAAAGTTGCAATTATAGTGCAGCTGGAAAAGTGCAGTTATGCCTCAAGAATATGGAAGGGGCCCATTATAATAATGATTGATTAGATAATTCATACCATTTCTTGCTGAACTAACCAGCCTCGTTTCTTTGGCTGGCAGCATTGGGTGCTTGAGCAAACAAACAAACAAAACACAAACCAGTCTGCTCCTCAGTCCTGTTCACTGGTAATTCCTTCCACCTCTGTGATAGCAATTGGCATTTGCTTTGCTTTCAGGAATGAGTTAGGAATGGCTGAGGGGGGACACACTTACACCTCCATTGAAGAGCTAAAGAACATCTGGATTCCTTACTCCATCAAGATGAAGCTCTCCAAGAACAAGGAGTTGGAGGTCTACAACGGGGATGAAAGCAATGAAGTAAAATATTTTTTTGTTTACAAGAAAGTACTTCCTTAAAATACTTTCCTCAAATATGCAACGTTTTCTCAGTATCCTGGTTCTTGTGAATCCTGCCTAGCCAAGTGGTTGTGTTGCATTGGGCCCACATTGCCCACTTTAAGAGGGAATGCTTAAATCATCCCAGGAATAATTTAAGTATTTAATATTCAAAAGCCTTAGCAGCTGAGAACAAGTTTTCCTTTCTTCGTTGCTTTTTTAAGCTGCAAAGATGGTAAGGTGTGGAGCAGGGCTGTCACATTTGTGGGGCTCCAGGAACTTTCAAAGATATAAAACTAAAGATAGGATACCTCTGAATGTGGGCTCTACCCAGGAATTCGTGTTCAGCTTGAGAATTTATACACAATAATTTGTATTTGATTTCCCCTGAAACAGTCTTTCTAAAGCAACCCAGTTTTATGGAGAAATATCATTAGTTGCAATAGGCAATCCATCTGGGTTAAGTTTACCAATCTGTTGTAAATCCTCATAAAAATTACCAGTAAATCCTAATGAGCTGTCATGGCGCAGTGGTTAGAATGCAGTATTGCAGGCTAATCCTGCTGATTGCTGTCAGCCTTCCATCCTTCCGAGGTGGGTAAAATGAGGACCCAGATAGTTGGGGGCAATAGGCTGGCTTTGTAAATTGCTTAGAGAGGGCTGTAAAAGCACCGTGAAGCGGTATAAAAGTGCTAGTGCTATTTTCGTCCAGTCTGTTCCTGTCATACTACACAATCCAAGCCAGCTCTGTGTGCTGAGAAGTGGTTCCCACTCACCGCAATGGGGCTTATTCCCTGGAAAATGCAGAGAGGACTGCAGGCGGCTCTCTGCTCTCCTAGCATAAATGAAAGACAATAATTATATATTCAGCACAACATTATTTTGAAGATTCAAAGTAGTGTGATAATGTAGAGTTACTTTTGGCCTGAACCTCAGCAAGAGGTATCAGAAAGAAAGGTTGCAGGGACCATTAAGCTGGGCCTCATCTGCCTGCTAGTGGTTGAACTATATTACAGCCGTAATACTGGTGATTGATGGAAGGCTGGATAAGTCCAAGCAAATGGAAACATGAAGCAGCTGCCAAACTTCTCAGATGTACAGGTAGTCCTCGACTTCATGATCACAACTGAGCCCAAAGTTTATGTTGCTAAGGGTTGTTAAATGAGTTTTGTCTCATTTTACAACCTTTCTTGCCACAGTTGCCAGTTAAGTGAATCATTGCGGTTGTTAAATGAGGAACATCACGGTTAAGTGAATCTGACTTCCCCATTGGCTCTGCTTGTCAGAAGGTGGCAAAATATGAAATATGAATCGGTTGCCAAACCTCTAAATTGGGATCATGTGACCATGGGAATGCTGCAACGGTTGTGTGGGAAATGGTCATAAGTCCCTTTTTTCCAGTGGCGTTGTAATTTTGATTGCTCACTAAGTGAACTGTTGTACGCCGAGTACTACCTGTAGATATTTATCTGCATTCCTTTACTGTGAGTCAGCTCTCAGAGAGCAAAGGTTCACCAGGTTAAATCGTTTATGTCAATTCATGAAACAGGAGAGAACACGATGAAGGATAAATGAACGTAAGAGAAGTTAGGCTCCAAGCTTTGTTCTGTTACACTGACATAGGATCTAAGGTCCTGGAAAGGCAAGCAATCATATTGGAGTTGAACTATCCAGGGGGAATGGCTTCAGGAGTACTAGAAGTAGCGCACTTTTCCTCTTTGTTTGGGGAGAATGTAGTGATGCACACCCATGTAGAACTATGCTAGAGCCACAGAGCAAACTACTCACTTCTGGAACTGTCTTCCTTGTTTGCAGATGGGCATGTTGGAGGATCAAGAATCTACATACGTCTATGACCTCATGGCAACAGTTGTACATATTCTAGATTCCCGGACTGGGGGCAGCCTTGTGGGGCATATCAAAGTTGGAGAGACCTACCATCAAAGAAAGGAGGTGAGACTTTTAATAAAAAGCACAGCGTCTTGATCTTTCTAGTTGCTCAGTAACTGTCACTTCCTATTATATGGAAAGGGTGGTGGTGGTTAAATGTACCTATAACTTTAAAAAATTGCACCTGATTGTAAGGCATGATTGCAATACATCTGTAAGATGTTCACTGATTGAACATCTTTGTATTTAACGCATAACTTCCTTTTCTTTTTTAAGGGGGTCACACACCAGCAGTGGTATCTTTTTAATGACTTCCTCATTGAACCTGTGGATAAGGTAAGGATACAATGATAATTTATATTCTTTTCTCTTGCTTTCTTACGTACAACAGAAATAGAAGTGAATATTTAGCATGCAGCTATTCACTTTCCATGCTTTTTTGAAACTAGATAGTGTGGACTTTATAGAGTGTTTTGACATAAAATAGAAGTCAGAACTGAATCGATTTGAAAGCATACGTTTAGAAAGTAGCCTTATATAGATTGAAGTGTATCAAGGCATATTTCCATGTTAATGAGAATTGATATTTGTTTTAAAGCTTCTGTGAATCTCTGTTTTATTAAATGGCCTAGCTGGTGCCTCATATCCTATGTTGCTTTTTTTTCTTGCAAACGATATCGTTGTACTTTAAAGACAGTAGGTGAATTGTCTTTTATAGTCAAGTGGACATCAAACAGCTTATTTATTTATTTGGAGACATGTAATGTTACTATGGGACGCGGTGGCTCAGTGAGGGACACAAAGGCTCAGTGGCTAAGACGCTGAGCTTATTTGATTAGAAAGGTCGGCAGTTCGAATCCCTAGCACCGCGTAACAGAGTGAGCTCTCGTTACTTGTCCCAGCTTCTGCCAACCTAGCAGTTCGAAAGCACGTAAAGAAATGCAAGTAGAAAAATAGGAACCACCTTTGGTGGGAAGGTGTGCACTTTCAGCATTTAGTCATGCCAGCCACATGACCACGGAGATGTCTTCGGACAATGCTGGCTCTTTGGCTTTGAAACGGAGATAAGCACTGCCCCCTAGAGTCAGGAACGACTAGCACATATGTGTGAGGGGAACCTTTACCTTTAATGTTACTACAGAACATATTTATAAGGCACAGTTTTAGTAATGTATATGCCTTGTGCCAGGAAATACGCACCAAGATGCCGTGCTGTGCCCCCACTGAGAAATTTGAGATCTTCTCTTTAGGATCTTAGCATTTACAACCTAGCCAGGGTTGCCCTGAACTGTTGCCATGGATAAACAAATGTGAGTGTTGATTTATCCAAGTCACAACTTGCATCCATGCTGAAACTTCCTTAACATTCTGCATTCAAGTCTAAAGAAATGTAGTCAGCACAGACAGGCACAATTCTAAGTCAAAATTTCTTCTTTTGGATTATTCCCCCTCCCCCCCTTTTCCCATTTTAATTGAAAAAAATGCTCCAGACCGTTTCCAGAACTCATTTCTGATCTGTCTGCTCTCCTACTTCTGTTTATCTAATTTTTCCTGTCTGCCTTTGGATTTACAGTGTGAGGCTGTACAATTTGACATGACCTGGAAAGTGCCTGGGATCCTTTATTATGTGCGGAGGAACCTCCACTCCAAGTACAATTTACACAGTGAGTGTGTGTGTGCATGTACAAACACATTTACAAAAGTAGCAAGGAATTAGGAGCTGCTGCTTCTTAAAACCTGACAGCCAGCTTTAGTCACGATGATAACCTTTAGTCTCTTACAACCCAGGTATCCAGTAATATTGGGGTAGGAGTTATAACGTCCCTCTATACCATGCTGGCTGGGGAATTCTGGGAGTTGAAGTCCACAAGTCTTAAAGTTCCCAAGTTTGGACACCCCTGCTCTATACAGTATGTGTATGTATATAAGGAGGATGACTGCAGGAATTCCTAAACAAGTACTAGATGATTGTCTTACTATAACTTATTGTAATGACATAGAGGTGGTCCTCAATGTATGACTATAACGGAGCCTGCCCATCGTGGTCCTAAATAGTGGTTGTAAAACGGGCCACTTACATGACCAAGTCAATTTTATTTATTTATTTTTTTGCAATGGTTGTAAAGCAAACCAGTTGTTCACTATAGGCCACTTTTGCTGAAAACCAGAAGTCAAAGCCAGCAAAAATGTCATACAACGCAACGACATGACTGTGGGATGCTGCAAACAGCCATAAATGTGGACCAGTTGCCGAGACCGCAAAATGCAATCGTCTGATGGGGGGGGGAGGGGGGAGTGGTTTTTGGAACTTTGGAACTTTGTCATAGGCATCCCCAGGGAGGTCCGTCATAAATTTGATCTATCGCTAAACAACCAGTCATAAGTTGAGGACAGCCTATACTGAAATCTTTGTTCAGGAACTCCAGCAGCTAGTCCCGTTACTGTGTGTGCGTGTGTGCGTGTGTGTGTTTGCACGCGCGCACACAAACATATACAATATATATGTATATATATGTATGTATGTGTGTATAGATACATACATACATACATACATACATACATACATACATACATATAAAGAGATGTTATTGAACAAGTGGCTTTGAAGGTTGTATAATAGGAATAGAGTGTGATTCAATTGTATGTCATTCCACTATGAACCCAGTTCATAGATCCCAGTAAGCTACAGTAGTTAGTGAGCATATTGAGGCCGAATAATATGTTTTTAAAAAACACACATTTTAAATACCGATTTGGTGAAATTAGGTGTAGAAAAGAAGCTTTGTTTGTCCAGAATAAGCAAAAGCATAACTATGATTTAATTTAAGCTTGTTTCTCTAGGCCCTCTCGTTCTCCTGCTTGAAAATTTCTTCCCATACAACTAAATAATAATAATAATACCCCAAATAGATAATTCACTTGACATGATACTCAGTTTGAAAAGCCAGAGATTAATCAAGCCATGGGGCTTAGTCGGCACATAGACTGCCAATTGGAATGGCAGAGGGTCATTGCCTGCCGTACATTGCCCAGTGAAATCTCCTTATCAAGCAAGGCAGATAAGCTTTCCTTCCTGCTTCCACACAAAGATAGCTCTGCTCATTTAACAAGTGGGGTATATTTTATTTATTTAGTTTGTCAAACATGTACGAGTTGTGAATGCTCCAACACTGGAAGTCTTTAAGAAGATGTTGGATAGCCATTTGTCTGGAACGGTATAGGGTTTCCTGCCTAGGCAGGGGGTTGGACTAGAAGACCTCCAAGGTCCCTTCCAACTCTACTATTGTATTGTATTGTAAAACAGGTATGTATGAACATGGACATGAACACAGGAAATGAGAACAAATAAATGGGGACAGTAGGACAGGGACGGTAGGCACGCTGGTGCGCTTATGCACGCCCCCTTACAGACCTCTTAGGAATGGGGTGAGGTCCATAGTAGACAGTTTAAGGTTAAAGTTTTGGGGTTTTGAGGATGTAACAACAGTCAAGTAGAGCATTCCAGGCATTGACCACTCTGTTGCTGAAGTTGTATTTTCTGCAATCGAGTTTGGAGCGGCTTATCTTGAGTTTGTATCTATTGTTTGCCCGTGTATTATTGAGGTTGAAGCTGGAGTAGTCGTTGACAGGTAGGATGTTGTAGCAGACAATTTTGTGTACTGCGCTTAGGTCAGACCGTAGGCGACGTAGTTCAAGGTTGCCCTAGTCCAAAATTTCAAGCCTGGTGGCATAAGGGATTCTATTGTATATGACTAGCTTAGCCTTCAGACAGTTCATTTTTCTTATATCCTCACTTGGTTCTTTTTCAGGGACCTATTTTGTACATATTCAGCAAATGCACATGAAACCTTCAGGGCCCCAGGAAGGGCGGGGTGGGTGGGTGGGGGAGGTTTCTATCCTGCTTGGAGTGAGCTGTGTTCTCATATTGAACAACCCCAATTACCTCACTTTCCTTACAATCACTGGGCACCCACTCCTTGATCTTTTCCTTAATTGCCTTTACGGCCGGCCAAATGGAAATTCCAGCGAGGGAAGCATCGTATAATAGCCTTGTACAGTCGGGAGGAGAAATAGCCTTGCCCTCCTTCACAGTCAGTGAGTGTGAGGATGGAATTTTTGAGAGGTGGTCATAAGTTAACACCACAAAGATTGAGACAACAAAATAAATATGTTTTGCAAGGAAGTGCGGTGCTCTTAGGAGGAAGTGAAACAAACTGAGTGATCATCATGAGATGAAAAGGCCCATCAGCATAGACAACAGAGGTCGCGTCAAGGATGAAAAACATTGCTAGCCAAAAACACTTTTGTTGTGCTGTGAAATAGAAATTGTCGGAGGGTGTTTAGATGAATGCTGAAGCAGCCATGCAGCTGTTTTTCCACACAAAGCAGCATGTCCAGATATTTACCGTAAGACGGCTGGTCAAGCAGCTGCATGATGTTCTGTTCTCCATCTTAATTTTAATGTATTTTGAATTAAATTGGCTGTGAATGGACATTGTGGATTCCTGAAACTGCACTCTATGTGCCCTCGGAAATCTATTTGGCATGTTTCTAGAACTGTGTCCACTGATGTGACCAACTTCAGGATTGAGTTGCCCTTGTTATGGATCTGTCTTCCTAAAATAAAAATCCTTGTTTTAAATTCTGTTGTTCAATTTTTCTAGAGAAGTCAGTCCTATGACACTAGAGGTTTTCTTTTAAGGGTTTTAGGCCCATTAGGTTTGAGTGATCAACCAATTCTTAGAAAATAGTATCATTTGTAGGAAGGAAGAAGTTATGCTCTTGAGGTTTTCTTTGGGGCATCCCCTGATCGTGATGGGATTTCCCTTTCTGTTTAGTTTTTCTGTAAACCGAATGTAATCTCCGAGTGAGTCAACTGTCATCAAATTTCATTTTCTTTTTCAAGTCAAGAACCCGATTGAAGCCAGCGTGTTGCTTGCTGAGGCTTCCCTTGCTCGCAAACAGCGCAAATGCCACGCCACTTTCATCCCCCTCATGCTGAGCGAAATGCCACAGGTTGGAGACTTGGTGGGGTTGGATGCTGAGTTTGTGACCCTCAATGAGGTAAGCATCACATGTTGTGGCCCACCAGCGGCCAGCAGAAATGGCAGCAGAGTCGGACAGTGAGGAGGTTGGGGAGGAGCATGGGCCAGTCCTGGAGGCTGGGGAAGGGTCTGATGAGGGCTCTGCGTTGGAGGCAGAGAGGGGGCCGAGGCCTTCTGGCAGTGATCAAGTCCCTATGGAGCTAGACAGCAGTGGAACAGCGGAACAGCTAGAGCTTGTTCCCAGTGTGCGCTTGCGCAGAGCTGCCAGAAGAAAAAAGCAATTCAGAAATCAGGGTAGACCTGGGAGTAAAGTCACAGGTGGAAGGTGATCCCATAGGAAATAAAAGAGGAGTGAAAAGGGAGGGGGATTTTGCAGGAAACAATTCGTTCGTTCATTCATTAGATTCGTTTCAGGAGTGTGAAGATCTGTCCGTGAATCTGAGAGACTCTGCGCCCAGTCTTTCCTTGCACAGCACCTCATTTGGAAAATATTTACATGGCAGCTTTCCAAGATAGATAAGGTCTGTGGTCATAAATATACCTTTGAAAGACTGTTTGCCAGGTCTTTGCTGAATGTGAATGAGAGGAACTCACATTCGTTTAATACAAGGGTTTTTGTCTGGACCAGGACTCTGCCTTGTACTTTTTGGGGGAAGCACACATTAGGAGAAGAGACAAGATTTCTGGATGTAGGATACGGCTTTTCGATCACAGGCTGTATCTATTCACCCTTTCATCATCTGCGATAGGAGGAAGCCGAGCTTCGCAGTGACGGGACCAAATCCACGATCAAACCCAGTCAGATGTCAGTGGCCAGGATCACGTGTGTCCGGGGGCAGGGTCCCAATGAGGGTGTTCCTTTCATTGATGATTACATTTCCACACAAGAACAGGTACGCAACTTCAAAAACATACTCCATGATTTTAAGACCGTGCAAAAAGTGAACAGGGATCAATCTGAGCTCTGGAAGAAGGATGTTCCACAGAGAAGGAGCCAGGAGACAGAAAATGGCTTGATGGGACCTGACTTAGAGAGGCGATACCTCAAAAAACCTGGCTCCGTGCCATGAAGGGCTTTATAGATCAGCAGCAGCACCTGGAAGCAGACTGGTGATCAGTGCAGCCCACCGAGCAGAGGTGTGTGTGACAAAGATATGTGAGACCCCGAGCAGGGCTTCCTGGTCCAGGACCAGCACACAACACATAGTTGTGCAAAGGCCTTTCGGGGGATGGCTTTCACTTGTTCCTTGAACAGGAGCTGTGAAGACCACCCCCAAATTGCACCCCACCTAAAACAAAAAAGTGGGAAGTCTCAAGAACCAGGAGCCCCTAACACCAGAAGTGGTATTTAGAAAGTTCTGACCAGCTCTGAAGAACTAGTAGTGGAAATTTTGAGCAGTTCGGAGCCCCTCCCCCATCTATTTTCTGCCTCCCAAGACCCAGCTGATCGGGAGGGAATGGAGATTTTGCAGTAGCCTTCCCCTGCCACGCCCACCAAGCCACACCCACAGAACTGGTAGGGAAAAAAAATTGAATCCCACCACTGCCTAACACCCAAAATCACTTAGTCTTGCTATGGTTGAGCTGCAGCTTGTTATTTCCATTTTGCTTTGTTTTTTATTATTCCTTTTCTAGCATATTCATTGGAATTTGTCTTCCTTTTTTCCTGTCAGGTAAAACATGTTCTTAAATGGGAAGTAGATCCACCCAGTGACCTGGAAGATGAGAAGGGCCAGAAAGACCCTTCAATACATCATGATTCCATTTTCTGTGTTCTTGTAGGTGGTGGATTATCTTACTCAGTATTCGGGAATCAAGCCAGGAGATCTGGATGCCAAAATTTCATCCAAACATCTCACAACCCTCAAATCCACCTATTTAAAGCTACGCTTCCTCATAGATGTTGGAGTCAAGTTTGTGGGCCATGGATTGCAAAAAGACTTCCGGGTTATCAATATCATGGTGACTGTCTCCTTATAACCCCCCCCTCTCTCTCTCCCTCCGTCCCTCCCTCCCTCCCTCCCTCCCTCCCTCTCTCTCTCTCTCTCCCTCCCTCCCTCCCTCTCTCTCTCTCACGCACACACACACGTTAACTGCTTTTAGTGAGTGAGAATAGAGCATGTGTAAAGAAGCTATAGTAACAGATGTAACTGAACACAAGTGATATGTGTATTAATAGATTAACAGAGTTGGAAGGGACCTTGCAGGTCATCTAGTCCAACCCCCTGCCCAAGCTGGAGACCCTATATCTGCCTCTACCTAGGATCGAACTCACAACCTCCTGATTGTGAATGACCTTAATTGTGAATGATCTAAATGCCTTAATTTAGATTCCCTGACTCAAATTATTTTTGTAGTTCTGTAGGCATTCCCACATAGCCACTTATCTTGTACCTGGAATTATTTGTTTAATTTATAAAGCCACCCATCCTACCATGGCAGCCCTGGACAGCCCACAACAGTTAAACAATAAAAACAATGACAACAATTCAACATTGGCAGCCAATGTAAAAACCAATGAAACAATAACAGGAGATGTAGGTTGGAAATTGCACAACTTGGGCCAAGATCCACTGGAAAGAAATGGGGTTCTCTGCACCTCCGGGGTGGGGGTGGGGGGGAAATATTTTACAGCATTCCCTGTAGAAGAGTAAGAGATGACTCCAATTAGTTTGGCTTCTCGGGCCTCCCAGTGGTTGGAGATTCACCAGATAGGATGATCAGTGCAATCATCCTCAGGTGTAAAAGGATTGCAGTGGAATGCATGTGTGAGAGAGAAGCCAGCACACATAGGGAGAAGGGAGCAAGGCTGGGATCTTATATATATATATATTACTAATCCTTTTGTGTCTGTAATTTTTAACTAGGCAAAACAGTACATCACAGGATAAAACCTTCTGAACCAAGGTACCCCACATGGTCTAATTTAGAGAATGTGTCCAAAGTCTAGGTCCCATGATGCCTGTGGAATTGAAATCTGGACAATTTTATAAAACATTTTATGATAAAAATTATCATAAAAGTATTTTGTGACCTAATATGAAATTAGCCGTTTGTCAACCGCTAATGTCTGACTGTCCTATACAATTCAACATGGGCTACTTTCAAGGCAGAGGCATTTCTGAATGTTTAAGAACACTTCAACTACATCAGAAGCTCTGCCACTGTTGAAGTCCCTGAGGAATCTGCAGTCATTGTTTGCAGACCCATTCCGTTTTCACAGCCTTTGAAGTTTCTTAGCTTTCTTTCTCTGCCAAAGGCGCTTTTTCAAGAGGCAACTGGATAAGAAGTTTCTTCTGAGGGCTGAAGAAGCTTCTGCCCGGGTCAGCTCCTGAACCACCCAGAAATTGCTATCAGGCTCTACTTTTAATATGGAAGGCAAAAATTATTAAATACATCAGGAGTAATCGAAGACATTCATCTAATTTGCTTTCAGTTATATTAATTACCAGATTTAATTCCGATCTCCACTGGAGCAAGTGGACCTTAGACCAAGTCTGGTTTTGATCTAAGGTTAAGAAGATCTTGTAGTCTGAGATCTCTTCCAAGAATGATCATGCTGTTGTGTGCTAATAGGGCTACTATACCTGCCTCTTACAGGTTCCCAGGGATCAAGTAATCGACACCGTGTATTTGTTCCACATGCCCAGGAAGAGGATGATCTCCCTGCGCTTCCTTGCCTGGTATTTTTTGGGTCAGTACAATCATCCTGTGGGCAGTGTTAAGCTGCGCCCCTCTTCCAGTCAGCCACACCACCATGCATGAAAGAATAAGAACTAAGTAATTCCTCAGGTACAGCTCTCGGGAAGATACTGATACTGAGGAAAATGTGCAGGAACTGATATCTCAGCAAAAGCAGCTGAAACTTTAAATGCAGAATAAGGAGATAGCAACTTGGAAATTGCTCAGGCAGAGGCCTCCCTAATTCACTGCACTTTTAAAACCGAGGAATAGAGGAGCCACACAATCAGCCTTGCACAGTTTTGTTATTAAAGCCCCAATGCAAGAAAAGTAACTGTATGTCTTCCTGTGGAGTTGATTTCCTGATCCAGCGTACCTAGTAAGGCTGGCTGCCCTCATATGAGTTTTACAGTTTCTCAAAGCCTGCATTGCAGGCATGTCCAAAGTGCGGCCCGGGGGCCAAATGTGGCCCTTTTTCAAATTTCAAGCAGCCCGCAGCCTCTTCTCCCCACTGGAGTTATTTGTTTAGTCTTTCATAAAATACCGTATTTTTCGAAGTATAAAGATGCATCTTTTTCCCTTCAAAAAAGAGGTTAAAAATCTGGGTGCATCTTATACACCGAATACAACATTTTCTGCCTCCCAAAACTCTGCCCCCTTCACCAAAATGGCTGCGCATAGCCTTTAGGAGGTTTTCAGAGTGCTCCTGGGGGCTGTGGAGGGCATAAATGAGCAAAAAACGGGCCATTTTTTGCCCAACCTTGCCCCCCCTAGCCCCCAGGAGCACTCTAGAAGCCTCTTAAAGGCTATTCGTGCTCTTTAAAAAAAAAGGCCCATTTTCATGAAAAATGGGCCGTTTTTGGGAGAGTGCAAAAACTTTTTTTTTAATTTGCCTCTTCAAAATCTTGGTTCGTCTTATACTCCGAAAAATACGGTAGTCAATTCGCATTTAATGTTAAGGGTTCAAAGAATGTCAGGCTGAATGATCGGCCCCACACATTTTCACCTCACCAAATCTGGCCCGCCTCGCAAAAAGTTTGGACACCCCTGCTGTATTGCAATTGGGATGTAGAGACTGGGGAGAAGGGGAAGGCCTTCCAGATTAGATTCATATTAAAGTCTGACAGTTGAGTTCATTTTCAACCCCGACCGAAATAAATCCTTGCCACTAATCTTAGCCTAAAGAGATTTCCTCTTTTTCTTGAAACCAAAGGAAGTAGGCAAGGCAACCTTTGCTATGGGTTGGGTTTTTCTCTCTCTTTTTTTCTTTTGCTCAGACCTGAAAATTCAAGGAGAGACTCATGACAGCATTGAAGATGCGCGAACAGCACTTCAGCTGTACCGGAAATACATGGAACTGAGCACTGGAGGCTTGGAACCTGAGGAGTTCCGGAAGGTGCTGAAGGGCCTCTATGAAAAAGGGAGAAAAATGGACTGGAAGGTCCCTGAACCTGATGGCCAGAGCAGCCCCAAGAGTAAGTTTCTGCTGATCGGCTTGTTGAGTGTTAGCGTTCGGGGACCCTCAGATAAATGGAAGATTCTGAATCTTGGGGGGGGGGGGAATCAAACTCATTGATAAAGGACTGGGGAGATAAGAGTGCCAAAAGTGCATTGGGAGAAAGTGTCGTCTGAATGTGAGCAATCAGTGGGTACAGCCCCTTAAAAAGCCAGGCCAATCTTGGCTTGGATTAACGGAAACATATCCAGATTATGGAAAATAATATTTCATAGAGAAACTGCAGTGAAAAGCTACCAGAATAAAACATAATCTATACATATAAAAATGGCCATATGTGTGTATGTTCCAGCATAACTCTGGAACACCTCGAGCAATTTCTACCAAACTTGGTACACAGATGACTTACTCTCTGGAAACAAATACTGTGGAGGTAAGACGCCTCTAAAACCCCTCGGGGTGTCTGTTCTGTTAAGATACAGCCTATTGTGCTTTAAAATGGCTTCTACTGTACTGCTGTAAAATGGCTTCTACTGTACAGCACAGTGGAGTTGTCAAATGTTTGTAACCACATGCAGGAGAGTGCATTTTGGCATACCTCTCTTAGCTGTGTTTCAAATGTGATGGCTGCAAATATATGCCTTCATACCTGCCTTTGAACCAGAGGTGGTATTCAGTAGGTTCTGACCAGGTCTGGAGAACTAGTAGTGGAAATTTTGAGTAGTTTGTAGAACCAGTAAATACCACCTCTGACCGCCCCCGCCCCCATCTATTCTCTGCCTCCCGAGTCCCAGCTGATCGGGAGGAAATGGGATTTTGCAGTATCCTTCTCCTGCCACGCTCACCAAGCCATGCCACGCCCACCAAGCCACGCCCACAGAACCGGTAGTAAAAAAAAAAGAATCCCACCACTGCTTTGAACCTATAAAAGAGTGTACTTTCATACAGAATATTTAAATACATGGATCGTGATCGTGTTTATGCCTTCAGATAGAAAGACCAAGCCTCCAGTCCTCATTTCACCTGCAGAGCAGAATTTGCTGGAAATTAATGTCTTACAGAGAGGTTCCTTTGCAACAAAGATAAAAAGGTGTATTGTTTCCCTGAAAGGCTGCTCAGGCTACATTTATGGAGACATGAAGGCCTTAAGTTTTAAGGGTGTAAAAAATATGGCCTGCAGGCTGCATGTTGTCTGCTTCCTTTCCAATTTGGGAGGTTTTAAGGAGCAAAAGAAGCAGTGGCTCAGTGGCTAAGATGCTGAGCTTGTCGATCAGAAAGGTCAGCAGTTTGGTGGTTCGAATCCCTAGCACCGCGTAATGAAGTGAGCTCCCATTACTTGTCCCAGTTTCTGCCAACCTAGCAGTTCGAAAGCATGTAAAAAAATGCAAATAGAAAAATAGGGACCACCTTTGGTAGGAAGGTAACAATGTTCCGTATGCCTTTGGCATTGAGTCATGCCAGCCACATGACCATGCAGATGTCTTCGGACAGCGCTGGCTCTTCGGCTTTGAAACGGAGATGAGCACTGCCCCCTAGAGTTGGGAACAACTAGCACGTATGTGCGAGGGGAATCTTTACCTTTACCTTTAAGGAGCAAGATACCATAAGTGCCCTCCCCTTTGGAGGGTTCCCCTGTAAACTCCTCCCTTCCCCTCTTCCAAAAGAAACCGATTCTGCCTGCTTTGGGGAGTATGAAACTTGTCCTCCGTAGACCAAGGGACATCGTCCAACTGCATGCTAAGCTTATTACAATCTTCCAGCAAAGACTGTTGGCTTTGAGCTTGGTTTCCTTTTGCCCCTGTTCTGATTTCTGGTCCTGGGAATGGGAGTTTAAATCCTCTCTTAGGTGTAGCCTTGCTCATCATGCTTTCTCCATAATTCACAGGACTGCTGTCTTTCTTTGGCAGGTGCTGCAGTGTTCTCAAGTGTGTTGTCTCTCTGATCCGCATAACCCTACCATTTCCAATGTCCCTTGAGAAAAGGACCACTCCAAGCCTGCTGCCCGGAAGATGGCTATTGGTGGACTGAAAGATAGTATGGGTGTACAAGACAGGAAGGCACAATCATTAATGCATAGTCAACATGAATTTCAGGCTTCAGAGGATTTCCTTTGGCTTTCCCAATAAGTCTCTTGGATCTCAGGTCACATTTTAAACAGCCATGGCCATGAGAGTACATGAGACAGTTTTGGTGCAGGCCACAGAGGGTCACACTTCCTTTCAGAGACTGCGTGCATTCACAGAGTAGGCACATGGTGCAGCATCTATTAGGTGCTTAGGGATAGGCTGTTCTTGATAAAAAAGATGGTGAGAAGCAACTGATGAAGACCCTTTCTACAGGTGTCAATGCTGTTCGTAGAGCTTGCAGAGCTGGACTCTTACAGTCATGGAAGCTTCATGGCTTTTTAATCTTTTCTGTATGTAAATTGTGATCAAGGTTACATAAAGACTCTATAAAAATGTTGGTGCTTCTAATGCTATTTTGCAATCCAGCCTTTTGTTTGCTTTTTGTCCTGTTAATTCACAGCCATCCCATATTGTTTCATCATCATCATCTCTCTTGTTAAGACTAATCCGAGGAGCATTCATGTATATCCTGGTTTCAATTCAGTGGAGTTGGACCTGCAGGTGGACAAGTCACCCCCGAGCAAGTTCAGGTTTTATTAGATAATCTTACATCGAGGTTGATCCACCCCTTTTATACAACCTAAACTTTAGAGGAACAAAGTTTATGCGAATTTGTAACAGCATGATTGACCACCGTAAGGTTTTGCCAGAGCAAAAAAAATATTTTTATTTATGTCAGGAATATCAAATAAAATTTTAAAAAATGTTTTGAAAATAGAAATGTGTAAACACTAGCTAAGCTTTCGGCAACATAAAAAACTATCCAATCTCAGGAAGAATATCTTCTAGAACGGGGGTGGGTTGTTCCCGGCATTACTGCCGGTTCGGTGTGTATGCGCATTTGCTGATAAACAGGTCTGCGCATGCGCAAAACGTTAAAAAATGAAAAAAAGTTACATTTGTGCAATGAAAATTGTTCTGTGCATGCGCAGAAGCAAAAAGCAAGATGCCGTTGCCTATGGCGCGACCCAGAGAACCGGTTCGGGGGCACTGCAGGCCAAACCAGTACTGGTTCGACTGAACCGGTCCGAACCGATAGGAGCCCACCACTGTTCTAGAAGACAACCAAACATTTCATCTAGCCAAATTGGTAATTTGGAGAAGAAGCTGAACAGTAATGTGAAATACAAAAATTATAGATGGTGTTTATCCTGCAGAAAACTTTGGAACCTGCATGTACCCCAATTTCCTTCATCTTTCAGCAGTTTTTGATTCCACTGGTTTCAAGGTTCAGGAGCAAAAGGCCCAGTGTTCCAGTGGTTTTCCTTCTTCCTCTGGGGTCAGCCCCAATCGGTGAGGGGCAGAGATCTAGCCTGAAAGCCTTCCTTTGTGGGTCCCTCAGGCCTGTTTGCTCTCCTCATTTATCATCTACATGCAACTACTTCCGTATGGGATCAGGCATCATCAGCATGCTGGTGATAACTTAATAACACATCCCCGCACTACTGTGTTCAAGTGATGCTATCGAGTTCTTTGTCAAGGTCTGGAAGTGGTGGTGACCTGGATGGAAAAGATCAGACTTTGGCACAACCTGTTGAGCATCAAAGAGCCTGCATGTGCCTCTTTCGAACACTGCCTTGTTTCTCAGGACTTAAGAGACATTTTAGCCCTTTCTAACCATTTAAAGAATGGTTCTTGGTTGTTTTCCTCAAGATCATCTCCCATTTTCCCTAGCTAATTGGTTAAGAGACCCAAAGGAAAGTTCCCCTTTTTAAAAAAAGTTTGAGTCAGGGAAAGAGATGACCCTTTCTGAAGGAGGTTTTGATGGAAGATGAAAGTTATCTGAAGATGTGACTGCTCATTTTTTAGCTCAGCAATTTTCTATATCTTGGAGAATTGACTCTAATCCATGCAGATCTAAAATAGAGAAGATATGCTCTAGAATTATCAAACAAGACAGTATTTTAATATAAATAGTTATAACAATTCTGCAGTGAAATAGGTTGAAAATAACAAACACAATGCATGGAGAACAATACATTCCTAAGTATTATCTGCAACATAGTGATAGCTTGGTGTTCTGACCCCCCCCCCCTTCGTCCACACCAAAACACTCCAAGCCAAAGATACTTTACAAGATTTATTGACAGACAGACAGGTCCTTGGCAGTAAACCAACACAGATAAGCCTTAATAACAACCCGGCACTGATAAGCATTAGCAGCAATCCAGCCTGCCACGCTCACAAGACTGTACTCCCACATTAGTTCATGCGTTGACTTCTGCAAAATGGCATGTGCACAAGCAGTCCTTTTATAGTCTGGAGAGGAGTCTAATTACCATCAGCCGAGTGCAATTACCTCCTGTAACTGCGCAACTGTTCCTGACTCCTATTAGCTCTTCAGTGGCGAGCATCCAACCACAACTCACTGCTGACGTCCGACTCACTGTCCCTTGTCTCCTCCCCACTGCTCCAAGGCATGACATCAGGAGCACACTCCCTTTGGCTTTCACCACTGCTCCATGCCTCAGGTGCCTCCTGGTGGCCAACCAGCCTCTCTGATCCCTGCTCGGAGTCGGAACCCTGTCCAGGGTCCTCCACATCCTCCAGAGCCGACTCATAGGGACCCCCGCTGTCGGAGTCTGGTGGCAGCTCCAATGGCTCCTGATGGGCCACAACAGCTTGGTAACAATTCTGTAATAGTAAATTAATTTCTTCTATTGACTGAAACTCAATTTTTAGTGTTTTTAGCCACAGGAAAGGGATAGAGAGCCCCCCTCTGCCCTCATTTGTAGGTATTTGGCTGGTCAAGCCAGAGTACTGTTTCATTGCTTACCATTGAGATTGTACTATTAACTTGCTTATTTACTACATGTGGCACAAATTGTAATATATAAAAATTCAGAAACATACAGGATGCTACTTCATGTCATCTGTTCCCCAGAAGACTCGCACTTCACATATTCTTAGGCATATCCTGCCACAGCACAGGCACAGTATGTTACATTTCACCTGGAAGTGGTACTTCTTCCTTCAGATCACCTCTACCCTATAATATATCATGGAGTGTCATCGTGGTAGTTGAACAATTGAGCCCAAAGGGTGAAAGGATGGAGCCCTCTGATTTTATACAGTTATGTCCGCTCCCTGTTTTCAGCCAGCTGCATGGAGTTACTGCTCTTCCAGGTGCCTTATCTAGCATTTCTCCCTAACTCCAATTAGTAAAGGAGGGTTCTCGCATGTGTTGCTCTTCTGATAATTGAAAGGTGAAGTGGAGAATAATCCAACCATTTCTACATTACAACTTTCTGGGCGTGTGGCAAAAACGTACGATTAGAGCTTTCAGCCCTTTCTGTCCCACTCACCTTTTGAGAAGTAAATTAATCTTGCAATCAGTAATCAAATCATTTTCTTTATTAAAAAGAACAAAAATCTCTTCCCGCTACTGTAAGATCCAAGTATGTAGAGGTGAAGGAGCTCAAGTATAGATCAAGAGAAGCTTGGTTAAAATAAAAGCAATGATGCCCCAAGTCTAAACACAATACACAACATTGTCTGCTACAACATCTTACCTGACAACGACTTCTTCAGCTTCAACCTCAATAATACAGGGGCAAACAACCGATAACAAACTCAAAGTAAAGCGCTCCAAACTTGATTGCAGAAAATACATCTTCAGCAACAAAGTGGTCAACACCTGGAATGCTCTGACTCCGTTGTTACATCCTTAAACCCCTCCACAGCTTCAACCTGTCTGTCGTGGACCTCACCCCATTCCTAAGAGGTCCATAAAAGGGGTGTGCATAAGCTCACCAGCATGCCTAACGTCCCTGTCCTACTGTCCCCATCTATTTGTATTCATTTCTTTCATTCATATCCATGTTTATATTTATACCTGCTATATTGTACATGTTTGACAAACTAATAAATACAAAGTAGACCAGAAGAGGGTACTGGTCTACTACAGTTCTGTGTCAAAGGCTAGACTTGAAAATTCCGAATTAATACAGAGATTCTAAGAAGATCCTAATTTAATATTCATCATGCACAGGTGAAAGAAAGCTGATGTCCAGGATAGGAAACATTCAGTTTCCTAATTTGGTGAAATGTGGTTGTCATTGCATAGAGAAAAAAAAGAAAACTATTTTAATTTACCGTATTTTTCGCCCTATAAGACGCACTTTTTTACTCCAAAAAAGAGGGTGAAAATCTGGGTGCGTCTTATAGACCGAATGTAGCCACCTGGGCAGTGGTGGGTTTCTGCTGGTTGGTCAATGAACCCGGAAGCCCCGCCCCTGTCACTCACTCACAAGTCCTTGGCGTTTTTTTGCATCGGGGCTTGCTGCAAGAGAGAGGGAGCAAAGACCTTTTCCGGATTGGTGGTGGTGGAGGTGCGGGCCCATATTCACTAAAGCAAGTCCGGGGAAGTCCTTTGCGCCAGCTGGAAAAGGTCTTCACTGCCCCCCCCCCCTTGCAGCATGCCCCGATGCAAAAAATGGTGACATCTCTTCTCAGAAATGTCTTCTCGGGCTGGCCGGATCGCTCTCCAGATCTTGCGGCTTTTTCAGGGTTTTCTTTTTAAAAAACACCTGTCCGAACTATCGTGAAAACCTGCGATGTTGCTTTGGGAGGGGGCAGGCGGCAGCATTTGCCCCTGCCGCTCTCCCTGGGCACCTGCAGCCTTGGAGCCTGCAGCTTTAAAACAAGCTTTTGCACAGCTGCCCGGCTTTCCCCTCCGAAAGCAACCTCGCAGGTTTTCAAGATCGTCTGCAGAGGCGTTTTTTAAAAAGAAAACAGTCTTTTTTTTGGGGGGGGGGGAACGGGCTGTGCATGGAGGAGCTGGCGGTCAGGGCGCCCTGAAGCAACACCAGCCAGCATGTCCCTTAAGGGCAAGGGCAGCAGCGCTGCGCCCACCTCTGCCCTGCCCACTTCTCAGCAACGCGCCCCCACCTCCTCCTCCTCCTCAGCAGGCAGGCCGGGCAGGGGCGTGGGCACGGCTCAGGAGGGAGCAGCCAACGGGGGGGGGGGGCCCTCTGGCCAGCCGGTGGCTGGCGCGAACTCCTCTCCTGTTCCTTCTTCTGCGGGGGGTGCTGCCTTGGTTTGACAGCCACCTCGTTTCCAATTCCTCGTCTTCCTGGATGGGCTCCAGATCAGTGAAGCCTCCTCCTTTTTAACCAGGCGATCTCTGTCTGTCTGCCCCTCTCTCCGTCCCAACTGGAGAACAACCTTTTCTGTCCCCTTACTAGCCCATCCGGGAAGATGAGGAACACGAGGGGGATCCCTCCCCCCCCCCCCCGCGGATGTGCTCCGAACCAGCGGAACCTCGTCCTTCTTTTTAAGCAGGCAGCTATCAGAGAGAAGAAGGCAGCGCGGCTTGTGCAACCGAAGATCGCCTGCTTAAAGATTGCCTGCTTAAAGATCGCCTGCTTAAAAAGAAGGACGAGGCTTCTTTTTAAGCAGGCAATCTTTAAGCAGGCGATCTTCGGCTGCACAAGCCGCGCTGCCACATGATTTCTCTTGACACCTGGGGTCTGTCTATATAATAAAGGACATGTCTTCCTCAGGAACATATGGCTCAACTGACATGGATTTGACAGTTTTCACAGTGGACTAGTGCTATGTCCACTGAGTTCAGAGGAGCATTGAATATGTTGGTACATATTGGTATTGCCTTTTTTTCATGGAGGTCTTAGAATGCAGGAAACCCTGCAAACCAGTGGTGGGTTTCTACTGGTTCAGCTGAACCGGTAGTGGTTTGGTGGCCTGGGTCGCTGCTGCCATGCCCCCGAACCGGTTCCTTGGTCGCCACCGTCATCACCATCTTGTTTTTCATTTTCTATTGCACTGCGCATGCGCGCGTATGTGAAGCATGCACATGAGCAAACCAGGAGTATTGCCGGCCAGAACCCACCCCTGCTGCAAACACTGGCTTAAAGTGGCTCAGTGATAACTTGCATCTTTTAAACCCTTGAGATTGTTCGCTCAGTCTCTTGTTGCATCACCAAGTAGAGATGGGAAAGTCTACCCTGAATCTTTGGGGGGGGGGGAAATTCTGCATAGCTGCCATTTAAGATGTTGAACTGCAACTCCAGTAGCTCCAGAAAGTATTGCCAGCAGTCAGGGATTGTACAGCTATAATCCAACACCAGGTCAGCTAAAGGTAGACGGCGAAAAATTAGGGGGGTGGGTGTCCAAAGTTCTGAGCCTGTATAAGGCAGCTTCAGGGAAGATCTGTTATTTCAGTTTTTACTCAGGAGAAACAGAGATGCCCTCCCAGTTACACTCAAGTGTAACACAAATAAGCCCAGCAACCTTTGTTTCTTGGCTGTGTCCCCATGACATTACTGTCATCTCATTCAAAGCTTGAAAGTGACACATCTCTGAGTCATGTGTTGAGGTAGGGGTTTCCCCCTTAGCCAGTTGGCAGATACATTAAATGCTTCATTATTCTTTACATTAGAGTCCAAGAGCCATAGGGACCAAAGATTGGTACAGGTAGTCAATTTACAACCATTCAAAGTTACAACTGCACTGAAAAAAGTACTTAAAACTAGTCCTCACAATTGTCACAGCATGCCAGTAGTTATGCAATCAAAAGTCAGTTACATTGCAACTGGTTACAATAGTTACAACTGGTTTACAATAGTTGCAGCATCCCAGGATAATGTGATCACCAGGAGGCTTCTGATGAGTAGTCAGTGGGGAAAGCCTGATTCACTTGGTCACTAAGAAGGAGAACCAGCAGATAGCCCGAATCTGAAAAGATGAGTCAGGAAAGCAAAGGCTCAGAATGAACAAAGACTTGCAACAGAAATCTGTTGGAAGGAAAATCCATCTGGTTTAGTTCCAAGCTGGGAGAAACACACTTGAAACATGGAGGCTGATTGCAAAGTATGGTTTATTGATGAAACAGAGCCACCAACCTCATGTGATTCTGGGCACAGGTTTGGACTGTTCTGGGGTGTGTGCAATGAAGGGGCTTGTGTTATGAAGAGGTGTTGGGCAATTCCTATTGGGGCTAATGGCTTTCCTCTTGTGTTGGATCTTGGGTGAGGGCCTGCTTTCTAATCCTACCATTCTGCCAAGGAGTTTTGAAATATCCAGAATTTAACAGATTACCAAATCTGCATTTTTAAAAGCTGGCCGCCTCAGTTTCTGCTTGGGGGCAGGGAGACTGGTGCTGGTTTCTGTCTCCCTAAATATTTTTTTACTTCTCCTTTAAGGGAAATATATTATCCTGCCTTTTTAATGTTTCCCAAAATATTTCATTCTTTGGGGGGGGAGGGGCTTCCCACAAGTCAAAGGTAATTTTTAAAAAGTTTCAATATGTAAATAACAAGAAAAAAAGTCAAAGAAACAGTAGGTCTACTTAAGAGAGAAGATGGCAAGGAAGTAACAGGCAGTAGAGAGAAAGCAGAGCTGCTTAACTCAGTCATCACGTAAAAAAAAACGATAGCCCAACCTACCATAAAAGACAGACTAGACATAAAAATTTAAATAAGCAAGAAAATGGATAGAGAACACCTCTCTGATCTTGACAAATATAAATCACTGGGACGTGATGGATTACATCCCCGTTCTGAAAGAGCTGGCAGATGTTATCTCAGAACCACTGTACCACATCTTCCAAAAATCCTGGAACATCGGGGGATAACCTGACGATTGGAAAAGAGCTGATGTGGTTCCCATCTTCAAAAAAAAAGGGGGGGGGAACAGACCCATGAAATTACAGACCAATCAGCCTAACATCAGTACCTGGGAAGATTGTCCCATACCAAGATGATCCAGTTTCACAAGACCCATTCGACACAAACAAATCCAGTATGTGAATTTTAGTTCATTTAAAGATTAACGAGGACTTACAATCTATCCTCCAGATGTGTTGATCTATAACAGGGGTGTCAAACTCGTGGCCTGCGGGCAAGATGCGTCACGCTCTGGACACCTCCGTTTTAGTGAAGGGCAAAAAAGTCGAGATATGTCATGTGACAAAAAACGTGACAACCCCCCCCCCCCCCCGATCTATAACTACCATTTTTCTCGGCTAACCATAGTCACTGGCTGAGCTAATTGAGAAAATTAGAATTTGGATTGCAGCTGTTGAGAAAAATTGCATAAATGTCCCTCATCTCAAGACCAAGTTAGATATTCTGCAAATTACAGCTGTTTGTGTTTCTTCCATTGTACAGCTGCTGTGATTTCTAACTAAGATCCTGCCTTTGAACTGTGTGTTTTCATTTCAAAGTAAATCTATCCGTTAGTAGCAATAGCAGTTTCCTTCCCCACCTATGATATATGTAAGTGATGGCTAACCTTTGCGTTGCTGCGTGCTGCACCCATACACCCCTAATGCAATGCGTGCGCACGGCCCCATGCCCATCCGTGCAAGAGCACGCGACCCCCTGTGTCTCCCACATGCACACACATTTCCCACATGCACCCCCACCCCACATGCCCGGCAGAGACCCGAAAACCAACTGGCCAGAGGGAGGTGCACGCGCATGCATAGTGAAGCTGAGCTGGGGCGGCAGCTCGCATGCTTGCACAGACGGCCCTGTGTGCCACGTGTGCCACAGGTTTGCCATCACAGATATATACCTTTGGGAGAGGAGATGCTTATTTTCTGATATAATAATTATTTATTAGCATTCTGAAGTCTTCCAAACTTACTGAGTGTGATTAAGAATAGAATCTTAACCTCGTTAGAACTCAGAGGGATTTTTGTAGAAGTAAAGCTAGTGTGGGAATCAACTCTCTTCTCCTTACTGACCACAGGGAATTTCAGTTGCATTTCAGCATGTTTCCCAATAGAGGATAACATAAAGTTACTTCTGAGTAAAATGAGGTATTTTCTGGAACAAGACCAAACAAAACAAAACAACCCCCCCCCCCAAAAAAAAACCCAATTCAGAAACTACTGTAAGCTAAGAGGCTATTTTACTTACTGTTAAAAAGGAAAGAAAACACTGTAATTTTATTAGATACTAGGCTAAGATGTAGCTACTATATAGGCTTAAATTTATTAAATGATTTTAGAGCTGTAACTTTAGCTATTCTTAGAAATAAGTTTCTGGAAACATTTGGAAAGGTTAGTGAACATCTTCTCTAATATTTCAAGATCTCTTCATTCCATATCTCAACTTTAAACAAATAATAAAGCTTCAATGTTTCATCTTTATCAGCTAAAGTCCATTACTAGAAATAAAAATATGTGCCCTTTAGCCTTAAACAAATCGATTTCATATTTGTTTTATTTGTTTATCGTTTTCTGTAAAGATACAACAAAAACGTTTCTTCTTCCCAGATATCTATATACAAATCTTTAAAACTTTGTCATTTAATTAATCAAGAAAAATAATATTAAAATGTCCCAGAAATGAAATATTTTGAAAATCTTTAATCCCTTCAAATAGTGACTTATAAATTCATTTCTTATCATTTTCTCTTTAACTTCTCTCAGAAACTCCTTTCCAAGTTTTACACTTTGTTTCAATTTTAACACTATAGCTTATCACTTTCTCTAAAACATACAACAAAAATCACCCTTTCCCATAACGTACCTATAAGCAAATGTTTAAAGTCTCATCATTAAGTCCTGGTCATGAAAAACCCATTAAAATGCCAAACAAAAATTACAAATTTGAACAAATAAAATAAGAAAATCAAAATATGATTGGGATGATAGGTGCTCCAGTGCTCTTGAGCACACATCCCCCCCCACTTAGGGACCTCTTAGATATCGAGCGAGGACATCCACAGAAGTTGCTAGAATTAAAACTGTGAAAATTAATACCTGAGCCAACTGACTCAGGTAAGATATTCCAGACTTTGACAACTCTGCTACAAAAATTGAATTGTTTATAATCGAGTTTAGCACAGTTTATATTAACTTTAAAGTGGTTCTTTGAATGTGTTACATTACAATTAAAGATATAAAAGCTATTTACGAGTAAAGCGTTACTGTGTACAATTGGGTTTGCAATACTTAAGTCTGACCGCAAGTGTCACAGTTCTAAACTATCCAAACCAAGAATTTGTGATAAGGTATTCTATTATGGACAGAAGAAAGCAAGAACTTTTCTTGTAAATACCTCTGAACTTACTCGGTTGTATTAATGTCTGATATGCAGTAAAGATTCCAGATAGTTTTAATCTTGATCAAATAAGCCAACTCTCTATTCCTACTTTTGCTTTCAAAAGTCTTGATGATAAAGAACATAACAGCCTTAAAAGTTGATTTTATTTCTTTATCTTTTCTCGGGAAGTCCTTCATAAGTACAGTATAACACATCTGTTTTGTATGTCTAAGGTAAGAAAGTTGTCCAAGGCACTTTTCTGAGTTTAAATCTACATATTTAAGTTACTGTATTTATTATCAGCATGTTCCTTTTAGTCATTAAAACATCAGTTAGTTCCATTTTAAAGTCCTGTGTCACATCTTTGTCCTTATTATTGCTTTTAGTTCCCTTGATGAAGAGAGAGGTCATTCCTTTCAATACCTTTTTCTTTATATTTTCCCTTCCTCCTTTTTTTTCTTTCTGTACTTTTTTCTTTTTCTTACTTTGTATTAGCTTCCTATTTTAAATTTTTAATAAAAACTGTTATTTAAAAAAAGAGTTATTCCAGAGGGCTAATGGCAAATGATTTGATTCAGGGACTATTTAATTTAATTGGTTGATGTTATTCTTGTTTTTATTGGTTTTTAGTTCCTACTGGGCTTAGTTTGTATGTCTTGGTTTACAGGGCTTAAGAGCTATGCAGCACTGAAAGATACAAATTTTCAGCAGATTCTAGCAGGTCATAATTTATATCATCAATAAAAAATTGAAAGGAGAGGTAGTGCTGAAATTGGTCAAATTCACTTGCTTTATAAAATTATGGACCACAAAAATCCATAGATGGGATGATTGTCCTATTTTCTTGGTACTGATTGAATGGTATCAATGTTATTCATCCAGCCATTTCTACCAATATAACATGGGCAGAGCTATATTTATTAGCTCTAGTACCTTCAAACAGGGACACAGTGGCTCAGTGGCTAAGACGCTGAACTTGTGGATCAGAAAGGTCAGCAGTTCGGCAGTTCAAATTCCTAGCACCGTGTAATGGAGTGACCTCCCGTGACTTGTCCCATCTTCTTCCAACCTAGCAGTACGAAAGCATGTAAAAATGCAAATAAAAAAATAGGGACCACCTTTGGTGGGAAGGTAACAGCTTTCCGTGCACCTTCAGCATTTAATCATGCCGGCCACATGACCACGGAGACATCTTTGGACAGCGCTGGCTCTTCTGTAAAGATACAACAAAAACGTCACTTCTTCCCAGATATCTATATACGAATCTTTAAAACTTTGTCATTTAATTAATCAAGACAAATAATATTAAAATCTCCCAGAAATAAAATATTTTGAAAATCTTTAATCCCTTCAAATAGTGACTTATAAATTCATTTCTTATCATTTTCTCTTTATCTTCTCTCAGAAACTCCTCCACAAGTTTTACGCTTTGTTTCAATTTTAACACTATAACTTTTCACTTTCTCTAAAACGTACAACAAAAATCACCCTTTCCCATAACGTACCTATAAGCAAATGTTTAAAGTCTCATCATTAAGTCCTGGTCATGGAAAACCCATTAAAATGTCAAACAAAAATTACAAATTTGAACAAATAAAATAAGAAAATCAAAATATGATTGGGATGATAGGCGCTCCAGTGCTCTTGAGCACACATCCCCCCCCCCACTTAGGGACCTCTTAGACATCAAGCAAGGACATCCACAGAAGTTGTTAGAATTAAAACTGTGAAAATTAATATCTGAGACAACTGACTCAGGTAAGATATTCCAGACTTTGACAATTCTGTTACAAAATTTGAATTGTTTATAATCGAGTTTAGCGCAGTTTATATTAACTTTAAAGTGGTTCTTTGAATGTGTTACATTACAATTAAAGATATAAAAGCCATTTACAAGTAAAGCGTTACTGTGTACAATTTGGTTTGCAATACTTAAGTCTGACCGCAAGTGTCACAGTTCTAAACTATCCAAATCAAGAATTTGTGATAAGGTATTCTATTATGGACAGAAGAATGCAAGAACTTTTCTTGTAAATACCTCTGAACTTACTCGGTTGTATTAATGTCTGATATGCAGTAAAGATTCCAGATAGTTTTAATCTTGATCAAATAAGCCAACTCTCTATTCCTACTTTTGCTTTCAAAAGTCTTGATGATAAAGAACATAACAGCCTTAAAAGTCGATTTTATTTCTTTATCTTTTCTCGGGAAGTCCTTCATAAGTACAGTATAACACATCTGTTTTGTATGTCTAAGGTAAGAAAGTTGTCCAAGGCACTTTTCTGAGTTTAAATCTACATATTTAAGTTACTGTATTTATTATCAGCATGTTCCTTTTAGTCATTAAAACATCAGTTAGTTCCATTTTAAAGTCCTGTGTCACATCTTTGTCCTTATTATTGCTTTTCCCTTGATGAAGAGAGAGGTCATTCCTTTCAATACCTTTTTCTTTAGATTTTCCCTTCCTCCTTTTTTTTCTTTCTGTACTTTTTTCTTTTTCTTACTTTGTATTAGCTTCCTATTTTAAATTTTTAATAAAAATTGTTATTTAAAAAAAGAGTTATTCCAGAGGACTAATGGCAAATGATTTGATTCAGGGACTATTTAATTTAATTGGTTGATGCTATTCTTGTTTTTATTGGTTTTTAGTTCCTTCTGGGCTTAGTTTGTATGTCTTGGTTTACAGGGCTTAAGAGCTATGCAGAACTGAAAGATACAAATTTGCCGCAGATACTAGCAGGTCATAATTTATATCATCAATAAAAAATTGAAAGGACAGGCAGTGCTGAAATTGGTCAAATTCACTTGCTTTATAAAATTATGGAGCACAAAAATCCATAGATGGGATGATTGTCCTATTTTCTTGGTACTGATTGAATGGTATCAATGTTATTCATCTAGCCATTTCTACCAATATAACATGGGCAGAGCTATATTTATTAGCTCTAGTACCTTCAAACAGGGACACAGTGGCTCAGTGGCTAAGACGCTGAGCTTGTGGATCAGAAAGGTCAGCAACTGTTCGAATCCCTAGTGCCGTGTAATGGAGTGAGCTCCCGTTACTTGTCCCAGCTTCTTCCAACCTAGCAGTACGAAAGCATGTAAAAATGCAAATAAAAAAATAGGGACCACCTTTGGTGGGAAGGTAACAGCTTTCCGTGTACCTTCAGCGTTTAATCATGCCGGCCACATGACCACGGAGACATCTTTGGATAGCGCTGGCTCTTCAGCTTTGAAACAGAGATGAGCACTGCCCCCTAGAGTCAGGAATGACTAGAACATAGTTGCGAGGAGACTCTTTACCTTTACCTTAGTATCTTCAAGATAAGACTTGTATGATTTCCCACATATATATATGTTACGGTGAAAGACCGAAATCTGGTGAATGTCGACATTCACCGGTGAAAGACCGAATATTTCATTACATCGTTTTACATTCAGACCTTCACCGGTGAATGTCGACATTCACATAGTCGCTTGGTGTATGTCCGAAAATACCCTTATCCTCTCGACACCCTTACCCTAATCCCCTTACCCTAATACCTCGGCTCCTCGCTTCCTTTTAAGCGTCTTCTATTCGCGGAGTTTTTTCTTTTTTAAACCTGCGATCCTTAAGAAGACGCTTAAAAGGAAGCGAGGAGCCGAGGTATTAGGGTAAGAGGATTAGTGTAAGGGTGTCGAGAGGATTACCCTTATCCTCTCGACACCCTTACCCTAATACCTCGGCTCCTCGCTTCCTTTTAAGCATCTTCTTAAGGATCGCAGGTTTAAAAAAGAAAAAACTCAGCGAATAGAAGACGCTTAAAAGGAAGCGAGGAGCCGAGGTATTAGGGTAAGGGGATTAGGGTAAGGGTGTCGAGAGGATAAGGGTATTTTCGGACATACACCAAGCGACTATGTGAATGTCGACATTCACGGGTGAAGGTCCGAATGTAAAACGATGTAATGAAATATTCGGTCTTTCACCGGTGAATGTCGACATTCACCAGATTTCAGTCTTTCACCGTAACATATATATATATATATATAATAATGAAATAGGCCAGAGGTCGGTGTAATTCAACATTCTGTATTAAAGCATTAAAGGAAGATCTCAAGGTGAACTTGAGCGTTCTATGCTCCAATCACGTCTGCTTCTATCAGTACCAAGGAACATGGTCTGAATCTGGCAGTTACTGTATCTCCAGTCATTGTGATTAGTATTTCAATGTTCTACAAATTTGCCTAGTCCTCCTCAAACTTCCTTTAAGGAAATAGCTATCCACAAATTGAGTGGCAATCACAACTTCATTCATTCATTCATTCAACATTTATTCAATAAGGACCCAGATTGTTGGGGGCAATATGCTGACTCTGTAAACCACTTAGAGAGGGCTGTGAAGCGGTATATGTCTAAGTGCTGTTGCTATCTTGTCTATAAGGTAAAGGTAAAGTTTCCCCTTGCACATATGTGCTAGTTCCTGACTCTAGGGGGCGCTGCTTATCTCCATTTCAAAGCCAAAGAGCCAGCGCTGTCAGAAGATGTTTTCATGGTCATGTGGCTGGCATGACTAAATGCCAAAGGCGCACGGAACGTTGTTACCTTCCCATCAAAGGTGGTTCCTATTTTTCTACTTGCATTTTTACATGCTTTTGAACTGCTGAACTGTTGGCAGAAGCTGGGACAAGTAACGGGAGCTTACTCGGTTAATCGGCACTAGGGATTCAAACCGCCGAACCGCCGACCTTTCTGATCGACAAGCTCAGCGTCTTAGCACTGAGCCACCTTGTCCCATATTTTGGTCTATACAGCTATTCAAGTTCACTGGATAGCAGGACTATATATCACTGTATATACTGTATATTACATACCTGTGCTATGTAAAAAAGTAACTATATCAGTGTTGAAGTATTGAATTTGTGTGCTGCAGTTTGCCTTGGAAGTTCTCCGAAGGGGTCTCATAATTTAAGTTTGAAGAAAAGTGTGAATTCTTACATTGAATAAATGATAACTAAGCTATGTACTATAGTTCTTATCTGGCCTTGTTCCACCCTATACTATGTTCACAATAGGTATAAAGTTAGATGGATCACACAGTGTGAACCATGGAAATGCTTAATCCAATTATTATCAAAATGTATCTGACTAACCCAGTGCTGAGGCAGGTCCCAATTCCAATTCCCTGGAAAGGATGGGGAAACACCTGATTAATGAACATTTGTTTGCTGCCATGTCACTTCCTATTTCGAAGTTTGAGACTTGAGCTGAATTTGGAGCTGAAAAGGCTGCAGGCTAAGATTCCTGCAAATTAGGATTTGTAACTTAAATCTGTCACAAACCTCAAATTGCAAACTTTGGGAGTTTTGGAGAGCACAAATCTTGTTTAAAACATAGTATTAAAACATAGAGAGGAAATCAAAGATTAACTATAACAGCAGTAAGCAATTGTGCGTTAGCGCGGTTGACCTGTTATACATGTCATTTCAACACAAGGTGGCAGTAGCATTCCAAACGACTACCGTATGATTGTATGCCCATCTTCAGAACACCATATATCAACAGCACTGCCAGCAATGGAGATCCTCCATTAACACAATTGCCTTGCCAATAATGGCCAATTTTTAATCTCTGCCAGGGATGGATGAATTTGCAGTGAAATTAAAGGCTGCTGAGCATCAAAAGGGAAACCAGTATAAACCAGCAAAACCTGTGGCATCTGAAAGACTAAGCATTGCGCTGCTGTCTTAGATTGTGCAGACTGCAACTTGATGAAATAAGCAATAGGCCACAAAATCCAATAGCATAGGAAATTGGTTAGTATTTAAATTGCTGCAGGACATTTGTATTTTGAGGATCAAGATACTACTTGTGGGATTAGGTAAAGGTAAAAGTTCCCCTTGCACATATGTGTTAGTCGTTCCTGACTCTAGGGGGCGCTGCTCATCTCTGGTTCAAAGCTGAAGAGCCAATACTGTCCAAAGACGTCTCCATGGTCATGTGGCCGGCATGACTAAACACCGAAGGCACACAGAACACTGTGATCTTCCCACCAAAGGTGGTCCCTATTTTTCTACTTGCAGTTCTACATGCTTTCGAACTGCTAGGTTGGCAGAAGCTAGGACAAGTAACAGGAGCTCACTCCATTATGTGATGTTAGGGATTCGAATGGCCGAACGGCCAACTTTTCTGATCGACAAATTCTACATCTTAGCGAGGGTTAATCTACTTATCCCCAACCATGATCAAATCATGAAATCTCATACAAGAACTCAGAGGTTATTTTTATTTGGTTAATAAAACTCCAAACAGCCTTGGATTAAATTGTTAGGAACTATCTCAAGAATATTCTCCATTGGGCAAGTGATTCTTTTGCCTCATTTTATTTTATTTTTATTTATTTATTTAAACTTATTAGTCGCCCCCTCTCCCCACAGGGACTCGGGGCGACGTACACAAGCAACAGTTAGCACAGTGTCATACAGAGGAGGTAAAAAATAAATAAATAATTACAATAAATAACATTAATAGTTTAAAAACTAAAATTGACAATTAAAAATGACCTAGGGGTGGAAAAGTTGTCGAATTATGCCAGGCCGGCTAGCCGAAACAGGTGGGTCTTCAGTTTACTGCGGAAGGAGTGGAGATCGGTTGTTGTTCTAATGTCTGGGGGGAGGTCGTTCCAAAGGGTAGGGCCCGCCACAGAGAAGGACCTACTCCTGGGCACCGCTCTCTGACAATCTCTAGAGGACGGCACCCGGAGGAGACCCTCTCTGTGTGAGCGAAATTTTGTTTCCCCTCTTTATAAGCTTCCGTAGAGGGCACTATGGTGATGCAGGGACATTATTCAAAGCTTTCCTCCTATTTCCCTAGGGTCGTCTGTTTAGAAAATTGGATTTTTAAGAAAGCCTAAAATTATGTCAGGAACTTTTGCTCTTCGTTGTTAATTAAGCATCATGGTTGTGTTGAGTCAGGGACCGTAGGATGCAGAAATAGGACACATAGTCATATGTGAATCTTGGGACTATGGATTGCCCACTTCTGTTCTACACCTAGAAGTACTCCGCCTACAGTCTGACCTAAGCATAGTATGCAAAATTAGCCACTATAATGTCCTACCTGCCAATGAGTACTTCAGCTTCAACCACAATAATACACGAGCAAACAATAGATACAAACTCAAGGTAAACCACTCCAAACACGATTGCAGAAAGTAGAACTTCAGCAACAGAGTGGTCAATGCCTGGAATGCTCTACCTGACTCTGTTGTTACATCCCCAAACCCCTATAATTTTAACCTAAGACTGTCTACTGTTGACCTCACCCCATTCCTAAGAGGTCTGTAAGGGGCGTGCATAAGCGCACCAGCGTGCCTACCATCCCTGTCCTACTGTCTCCATTTGTTCATACCCATTTACTGTGTTCATATTTATGTTTATACTTACACCTGTTATCTTTTACATGTTCGACAAACTAAAATAAAACAAATAAAATAAAAAACAAAAAACAAATCTTCTCTGAATTTGAACATGCTTTGCTGAAAATCCCCATTTTCTCTAATAAGAGATGGCTGGAATGTGGAGTTGGAATTCGTCTTGAGAATATTTCCCCTGGTGAGGAAGAAAAGATTAGGAATGATCTTGTAATCTTTCCAAATATCTGAAGGATTTTCAGGTAAGAAAGATGAGGGAGAGTAATTTTTGTTGCTCCAGAGCAGGAAAATCAGTGGTAGTTACAAGGAAATTAAGTTTTACTAAATCAGAGGGAAATACAAGCAACAGCCTTATTTGTTATTCTTATTCTTATTCCTATTTGGCTCAAGACATTATGGACTCTCTATTAAAAGGCTTTAAAGTCAGCAGCTGTGGAATTATGGGATTTGAAGTCCACACTTCTTGAAGTTGCCAAGTATGAAAAACATTGCTCTATGCAAAAGAGCACTAAGGTGACCCAGTTTTGAGTTTCCTCCTCACCTGCTTCTGCCTTTCTGGGCTAAACTGATATTTTTGTAATAGTTTCTCCATATCTTCTTCAAGACTGTTGTCATAATCCTCTACCTCAGGCACAGATTGGATTTAGATTCATAACAGTGGTGGGTTCCGGATTCCGTTCCAACTGCTACGGTTGGAACAGCCCCGGCGTCACCCACCTGCACATGTGCATGGCGCGCACATGTGTTGTAGCATCAAATGATGCTTCCGCAAGCCTCCGCAACGCTCCAGCTGCTCAGTGGAGCATCGCACAGGTGCTGTATGCATCATGCGCGGAAGCACCGACAGCTTTAAAACACGGTAAGGAGCGCCGGCGGGTGGGTGGGCCCTCCGGAGCACCGTACCGGAATGGTACCCGGTGCTCCAGGCAGGCTCCGGTAGGCCTGGACCGGGGCGTACCACCTGCAACCCACCACTGATTCATAAGCTTATCCCTATTTGCTTATGGACCCACACCTGTTTTGAATTATTTTATCATCACAATATTTTCAAGGCAGTTGTGGAGTTCAAAAATTTCAGCCACCAGTTCTCTGCCTGGTTGCTGGGTGGGCATGGCCATGGTGGGCGTGGCCTAGTCCACCTCCTGCCCCACAGGGCAAGGATATTTTCACCCTCCCCAGGCTCTGGAGGCTTTCCTTGAGCCCCTGGGATGGCGAAAACTGCCTCACCCGGGCTCCGGAGGCCTTCTGGGAGGCCCATTTCCCTCCCTCCCTGAGCCTCTGCACAGGCCCTGCACTTACCTTGCATCCAAAACGGGTTGCATGGAGACTCTTGGGAGGGATGGGGTGGGTGGGGTGGGGTGGACAGGGCCAGCCGGGGTGGGATTTGAAGGCTCTTCAAACTGGCCATAACATTAGCTACGGGTTCTCCCGAACCTGGGCAAGCCCGTAGCAGCCATCCCTGCTTCAAGGAAAATTGCTTGGAAGCTCCACAGAACTAAGATCCTTCATTTGATCTTCTATATGGTGCAGTAACAGAGCTGCCCATCCAGACTGAGCTACACAGTCCTGCACAGGTTCCAGTCAAAACCCTCTGGGGCAGAAGCAGCCTTTGCGTCTGCTTCAGTGATCTTCAGCTGCGAGAGGAGCTTAGCTGGAAACCTTCAGGAAATCTGAACTTTGCCAGATACTCTGTCCTGCCTAGGAACATTTGCTGGATTTGGAAACTTTCATTGGAGCAGCAGAAGGGTTAACTAGAACCAGGGCTTCCTCTTCTTCCATAGTGAGTTTTCATTAGCATGGCGTTAATGCTGTCTTTTTTGCTACCTGTGTAAATACTGCCTATTTATTTGACCTGGCTGTGGGTATTACAGGTGATAATCTTATCCTGTGGCTGTCAGGGTCAGTGCTTACCAAACAGTGTGACTGCAATCATCTGGAAGCCACTTGTGAGGTTCTCCCCCGGTTGACACTTTTAATTGATTGCCCACTCATGTAGGAATCGCTAATCGTTTTTTACGCATGGCTCAGGGAAGAGAATCAGAATTCCTCATACTGAAAGGACCATGTTGGTCAGAATGTGTAACCTGGGTGGAAAGAGTCTACCCATCTGATACGCAGGACGAGAACGATCAACAGAGAAAAAAGTAAAAGAGGCACAACAGAAACCTTGAAGGAGTTTGTAATAAAAAATCCATTCATTAAAAAAAAAAAAAGGATTACAAAATCAAAATACGGCAAGAGATTTAAAGCTGCAACCCTCCTATTTCACCTCTCGTATCAGGCAATTGGGGGTACAAGCACCTGGAATGCAGTCTTTCCCCTTCTTTGTCAGCTAGATTCAATTTTGCTCTGCTTCACCTGCCAGCTAAATATAGAAAGGATTTTAAAATCCCAGTAACAGCCAGTTTGGACTATTAGTGGCTCAGGGCTTGCTGAGGAGCAGGGTAAGATGAATTTTAGCTTGTGGTAGGCATGGAAATCATCTGGATGATTATATGTTCTCTCAGCCTTTGGAAGAAGATGAAAGCAATCCTCTTTTGAGAATGGGGCCTAACGTTGTTCTGGAGGAGTTTGGTAGTATCCAGTGGTGAGATTCAGCCGGTTCGGGCCGGTTCAGGCAAACCGGTTGTTAAATTGCTGGCTGGGTCCCTTCCTGCCCTGCCCCTTCAAGGAGTCCCCACATGCCCCATTTTGCCTCACAGGTAAATGCAGGGAGGCCTACTAGGCCCAGAATGGGGCCGGGGGGGGGGCACGCCCCCCTAAGGCCCGTTTTTGCTCTGAGAGGGGTGCAAGAGACTGAGTGCTGCCTGTCACACCCCTGGCCACTCCCACCCTGGCCACGCCCACCCAGGCGGTCATTAGGGCAGAAAACCAGTTGTTAAATTATTTGAATCCCACCACCGGAGTATCTTTTCAGATAATGAACTTTATTAAAAGGAATGTGCTTTTGTGAACAGTAGCTCATTACATCAGCTCTGATCCAGTTGGAAAAGACCTTTCAGATGTTGAGCTACAGTACATCTTACCTCTTATCGTGAAAAGCCACCTAACAGGTACTGGGCCAAAAGGATGGCAAGTCATGCTGCCTTTCTAGAACTTCTCTTCCTTTTTTTAAGGTGGACTCAAGGACTCAAGGTAGAGCCATCAACTTACTAAATGGGAAAATGAGGACTTTTCATAGTGGGACCTCCTAAAAGACCACCAGACACCAATATCTCTTGTTTTTTTTTTCTTTGCAGTGCCAACTCCTCTCAGCAGCATTTGTCATGCCCCAAGAGCCAGCATAGAATTGAGCAAGTTTCTAGCTCTCAAGGAGACTTCACTAAGAAAAATCCCCCAAGGAAGGATGGAGTAAGATTTCCAAAGATCAAGAGGTAGCTGTTGATTTTTTCACTGACCTTGCACATTCCTGTGCCAAATTACATGGGAAGTAAGGGCTGGAAATGCAGGATGGTGAAAGAGAGAGATGGTGTAAGAACTGAGATATGAACCAGGAAGGACCTCTTTCAATTTTATCTCTTTTGCAAATTCACTGACTGAACTAGCGCTTGGTGAGTTGTCTTTTTTCCGTCTCTTGGGAAGATTGGAAGTTGTCTTGGAGCAGAGAGAGAATGTTTCATTCTTCTATTCCAGACCTGTCAAATAGTCCATCAGTGGGACTTTGGGATCTCAAGTACAACTACTCCTTACCTTATTTGGAAATGACAGAGTTTGAACCACATGCCAGAAGAAGAAAAAATTCTGCCTCAGTCTCAAACTCCTACATTGCCTATAATTGTAATCCCCAAACAAGACTTGTGCATGAATTGGATTAAAGGGAGGGAGCGGTGCGCATAATCAACCTCATTCTCTCTTCCCAGATTCCATCTTACTCCAATAACAGGACAAGAGTTGAGACAGATGGAGATGGGCTGGGCGCAGTGGTTGACCAGGGCATTTTTCATGTCTTGATCTGCTCTTAGCATAGCACATCGCTTGCAGAGATCGGCTTAATAACCGTCCTATTCTAGTAGGTTTCATCCACTCAATCTGCCAGAATCTGTATTCATATGCTTGGGGTTGACAACTCCCTATGTCAGTGATGGCGAACCTATGGCACGCGTGCCATAGGTGGCACATGGAACCAGTTGTCAGGACACGCAAGGCGCTGCCCTGTCAGCTGGGCAGCGCGCATGCACGCGCTGGCCAGCTGAGTTCACCCTTTTTTAAAGCCATTTTTCGCCCTCCCCAGGCTCCAGAGGCTTTATAGTTATAGTTTATAGTTTATTTAATTTATAGACCGCCCCCTCTCCCTGTAGGGACTCGGGGCGGTGTACAGACCATTCATAATCAAAACAATAAAAATGACATAAGACATAAGACATGAAACATAAACAACTCATACACACGGTCTGTTATAAAATCCCAAAACCAATTTAAATATTAAGAACAATTTTAAAACCCGTTAAAACCCCAATATAAAATTTAAAAAGCCATCCAGGAAGGTTTGAATAGATGTTAAATGCAGTTACGATTATGGTTGTAATTAGGCCAGACCTGCTACTCGAAACAGGTGGGTCTTGAGTTTCTTGCGGAAGGAGCGGAGATCAGAGGTGGTCCTAATATCGGGGGGGAGGTCGTTCCAGAGGGTTGGGCCCATCACAGAGAAGGCCCTACTCCTAGGCACCGCCCACCCGCACTGTTTAGCGGATGGTACCCGGAGGGGGCCCTCTCTGTGAGAGCGGATTGGTCGCAGGGATGTATGGGGTAGAATGCGATCCCGCAAATAACTAGGTCCCGAGCCATGGAGCGCTTTGAAGATGACGATCAACACCTTGAAACGCACCCGAAAGGCCACAGGTAGCCAGTGCAGCTCGGGCAGGAGAGGTGTTACATGGGAGTACTTAGTACTCCCCATAATAACCCGCGCGGCTGCATTCTGGACCAGCTGGAGCCTTCGGGTGCATCTCAAGGGGAGCCCCATGTAGAGAGCGTTACAGTAATCAAGGCGAGAAGTCACTAGGGCATGAGTGACTGTGCAAAGGGCGTCCCGCTCCAGTAAGGGACGCAATTGGCGCATCAGGCGAACCTGATGGAACGCCCCCCTAGCCACGGCCGTCACATGATCATCTAGCGACAGCCGGGAATCTAGGAGGACGCCCAAATTGCGTACCCTATCCACCGGGGGCAGTTGTACCCCCCCAATGGCCAGAGATGGAACACATTGGCTAAAGCGGGGCGCCGGTAGCCACAGCCACTCCGTCTTGGAAGGGTTGAGTTTGAGTCTGTTGTCGCCCATCCAGACCCGCACGGCTTCCAGACACCGGGACATCACCTCGACGGCTTCGTTGGGGTGGTTCGGGGTAGAAATGTATAGCTGAGTGTCATCTGCATACAGATGGCACTCAACCCCGAATCCTCGAATGATCTCACCCAGCGGTTTCATGTATGTGTTGAACAGGAGAGGGGAGAGGACCGACCCCTGTGGCACTCCACACGTGAGCGGCCTCAGGGTCGATCTCTGCTCTCCCGCCAACACACATTGCGTCCGACCGGAGAGGAAGGAGGAGAACCACCGCAAAACGGTGCCCCTCACCCCCATCCCTTCCAGCCGACGCAACAGGATACCATGGTCGATGGTATCGAAAGCCGCTGAGAGGTCTAACAGGACTAAGATGGAGGAACAGCCCCCATCTTTCGCCCTCCAGAGATCATCCACCAACGCGACCAAAGCCGTCTCTGTGCTGTGGCCCGGTCGGAAACCGGACTGGCGCGGGTCTAGATAAGTAATTTCCTCCAGGTGTCGAGGGAACTGCTGCGCCACCACACTCTCGACAACCTTCGCTAAGAAGGGAAGGTTGGAGACAGGACGATAATTGGCTAACTCAACTGGGTCTAGGGAAGGCCTCTTAAGTAGGGGCCTCACCACCGCCTCCTTCAAGGCGGCTGGCAGGAACCCCTCCTCCAGCGAGGCGTTCACCAGACCCAGGAGCCAGTCACGTGTAACCTCCCAGGTTGCCAGTACAAGCCAGGAGGGACACGGGTCCAATAAACATGTGGTGGCCCGCAGTCGCCCGCGTAGCCTGTCCATATCCTCGGCGGCAACAGAGTCAAACTCCTCCCAGATAGGTACCTCAAGACTCGCCTTCGGTGTCTCCTCACGATCACTGAAGGGGACCCATTCGCTCCGGATCTGAGCGATTTTGTCCTGCAGATATTCCCAAAATTCCTCTGCCCTCCCCTGTAAAGGGGCTTCCTGCGACCTCTGTGATAGGAGGGAGCGGGTCACCCGAAACAGGGCGGCAGGGCGGTTTTCTGCAGACGCAATAAGGGTGGCATAATATAGGAGCCTGGGGGAGAGCGAAAAGAGCCTCCCCCGCCCCCTCGGAGGCCCTCGGAGGCTTCATGAGCTTCCCTGAAGCCTCCGGAGTGCAAAAAGCCAGCTCTGCTTTCAACATCCTTTGAGGTAGGAAGAAGGTGGCCATCCTTTTTCATTCTGTTTTGTGCCCAGGACATTTTAATCCACAATTGGTTGCTTTAATGTAGAAAGAGAAAAAAAATTGAGATACAAATCTGGCAACCCAATATGCTCATTATCTCCTCTGTAGCTATCAAGAGCCAAGTAACCTGTTGATTTCCAAGCTCCTCCCTAGTTCTCCTCACCTGCCTGCCTCCCCATTACCACTCCCAGGTCATCGAGCAGCATTTCAGCAGAGCCAGAGCGCCCTTTATCCCTTCCTGGTTTCAGACAGATAGACAGACTGACAGGCAGACTTTCAAGCCCTGGAAGCAAGAACTTCTGCCACTCTCGGACGCTGAAACCTCTAAGGTAACTCCTATGGGCATGTCTGCCTACTGTAGATAGTGTTCTTTCTCTGGGACCCATTGATGAGGGATCATCCCTTAAGAATCTAGTTAAGGGTCCTGGGTTTTCTCTTCCATGTACAAGATGTTCTACATTGGATAGGTAGAAGGTCTAGACAGGTTTGTTCCACCCTGAACATATCAGGATTGACAACGCCTAAGGATCTCATGGAAGACCCATGTTCTCTCCTTCCATTGAGCTTTTATCAGAAGACTTGGCCCTGAAGGCACTTCTGTTTCCCCCAACCCTCATTTCTCATTCTTTCCTGCAGCACCTGTTACCTCTTACCCTCTTATTGGCATCATTATTACGATTATTATTACTCTGTTGCTGTACAGCATCAAAGCTTCTGCATCAAAGGCAAATTCCTTGTATATCTAATCACACTTGGCCAATAAATTCTATTCTATTCTATTCTATTCTATTCTATTCTATTCTATTTTCTATTCTATTCTATTCATTTTCTCTACTCTACTCTACTCTATTCATTTCCTTTGTTCCACTGAGGGCGAACTTTTTTTTGGCTCCTGTGCCAAAAGCGGTGGGGAGCACAAGGGGGTCGTGCGCAGGTGTGCCACACCCATAATGCTATGCACGCAAACCCCCCCTGCAGTCATGTGCTCGTGACCAGCGCCCCCACGCTTTTGGTACTCTTTTTTTTTTTGCCCTCCCCAGGCTCTAGAGCCGTGATGGCGAACCTATGGCACGTGTGCCACAAGTGGCACGCGGAGCCATTTGTCAGGGCACGCGAGGCGCTGCCCTGTCAGCTGGCCACCTTTTTAAAAGCTATTTTTAAAACCAGAGGGTGGTTTTAAGCGTTCCGAAGGCTTCAGGGGCCATCCAAGGCTTCCCTGATGCCTTCAGAGCGCTTAAAACGACCCTCTGAGCAACCCGGTTTGCTCGGAGAGTGGTTTTAAGCACTCCGAAGGCTTCAGGGAAGCCTGTGGACAGTCCCTGAAGCCTCTGGAGGGCCTCTGGGGGGTTGTGGGAGGCTCTTTTCGCCCTCCCCAGGCCCCTTTTAAAGCCCCTGGAGCATGCGGAGGGCAAAAAAAATGTAAAAATGGGGGGGGGTTGCGCGCATGCGCACTGGGGGGGTCGCACGTTGCATTATGGGTGCGGCACGCCCGCACTCGACCCTCCTGCGCTCCCCCCACTTGTGGCACACGAGCCAAAAAAGGTTCGCCATCACTGCTCTAGAGGCTTTCTAGCAGCCTGGGGAGGGTGAAACAGCCTTGTCGTCCTTGTCGGACATCCTCCAAAGGCCTCAGGAGCTTCCCTGAAGCCTCCAGCAGATGAAAAATGGACCTAACTTCCTTATTATCTTAACGCTTCCCAAAGGTGGACTGAAGGCTAAAACAATGAAGAACGGTTGCAGGAAATGGGTATATGTCTAGTGTAATAAAAAGAAAGACTAAGGGTGATATGAGAGCAGTGTTCCAATATCTAAGGGGCTGTCACAAGGAAGAGGGGAGTGTCAACCTATTCTCCAAAGCACCTGAAGACAGGACAAGAAGCAGTGGATGGAAACTAATCAAGGAGAGAAGCAACCTAGAACTAAGGAGAAATTTCCCCACAGTTAGAACAATTAATCAGTGGAACAGCTTGCCTCCAGAAGTTGTGAATGCCCCAACACTGGAAGTCTTTAAGAAGATGTTGGACAGTCATTTACCTGAAATAGTATAGGGGTCCTGCTTGAGCAAGGGGTTGGACTAGAAGATCTCTAAAATCCCTTCTATTGCTGTTATTCTTCCATTGCTGATCTGCTCTTACCATTAGGAAATTGAAAGTACTATATCGGTAATGGCAAACCTTTTCAGCACTGAGTGCCCAAACCGGAACACATGTGTATGCCTCTGCATATGTGCACGCCCGAGTACCGGAAACCCAAAGACCAGCTGGCCGGCACATATATGCCTTTTGGGGGGCTGTTTTTGGGGCTGTTTTCAGGTTATTTATAGGGCCAAAAATGCCCCAAAAATAATCCACAAAACAGACTGAAAACAGCCCCCAAAACAGACTGAAAACAGCCTGGAACAGGTAAAGGTAAAAGTTCCCCTCGCACATATGTGCTAGTCATTCCTGACTCTAGGGGGCAGTGCTCATCTCCCTTTCAAAGCCAAAGAGCCTGCGCTGTCCGAAGATGTCTCCGTGGTGATGTGGCCGGCATGACTAAACGCCGAAGGTGCACGGAACGCTGTTACCTTCTCACCAAAGGTGGTCCCTATTTTTCTACTTGCATTTTTACATGCTTTCGAACTGCTAGGTTGGCAGAAGCTGGGACAAGTAACGGGAGCTCACTCTGTTACGCGGCGCTAGGGATTCGAACTGCCAACTTTTCTAATTTACAAGCTCAGCGTCTTAGCCACTGAGCCACCACATCCCTTATTTGTTCTAAGAGACCTGCAAAAAGCTTCCTAATAGTTACTCTGTGTTCCCAACAGCTGTTGCTTTCCTTTTTAAAGATTCACGTTCAATGTGACAATTGTTAAGAACTGGCATCTGCAGGCTAGGAGTCGCCAGCTGCTTTTTAATCTTCCCTACACACAAAAATATATGAATTTTAATCTGGCTAATATGCTATAAAATATTTATTTTAATTTAGCTTAATGTTTGATAAATGGTTAAGTTTCAATACAATAGTCAGTTCCACCTGGAGATCCCTCTGCGTTGAGCTGTTGTATATTTTTTATTATTATTGCAGCATTATATGTTTAAATGAGTATAATAATATCCTGAAGCAGGCTCCCAACAAAATCTTGATACCACTTCAATTGGAAACTTTTATTCCCACTGTTGCTGGAATGCTAGAAATATCACAATGGGAGGACAAATGTTGCCAAACAAATAGAAGAAATAAATCTGCTTGTTCCCAATTTCCAAGCCTTCTATAAAAACACACTTCTGCAAATAAAAATTGACCTTTAAGACATCCTGTTTGGTCACAAACAGAGCTATCTGATTTTTTTGGAGTGGCCTGCTGGGCTGCAGATGAACCATTAACTCCTCCAGATAAACCAGTTGGTGGCTTGCAAGACTAGAAACAAACAATATCCCTCCTTCCCACTTTGAAAGTTATTGTTTGACTCCATGAAACAGACACCTTAGAACAGAAGGAACTTGCAGCCCTCCAAATAATTTTGGACTACAACTCCCATCTGTTTTCTTTATCCATCTACTAAGGCATAATGAACCTAGGCATAATGAGAACTGCAAATTACCAATAGTTTATTGGGTAGTCATTTCCATGCCTTAAAGCAGCGTTTCTCAACCACTGCAATTTTAAGATGTCAGATGTCTGCTGGGAGTTGAAGTCCATACATATTAAGGCTGCTGTGGTTGAGAAAAACTGCCTTAAAGGGATAGGAATATATACTGCAAGCTTGACTAGATTGGAGCCAATTTCCATCTGGTCCAGAGTAAATCATGATCAGTCAGATGATTCCAGAAAGCATGGAAATTACCAATAGTTGGAAACAGCAGGCTACATTGCATCATTTGCTTTCAAAGCAAGCAACTAATATTCAGAGGTAGAGTGACTGTGAAGCTGGAAGCTCTAGCTTAATAGAGCCTTCTTTAAGTTACTGGCAAAATTTCTCCATAATCCATGTATCTAATCTCTTTTAAAACATTCTCCTCGAAGTAGTAAGTTCTATGACCGGATCATACAGGTGATCCTTGACTTGACTACAAGCGTCCATTGAGTGACCGTTCAAAGTTACAATGCCACTGAAAAAGGTGACTTATGACCATTTTCCCACTTACAACTGTGTCCCATGATCATAATTCATATGCTTGGCAACTGACTCATATTTATGACGGTCGCAGTGTCCTGGGATCACGTGATCAGCTTTTGTGACCTTCTAACAAGCAAACTCAATGGGGAATCCAGATTCATGTGACTTCCATGTTACTAACTTAACAAAAGGCATTACTTCACTTAACAACTGTGACAAGAGGTCGTAAAATGGAGGAAACCCCACTTAACAAATGTTTCATTTAGCAACATAACTATGGGGCTCAAATTTGGTCGTAACTCGAGAACTACCTGTGCAAAGAAATGCTTTATTTCAGCCCCCCAAGAGTGGGAAAATTCATTTTTTTTTACTACTGGTTCTGTGGGCGTGGCTTGGTGGGCATGGCAGGGGAAGGACACTGAAAAATCCACATTCCGTCCCCACTCCTGGGGGAAGGTTACTGCAAAATCTCCAGTTCCTCCCAGATCAGCTGGGACTTGGGAGGCAGAGAAGAGATGGGGACGAGGCCAGCCAGAGGTGGTATTTGCCAGTTCTCCAAACTACTCAAAACCTGCTGAATTTCACCCCCGCCCCTTAATCCTATCGCTCTTTAATCAAACAGGTAGCTTCTCTGAGCAATTGAAAAGGGGGAAATATATAAAACAGACTCAGCCACAATCGGCTGTCATACAAACAGCCCATCCACATTTATTTTATATGAACTGCCTTTGGAAATGAATAAAGATGGCTACCTCACTTTTCTAGCCTGCTATCTACTACATAAAGTCCTGTGGGCCTACAGACATACAGCCTTGCTGGAACAGTAGCCCAGAAATAACACATCTGGGATCCATTGGCTGGAGCAAAGCCGTTCTCCCTAGTGGTCAGAGAGCCCTGTATTTGTGGAAAAACTGAAGGGTTAGCTGTACACATGGAAAGAGATGTATATTTACATTTTGACTGATTGCTCAATTCTTTTCCCACTCCTTGTCAGTGCCAGGTCCCCAAATAAGGTATTGGTTCCTTCTTATCTCTCTACATTTCTGGGGAAAGTCCAAAAATCCTCTAATGCCCCCAGTTCCCACCTGTTGTTTTTACAGAAGGAGGGGCCAATGCCTGGTAGGCCCACCTACTCTGCTCCAAAATAGTCCACCCATCCTTCAGGCAGATCCAAACCCAAACGAAAGCAAAATTGCTCCAATTAAAAGGTCTGATACCTGCCTCTCTCTTAAAATCAGATATTATTATTTGCTCTAGGGTTGCTGTTTGACTTGGTGCTCAAGGCAGCCAGAAAAAGCAGGCACCAACCAAGACGTGCAATTATCTACAAGCATCTCATCTGGATCTCCATTACTTAAGATATTCAAAACGGTCAAAGCCTGGTCAGCAATTCCAAATTTTATCCTAGCTTGGGCATCGTGAGAGGGTCAGGTACTTTGATTACATTCTTTAAATGTTTGCTTCGGCGTTTTTATGTTTGCTTGTACAACTTTGTAGCTGTTTGCTAGAAGACTCATGAAATCTCTAGATCACAAAGGATTGTACGAAGTACTGTCCCCTTACTTATTTTGGCTAAAATTGTAGCCAAAAAATTGATGCACGAGGAAAAGGTCTCCATTTCAAAATCAATCTTTACCTCTGCGCTTTGACTTCGCAATCCAATGTATGGCTTCTTATACTGCATCAAACCGTGTGATTGCAGTATCATTTTGGCTTAACTTGGTCTGCGAAGGGAATCCCATTGAGATATATTAAATCAACTTTCATAGACATGACCTTGTGGGGAGGAAAACTCAACTCTTGCAGGTTGACTGGCTGCAGGTTGACTAAATATCAGACATGTGTAAATATAGGTCAGCTCATATGACCACTTTGAATATATGTGATTGGGGGGGGGGGAATTATGTAAAAGAAGCAAAACTTTATTTTTACCCTATTCTCTTGTCTAACTGAATAAGTTACTTTATTGATTGGCAATATCCTCCTTTCAAAATTCAAAACTTGAATTCTGTAAATTAGTCATTAATTTTGTATACTAATCAAAAAGAGGCAGAGAGGTTCAAGTCTGAGCTGCTTGAATTGGTGAGACCCCCCCCCTCAAATCAGATCAAAGGAAGTTGGATTTTTAATTTAAACTTAGAGAAATCAGGTCGGGGTAGTGATGTAGAGTCACTCTGTGAGAGGCGGCACATAAATTTAATAAATAAATAATAATGAATATTAATTTCTAAAATTCTCAGTGTAGTGCTACATTAGGAATATTATATGCAAATATTAGGAACACCTTACACCAGACTCTGCATTACTTGACAATTCAAAAAGAGATTGAAAAAGAAAACAAAAGATGATTATACTGGGATTTACAGTTATATACCCAAAGGAGACAAGGGGGAAGTGGCCCCAAAAAAGGGAAATAGCAAAGGTGGGATCAATGGGGAAAGAATGGGGGGGGGATTGGGGAGAGATATTAAAACAGCAAAATTAAAAAGGAGAAAAAAGATCGGAAAGGGAAAATACAGGAATTTTAAGATCAAGAAAAAGAAAAAACTAGACAAATTGGTAAAAAGAAGAGAATATAACAGAAATGAAGTTCCTGAGAGACTAAGAGAAAATGGTTGAAAGGAGGAAAGAAAGAAAAGGATTTACTAGTAGAATAGAATGAAATTTAATAAATATAGCCAACAGTATATATTCAACACAATGTCAGGGATATAGATTAAAATAGATTTTTTAATCTGTAATATAGATTACTTGTGGATACCTACTTAAATGAAATGTTTATTATATAAAATTAAACTTGAGGATATGTGTTATTAATAGTAAAACAGAATAATAGATGGAAATGATAGGTTAAATTTGATTAATTTCGAGAGGCAAATAATGATATTGTCTAGATATTAAGAAAAAATAAAAAATTAAGTGGGAGTATATGGAATAAAAATAAGATGACTGAAATGTAAAATGGAAATATGATGCAAAATGTACTATGCATAATGGAAGATGTAAAAGGCGGGTGGTGGGGGGACCAGGACAACACTTTGATAATAAAAAGAAGTTAAAATATGTAACAAAAAATAAAAGACTTCGTTTGAAGACAATTCTAGATCCAGTATCAGGCTAGTTTTAACTTATGAAATCCTTCATGGCTTAGCACCAGGATACTTTCAAATCATCTTCCCATCACTTGCCCCCAGCTCCTGCCCACCTAGCAATTCAAAAGCATGCAACTCTGAGTAAATAAATAGGTACCACTTCAGTGGAAAGGTAACAGCATTCTGTGCACCTCGGTGTATCGTTATGCCAGCCCCATGATGACAGAAATGTCTTCGGACAACCCTCACTCCCTCGGTGGGAAACGGAGATGAGCACCCCCTTTTAAATCAGAAATGACTGCACAAGGGAAGCCTTTGTCTTCATCGTCACACAGATAGTCCTCGATTTGCAACAGTTCATTTAGTGACCATTCAGAGTTACGACCGCAGTGAAAAAAATGACTGACGTCCTTTTTTTCACACTTATGACCAATGCAATATCTCCATGGTCATGTGATCAAAATTTGGACGCTTGGCATCTGACTCATATTTAGGATGGTTGCAGTGCTCCGGGGTCATGTGTCCATGTTTTGTGATATTTTGACAAGCAAAGTCAATGGGGAAAATCCAGGGGTGGGTTCCAGGTTCTGTTACTGCTGGTTCGCTCAGTGATGCGCTTCAGCCACACGTTTCCTTGATGCGTGCTGCACGCGCATGCCCAGTGGTAAAAAATTGCTTCTGTGCATGCGCTGAAGCAAAAAACAAGATGGCGCTGCCATAGGTGCCGCCGATAGAACCGGTTCGGGGGTGTGGCCGGCTGAGTTACTACTTACTCGGTCGAACCGGTCCAAACTGGTAGGAACCCACCTCTGGGGAAATCAGATTCACCTAACAATTGTGTTGCTAATATAGCAACTGCAGTGATTAATTTAACAACTGTGGCAAGAGAGAGTGTAAAATATGGCAAAATTCACTTAACAAATGTTTCACTTAGCAACAGAAATGTTGGGCTCGATTATGGTCATAAGTCGACGACTATCTCTATTTTTCCATATGGAGCCTTGGAGAGCTTTTTTGATTGTGGCAGCATGGAAACGTGTAAAATAGACAAATAATTATCAAGATTTAGTTACACGCAAAAATGGATGTGAACTATGAGGAAATAATTGAGATGTTTGTTGTGCAAGCCCAAAGCCTTTGAGATCCTTCAAGAAATCCTGTCCAGAACAGATGCTTAGAAGGTCTCTCCTACTGCACTGGTTGAGAAGAGGACAGGATGTAGGTCCTCTTGCAAGTTCTCTTCTTAACCGGTCATAGCAAGGATTTCTTTACCCTAACAGGTGTTAGCAATTAGCCATCTGTTTCTTATGAAGCCCTATTAGCCTTAGTAAGACCACACCTAGAGTACTGCATCCAATTTTGGTCTCTATAAAAAAGGTGTTGAGACTCTAGATAAAGTGCAGAGAAGAGCGAACAGGATGATTAGGAGACTGGAGACTAAAACATACGAATAACGGTTACAGAAACTGGGCATGGCTAGTCTAGTAAGAAGAAGGACCAGGGGAGACATGATTGCCGTGTTCCAATATTTGAGGGGCTGCCACAGAGGGGGGGTCAAGCTATTTTCCAAAGCACCTGAAGGCCAGACAAGGAATAATGGATGGAAACTGACCCAGGAGAGATCCAACCTAGAAATAAGAATAATTTTTCTGACACTGAGAACAATCAACCAATGGAACAGAAGTTGCCTTCAAGAAGAGATTTTAAGATTTTAACTGGAAGCTTTTAAGAAGAGATTGGACTGCCATTTGCCACAAATGGTGTAGGGTCTCTTGCTTGGGCTAGATGACCTTCAAGGTCCCTTCTAACTCTGCTAATCTGTTAAGATCTGTGGATAAGTGCCACAGCTCAAAGACTGTGATTCTCCCTCAGGGCTCAGAGTTTTTTTCTCTCTTTCAGTGCAGGCCCCTGTTGATGGACCAACAGATTCTGAGATCCCCTCTGGCCAGATTCTGCGTGGCTTGGCTCTCCCTGCAGGCCATATGCCGTTTTGCCCAGGGTGACTTGCTGGCTAGCGGAGCTGCTGAGCCTCCATTGGAAGATGCCACCCAAGAGCATGGTTACTACATGCAGCAATTGTTTCGGCAGTATGGTGAGAATGGCACTTTGTCCTTCGAGGGCCTGACCCGCCTCCTGCTAAGCCTGGGGCTGGGGAAGGTGCAGGTGGTGGAGATTGAACACGAGGAACTGGGACACGGTCATGTCTCCCATCTGGACATCCTTGAGGTGCAGGAGAACAAGCACCTGCACTCCCACTCGGCACTGGATCACATCAGCAAGACAGAGCACGGGGCCGAGACTCAAGCGGAGACTGTCACCACCACCAGGTGGGACCATTTTAAAGACTGGAAACATCCAGCGGGCAAAAATGGCTGCACTGGGGAGGGCTTGTCCATTGATAAAATAGCTTTCCAAGTTAGCATGAACAGTCTCCAAAGATCCATTTGTCGGAAAGTAAATGGGAGGGTTCTTTCCCTCCCCCCGTAGCCTTTCCAGAGGATTTCAGGCAGGGGTGGGCTGCTGGGGGTTCGCAGGGGTTCAGGAGAACCTCTAGCTAAGATTCTGTGCAGTTCGGAGAACCCCCAAATCCCACTCCTGGCTGGCCCCGCCCACCCTGCCCCTCCCAGGAGTCCCCATGCGGCCCTTTTGGGATGCAGGTAAGTGCAGGGGGCGCACGCGGTGTCTCGGGGAGGGCAACAAACAGACCTACCGGACGTTTAGGAAGAGGGCCTTCTCCAGAGGGCCTCCGAAGCCCAGGAAGGTCGTTTTCACCCTCCTGGAGGCTCGAGAAAAGCCTCCGGAGCCCAGGGTGGGCAAAAACACCCCCTACCTGCCATGGTGCAGGAGGCCAACTAGGCCACGCCCACCATGGCCAGGCCCACCCAGCAACCGGGCAGAGAATCTCTTGCCAAATTTTTTGAACGCCCACCCCTGATTTCAGGGTAGCTTTGCCTTATTCTGGGCAGGTTAGATGTACTTCCAAACAAAGCATCCGGACCTTGTTTGTTTGCTAAGAATACCTCTGTGGCGCCCAGAGATAAATCAAGCCGATGCTAAGGGTTGGTTCTTTATTTCCCGCTGCTTTATTTATTCTCAAGGAAAGAATCTGGATAACATGTTAAAGTCAGGTGGGGCAGAGACCCAACCTGGCAAGTGGCAAGCGAGGTCTGTGACAAATCAGCCACCCTGATTCCGACAGCGTGAGGGGAAGATACTTCCGTCTGTACACAATGGAAAATTGCCAGCGCATATTTCCATTGAAGAATGAATTAATTAAAGCATGGTGTTTGTTGTGTTCTTGATCGGCAGCTAACATCTTGCACAGCATCTAAGCCCAAGCAAAATAAACATACTGCTAGCCTCAGCGTTCTGATCTTGCTGAACCAGGCAACCTGCTGAAATGGGGCTGTTGAAATATTTCTTGTCTTTCAAGAAGCTGAGAGCTAGCAATAGTAATAAGCCTGCTTCAACCACTGCATGAGAAAAAGGAAGGGAAACAGCAGCTCCTCTGTCAGCCATTGATTCAAAGAATTTGGGCTAACATTACATTGGGAGGAGAGAGATAAATTCAGAAAAGATAGAGGTAGTCCTCATTTAGCAACCACAACTGGAGTTGGCAACTCAGTCATTAAGCAACGCAGTCACTAAACAAAACTGCTACCGTGGTTATGATCTTACTTCAGTGTTTTTTGCTTTACAGACCTCTATAGTCTGCGAAGGAGAGAACTGGTCACAAGGTTATATTTTCACCACCCTTGTAACTGCCAAAGCTGCTGTACAGCAGTCTAAACGAGGACCACATATGTATTATTTGGTTAGATTTTATAATAATAATTAAGAAATGTTATGAAAGGAATGCAATGCACTGATTCTGCTTTCGACTAGGAAATCTCTAATGTCTGTTAGCCAGACATTTGCTAACTCTTAGTCCAAACTGCCCCACAGGATTGTTGTGGGGAAGAACAGAAGGAGGGAGAGCTATGTACATCATGATAAACTCCAGGAATAAAAGTGAGGTATACATTGAAAATAATAATTATCTTCAAACCTGCAGCTTTGTGTGTTTTAGTTCTACTTCTCCTAGTTCATTTTTCTTCTTCTGATTATCTTCAGGGAGATTTAGTTAGCTGTACAGTATCAGAAAGCTTTCTTAAGTGATTTAAGTGAAATCTTTCCCTGTTGAGTTGATGATGATTTCATGTGTCCTTCAGCCCAGGATTCTCTCCGCTGGATCCTGAACGCCATACCCCGGTTTCTCCTACTATCCATGAGGTCAGCCATGTCCTCAAGCCCAGCTTTGGGCAAGGCCGAGAGAAATCTGACAAGGAGAAAGAGGGGAAATTTTTCATGTCTCCCCATGGACATTCAAAGCTGAACTTTCTGGAGGGAGTGATTGCCTTGGATCATTCAGTCTTCAATCACCTGCATGAAGATGTAAGAATTGGAGAGCAGCAAGTATACTGACCATCTTGGGCTGGCAGGGAAGCAATTATGCTTTAAGGGATAAGTGTTGGCGGGAGTGGGGAGATTACAAGTTGCATTTTATGGACTGAAAGATAGAAAATGAGTCAAGATTCTTTGTTATACTGGGCACATGTTCCATTTGGAAAGAACTCATATATGTGCTTGAAATGGGGCATTCATAACTCAACACCTATGGATGGTAGCCAGTGGTGGGATTCAATTTTTTTTATTACCGGTTCTGTGGGGGTGGCTTGGTGGACATTGTAGGGGAAGGATACTGTAAAATCTCCATTCCCTCCCCACTCCAAAGGAAGGTTACTGCAAAATCCCCATTTCCTCCCCACTCCAGGGGAAGGTTACTGCAAAATCCCCATTTCCTCCCAATCAGCTGGGACTCAGGAGGCAGAGAATAGATGGGGGCGGGGCCAGTCAGAGGTGGAATTTACCAGTTCTCCAAATTACTCAAAATGTCCACTACCGGTTTTCCAGAACTGGTCAGAACCTGCTGAATGCCACTTCTGATGGTAACCTATAGATGATCTTCAGGCTGCATCTGGTCTTCTAGCTAATGATTGACAGAAACTTGGTTATCACCAGCTATCCCCCAAAATAGATGGCTAGAAGGGACTAGTCACACCAATGCAACCAGACATGTTTTCAAAAGCCAGCCTATAAAAACAGCTATGTGCCCATCCTTATAGTCACATACAGACACCACCACACTCACGTAGAAAACGCAATGTTGCACAACTGGCGTAGAATCCTACCTCTGCTTTTCAGGAATGAAGGAGTTTTTGTGTAGCTCCCGCCGAAAGCACAATGTATTTCTGATTTCCCACACTATTTCTGATACTGTAATTCCCCTCCCAAGCTGGGCAATGGTTTTTCCCCCCTCCGCTCAGGAGTACCCACCCCACACACACAAAAATTGGATAATGGATAATTGTAGTGGAAGTGCATTCTATCCTGGTTGGGACCATTTTAGTCCCATTACTCATTTCCACAATAAACAGCCTTCTGGGGTTGTTCTTCTCTCTCCAGTGCCTCAATGTGTCTCAGCTGCTTGTCAATTTTGGCATGAATACCGTCTCCAAAATCACTCCAGAACAGTTCACCCTGCTGTGCCCAGCCCTGCTCTACCAGATTGATAGCCGTGTTTGCATCCAGCACTTGGACGATGTGACTTTCGACACGGCCGGGAATTCCCTCTGGATTGGTAAGCCCTTCCGCCCTTCTCAAATCACGTCTCCAGTGAGGTTGGCCTGGGTGAGAAGCAAGAGGCGGAGTTAGTGATGTCACGGGAGGAGGCATGGTCAAAGCTGTCCCTTCCATTTTACTGGTAGTCCTCAACTTATAACAGTTCATTTCAAATTTACAACAGCACTGAAAAAAGTGACTTATGACTATTTTCACACTTAGGACTGTTCCAGCATCCCCATGATCACATGATCAACAGATGCTTGGCAACTGACTCATATTTATGACGGTTGCTGTGTCCCAAAGTCATGCGATCACCTTTTCCATCCTTCTGACAAGCAAAGTCAATGGGGAAGCCAGATTCACTTGAACAACTGTGTCACTAGCTTAACAAATGCAGTGATTCGCTTAACTGTGGCAAGAAAGGCAGTAAAATAGGGCAAAATTCACTCAGCAAATGTCTCGCTTAGCAACAGAATTTTGGGGCTCAGTTCTTGTCGTAAGTCGAGGACTACCTGTACAGCTTGAAAGGAGGGGTGGGGGAAGTAAAATGTTTCCAGGCCCAACCTTGAAGACACCAAAGTTGGGGCATTCATTTTGGGTGGTGCAATCAATGATGTGATTTTTGAGGCAGGATGTTTATTATTGTTGTTTGTAGTTTGGGAAAATGTGTGAGGTAGCAGTCGGTTTCCTACTTCCACTTCTACCCTTAATTTATCAAAAGGAATAGCTGAAGATTCTGGGTGCGTCAAATCGTAAATTGGGTGCTGTGGGAGGGGGCACGCAATGGGGTGGTCACACAACCCGATCAAGGAGTATATTTTATTAGAAAAATAAACAAAATGAGTAATATATTATAAATTTGAACACAGGGTAGACATTGCAGAAGGTTCAATTTACTGCTATATAAATGCAGTAGTAATGTTAGTTTTCTGCTCTGCTTTTTTATTCCTCCCTTTTCCCAGACCACAACTCCCTCCGTCATTCAGCATGGCTTCCTTTCAGCTTTCGGTTCTTTCCTTCTTCTTTTTTTACCGTTCTCTTTAGTCTTGTAAATAATTCCAATTTCTTCGGCAAACCCACACTGCTGCATACGTATTTAAAATAGGTAAAACAATATCCCACACCCTCCCTTCAAGATCACTCAAATTGTTCCTCAGAAAATCCTTATTGAATATAAGAGAAAATGTCTTCCAAAATCATACTCAATTCTCCATTTCCCCAAATCTTTATTCATTACTTCTTGATTCAACTTTTCTTTCACCAAACTGGCTTTTCCCCAACATCCTCGGCCTCCAACCTATTTTCTAGGAGTTATTTTAAGAAGATATATACCGTATTTTTCAGACTATGAGACGCACTGGACTAGAAGATACACCTAGAAGAAGAAAACAAGGAAAAAAATAGTTTTTGGCTTCTGCACATCACGTTTTTGTCATTGTCGGCCCCCAGAAGCACTACAGGCCAAAACCACGCCCATTTTTGGCCTCCCAAACCTTCCACACATCCCATTTTCGCCAAAAATGTACCCAATTTTGGGCTGCAGAGTGCTTCTGGGGGCTGGGGAGGGCAAAAATGCGACGTGCAGAAGGTTCAGGAGCCAAAAAAATGGGCCCATATTCGGTCTATGAGGCGCACTGAAATTTTCACCCACTTAATTTTTTTGGGGGGGGTGCATCTTATACTTCGAAAAATGCAGGTAATTACTTGTGCCTTCATTACTCTCTTGTGAAGAAACTATTAATTGTAATCTATATATAGAGAAAGTATTCTAGTCCTTGCATCCCAGGGAAGTATAGCTAACAGGGTCACAATTATGTGCAACATGCTAGTTTTAGAGCTGTGTTTCTTATTCTTGTCACCCTCTATGCTTTCCACAGGCCTGGGCTGGGGATTTTTGGCTATCACCCTGACCAGCTTGCCCTCAGCACTGGCCATCATCTTGGTGCCCCTACTCAGTGGAGAAATCTTCCAGTCCCTCCTGACTTTTCTGGTGGCGTTGGCTGTGGGGACATTATGTGGGGACGCTTTGCTGCACCTCTGGCCACACGTATGTACCACCCCTCTTTCTTCCATTTGGGGTACAATTGTCCGGAGGTAAGTGGGTACCATCCAACCATCTCAACCTCATACAGGGAAGCCCACCTAAGAGGTTGGGTTTCTGTCCTCTTCACATCATTCTCATCAGTATCTTGTCCTCTTTGATCCCCTTGTTTTTAATGAAGTATCTCCTATGTTTCAACTCAGTGAATACTCCTTCGGGGCTTGCTGATTTGCCTCCCTCTTAGTTGTTTTCTTGACAACAGGATTTCTCAGCATTAATGCTATTGTTAAACTCAGTGGGACTTGCTCCCAGGTTAATAGGGTCAAAGTGATGCCAGAACCAAACGGTAGAGCTGAACTCCTGTCGTGTTTCCATGAAGAACAAATGTGGGGATTTTTGCTCAGATCTTTCCAGTCCTGTTTTAAGGTGGTTTAAAAGGATTAATCCCTGTTCTGAATTCTTCCTTTCTCTGCTCAGAACAATTGTTTTCATTCAGGCACAAGAGAGCTCCCATGGCTTGCTGTCCTCAGAAGAAGATGGGATTCTGAAGGGTCTGTGTGTCCTAGGAGGCATTTACTTTCTCTTCCTCACTGAGAATCTTATGGGGACCCTCAACCAAATTCGTGCAAAGAGGGTAAGAAGTGCCCTGGATTATAACACTCCTCAGGGCAGGAAAAGACATGTGTTATTCATATACATGTGCCTAATCCAAGTCAAACAAGCAAAAATGTCTTATATGCTAAGGTTTCCCCTAGAACTGTGATGGCAAACCTATGGCACGCGTGCCACAGGTGGCACACAGAGCCCTCTCTGCGGGCATGCGAGCCGTTGCTCCAACTCAACTCCACCACACATATGCGCGCACCTCCCATTGTCCAGCTGATTTTTGGGTCGCTGCCACGCATGTGCAGGGGGCGGGGTGCATGTGGGAAATGCGCACACATGTATGGGGGAAGTGGGGGATATGTATATGTGCGGGGGTGAGGGGAGCATGGGGGTGGCACCCCTGTAGCCTGTTTGTAGTCCCAGGAGGCTGCAGGGAGGCCTAGTAGGCCTAAAACAAAGTGCAAGGAAGGTGAGGCGTCCCCCCCCCCATCCCCTGTGGCCCATTTTTGGTCCCAGGAGGCTGCAGGGAGGCCTACTAGGCCCAAAACGGTGCAAGGAATGTGAGGTGCCCCCCCTACACCCCGTGGTTCATTTTTGGTCCCAGGAGGCTGCAGGGAGGCCTACTAGGCCCAAAACGGTGCAAGGAATGTGAGGTGGTCCATTTTTGGTCCCAGGAGGCTGCAGGGAGGCCTACTAGGCCCAAAACGGTGCAAGGAATGTGAGGTGCCCCCCCCCCACATCCCGTGGTCCATTTTTGGTCCCAGGAGGCTGCAGGGAGGCCTACTAGGCCCAAAACGGTGTGTGGGGAGGGTCGCACACACATGCGAGGGAAGCGGGGGGGGGTCACATGGAGGTTACACACACATGCGCAGGGAGTGGTGAGTGTCGCATGCACATTGCATTATGGGTGTGGGCGCATGCTCTCACATGCATGCGTGCTTTTGGCACGCGATGACAAAAAGGTTAGCCATCACTGCCCTAGAACGAGAAAATATATTTCTGAACTATGGCCATGTTATACTTCTGGCCTCCACTACAAGGAGACTATATATCGTCTGGCATCATTAGGATGGGGTTCAAATCTCAACATGCTTTTTAAAAAAAAGTTTTGCTTTTACTGGACAGAAACGTACGGCTGGAAAGCAACCTGAGCAATCGTCTACTAAGGTGGATGAGAATGACGCAGAGAGGACATTGCATAGTGAGTTGTGAATTACTTAGTACAGTACTTCAAATCCATATTAGTAGTTTGGTATGCTTTACATTCTATTTTAGCAGGGAAGATGTGTGTCTCCTAGAAATCTGGTTTCAAATGAATTTATGTGCCGTGGTTCAATGATTATAAACCTTTGAGCCCACTTGAATAAATGCATTTTAAATATATAAAAATATGTATTTGAGTGGATGCTCTTTTCTAAGATCCCTATCTTTCTTCTGTCCGGCTATTGGATAGAGAGCTGAAAATTGTCTCAGCAATCAGTATCTAGCATTAGCACTGTTAGTAGTTGTCCTTGCAAAATTGTGATTCAATTCTGTATCTAGCCGACATCATGTACCTGACAAGAAGCTGTTCGTTTTAGATAAAGTTGCCTAAATTGTGAGATGGGCAGTAAATAAATTTGATAAACAAAAAGCCAAATGAATAAATAGTTAGGTTTGAGGAGGTTTTTAGAAGCAAATCTGTTAATTCAAAGACACACAGCAAGGAACAGCAATAAATATATTTAGAACTGAGGGAAGGAACAAAAATGATTTTGTAACACAAAGACACTAGTAGGTAATATGTTTCCTGTATTCCACAAATGATCAGAGATTATTATAGAATGCATCCCATAATTGTGAAGGACCATTTTCATTCGGTAGATAGAAGTACTGAGTATGGCACAGGACCAGACGACCTACGGTATCGCCTTTCCCTAAGGACATTTATCCATCTACCAGGTCAAATAGTATGGGCACAGTCATTGGTTCCTTCCTTCAAATGTTGTCATCTAATGGGAACTAGGAAGCATGACTTTTCCATGGCAACCCTTGCCCTATGGAACATCCTTCCACCTGAGGTTTGGCAGGCCTCCACCTTTTAATCTTTTGTAATGGCTTAAAGACCTGGATTTCCCCCCAGTCTTTGGGAGAAGATTAGATGACAGAACATTAACACAGATTGGTGCCAGATTTTTTAAAAAATGTTTTCTGTTTTAACTGGTTATGTTTATAGTTTTAAAAATCATTTAATATGTTTTTTAATCTTTGATTGGGAGCCACCCAGAGTTGGCTGAAAGATGGGTGTTAGATAGAGCAATGAGAAGGCAGAAAGAGGCTTAATGCAACAACAGCTCTTTATTCTAGAGGAACAAGTATGTACAATCCAGCAACAGAGCTGTCAGACCTCTCAACCAATCAGATTAAACCTCTGTTCCAGAGGACCAGAGTGGAACAGAGGACCAGAGTGGAAACCATGGTAGCTAGTGTTAATATCTAACACCCCTCCCCTCTTGGTCGGGATGTTCCTATTGGTCACATAGTCTTTGAGGTAGGCGGGTCGTTGTTTCGCTCTACCAGACCTGCGCAGTTCATTTGGAACTGGTTCTTCAGGCAGGTCGGATGGACTCTCCAGCTCCGCTCTGTGGAACCTGCTGGAACTTACCCTAGGCCGCGGCTGGAGTTCCCTGACTTTGCTCGCTCGGAGCTCGCTGTGGGCCTGCAACAAACTCAGATAAGTTTTCCGGACCTTGCGGGTTTGAGTTGGCTGTGGAAGGAGTGAATGATTGCTCCTTTTGGGTAAGGCTGCTTTGTTTCGGATTTTCGTCTGGTGCCCTAAGATTGGAGTGGGAGAGGCGACCACGGAGTTGGTCATTATGCCTCCTCCAATTTCTACCGCCCTCTAGCTCTATTAGATAAGAGCGAGGCCCGGTGATGCCTATCACCATATCAGGAATCCACAGAGTTCCCCTGGCATAGTTGTGGGCGTATACTGAGTCCCCTATGCTAAAGTTTCGAATCTTGCTTGTGGAGTCTGGGGGCGATGTGGCAGAGTAGTTTGGGTGTAACCAGTCGAAGTGGGACCTTAGACGGCGGCCCATGAGAAGCTCGGAGGGGCTTCTCCTGGTGGTGGTGCTTGGCGTAATATGTTGGATTAGTAGTGATCAACCCATGTTTGCCAATCACCCGGGCCCATTCTGGCGAGGACCTCTTTAGCGGATCGCACCATTCTCTCCGCCTGACCATTGGAAGCCGGATGGAATGGCGCGACCAGGGCATGCCGAATTCCCTGGCTAGCTAAATAGGTCTCGAATTGCATGGCCGTGAATTGGGACCCATTGTCTGAGACCAAGATGTTGGGCAGGCCGTGCGTGGAGAAAAGTCTCCGTAGCACCTTGATGACCGCCTCTGCCGTGGTAGAGGTCATCAGGGCTACCTCTAGCCATTTCGAATATGCGTCCACAACTATGAGGAACGTTAGGTCATGAACAGGGCCTGCAAAGTCAATGTGCACCCTAGACCAGGGTGCACGAGGGCACTCCCACTCCTTAGTGGATGCCTCTGGGGGAGCTGGTCTGGATTACTGACACGGAGCACAGGTAGCCACCCACTCTTCTATCTCCCTGTCCATGTTAGGCCACCAGATGTAGCTCCTAGCCAAGGATTTCATCCTGACGATGCCAGGATGCCCCACATGTAATGACTCCAATATTGCCTTTCGCAGTTTGCTTGGAACAACCACCCGGTCCCCCCACAGTAAACAGCCCTTGATTACCGACAACTCATCACGTTTAGTAAAAAACATTTTAAATTTGGCCCCAACTGGCCCCTTGGGCCACCCCCTCCACACCCAGTTCAGAATCTGCTTAATAACAGAGTCTTTAGCAGAAAAACGTGCAACGTCGTTGGACGAGACAGGTCCAGAGTCCAGGCAGTCAATAAGAAGGACCGGTGACTTCCGGTTCCGGCGGCTACGGCGACAGGCAAGCCTTTGCCTGCTCCCGCTCTCCCGGTGGGCTCCCCCCGCTTCTGGGGGGGGCACAGGACGCCGGAGAGGCGTCCTGCCGAGGGAGCGGCTCGCGGAGGGTCCTGGCGTCGGCGTCGGCTGGCGGGGGCTTCTCCGCCTCGTTCTAGGCATCGGGGAGCAGTTTTGGAGGGCGCGCATGCGTCTCGCTCCATGCCGATCGGAGAACGCACTTTTGAACGAAGCAGCGGCGGTATGGTGAGAGGCTTCCTTTCTTCATTCCCTTTCTTTTGAACTGATGGACTTTTCAGCTTTTTTTAAAAGTTTAACTTTCGGATTCTTGCTGGAGGTGCGGCTAGAGGGAGGGGGATTTCCCCCCCCCCTTGGACAAGCGGCTTGAAAAGATTCTGCTTTCGCCCCCAGGGGAAGGAGGAGGGGGGAGAGCCAACTAATGATGCCTCACCCCTGTAAAAGTGACTTTCATTGGACTTAGTTCCAGAATTTATGGGTGAACTGAGAATTTTCTGAACTTTTAAAAGTTTGCTATGCCTCTGAGCCCAAAGCTGGCAGGGCAAGATGGCACACTTCCATTGTCTTCATGAACTCTGAAACCTGACTCCACCTTTAAAACTCAGGCTTCCGGTCTTTGTCTCCGTGCCACCCAGAAGAATCTCTTGTGGATTGCTATTTTCTGAACCCTCTGGAGAGAAAATTTTTCTCTATTGCTAGACTGACTAAAGAAACTCCCAGCTGCTTGGATCTTCTGCCTCCTGAACTCGTCTGCCTGCTCTACTTCTTCAGCTGTCCAGTCTCTACACTGACTGATCTCTCTGTTTTATAAACTATGTCTCCAAAAAGACCACCACCTGGAAAACCTGGTTTTGCTACCTCTGCACCGACATCTGCAACATCCAGTCCTGCCACACAGTCAAAGATTACAGAACTGATGCAACCCAAGAGTACAGAGATGGATTTGCAACAAATGCTTCAGCAACTCATACAAGGCCAGGAAGAAATTAAGAAACAATTAAAGGAAATGAAGGAGGAAATTAAAGAGAATCAAGTCCAAATTTATAAGAACTCACAGAGACTGGACCTCGTGGAGGGTGGGGTGGCGGAGGCGAGGGGGGGGGTAGAAGCTTTGCAGAAGGGTAACAAAGAACTTGATATCCAACAAATGAAAACAGAGTTTGAGAGAATGTCCTTTTATCTTAGATTTCAAAATGTTATAGAAGCAGATGGGGAAAATATAAGGGACATCATGACTAATATCTTAGCTGAATACATACACAAAGATAAACAACAGATGGAATGGGAGATAGACCTGGTCTATAGAGTGAACTCAGCATATGCCAGAACACACAATGTGCCCAGGGAGGTCCGTATAAAATTTCTTAGGAAAAGCACAAGAGACACAATTCTGGGGGTACAAAGGGGGCAAGCATTGACATATCACGACAGGGAGATAACCATCTTGAAACAGATCCCAAAAAAAATTAGGGAGAAAAGGAAAAATTATTCGCAATTGGCGAATAAATTATACCAGAAAGGGGTGTGGTTTAGATGGTTGATGCCTGAAGGGATGCTGATATTCTGGGAGGAGACAAGAATTAGAATCAATACACCCATAGAGGCTCAGGCCTTTATGGAAAAAAATAAAGCGATCCTAGAAAAAACAGAAGATTTTTCAACGGTCACACAGGACACGGGAGGGGCCGGAGCTCTGCCAGCGGGGGGAGAAGGGGCAACATTAAGAAAGCTCAGATCACAAAAATGAGTAAGAAAATCACATTGTTATAAACAGACCGAAAGTAATAATGAAATTATACCTAGACTATATATTATAATATATAAGCTGATTGAAATATCTTTATAGAAGTGATATGCTGATTTTATACGATTTTGTATTAATGTTTTATACATAGATGTACCTTATGAGTTTGGAGGGAGGGGGCGTCTGCCATACTTGCAACTGCCAAAATTTGTATACCATTCCACTTACCCTTATCCTTATAAATGTTTTAAAAAACCAATAAAACTTTTTGGAAAAAAATAATAATAAGAAGGACCGGTGTCTCAGGAGTGGGGTCGACCAGCAGTTCAGGTAGGGGACAGCGGCTTAAAGCGTTGGTCCCAACGTGGAACCAGGGCGGTGAATCAGTTTGTAGGAGTAAGCAGCCAGGAAAACAGTCCACCTGGTCATGCGCGGAGACAAGGAAACCAGGATAGGTCAGTCCCCCAGCCAGTAGCCGCAGCAGTGGTTTGTGGTCCGTCACAAGTTCGAAGTCTCGGCCGTAAAGGTACTCGTGGAACCGCTACAGCAGCCAAAGCCTCTCTGTCCATTTGGCTATAGTTCCTTTCAGCGGGAAACAAGGTTCATGAGTAGAATATGATGGAGGCTTCCACGCCATTGGGCATGCGGTGGCTGAGGACAGCACCGACGCCAAAAGGGGATACGTCGCACATTAACACCAGTGGCAGGGTTTGGCTGTACTGGACCAGCAGAGAGTCAGCAGTCAGCAGGCGTTTTACCATGGCAAATGCGGCGGCCTCGGATCGGCCCCAGGACCATTTGGCGTTCTTGAACACGAAGCGATGTAAGACTGTTGCTTTCTGTTTGAGAAAGACACTGTAGAAGTTAAGGAGCCCGAGGAATGCCTGCAGCTCGGCCTGATTGCGAGGTGTGGGAGCTTCCTCGATACCTTTTACTTTTTGGGATGTCGGGTGGATCCCAGAACCATCAATCATGTACCCCAGAAATTCTACTCTGGGCACATTAATTTTGCATTTTTCTTTTTTGAGCCGGAGGCCTTTTTCGCGAATTCTGGTCAAAACAGCCCTGACTCTTTTTAAAAGTTGCGCCTCGTTTGCAGCCGATACCAAAATGTCGTCGAAATAGGGGATGACTCCTGGTATCCCCTGCAAAAGCTGTTCCATGACTCTTTGGAACAGTCCAGGGGCGATACTAACTCCGAATTGCAGGCGGTGGCATTTGAATGCACCCCTGTGCGTCACAATGGTTTGAGCCTCCGCTGTGGCACCATCTACAGGCAACTGCTGGTATCCCTGTGCCATATCTAATTTAGCGAAAAATTTTCCTGGCCCTAGCGAATGTAGTAGGTGCTGTACAATGGGCACAGGGTAGGCGCTTTGTTGCAGCGCGTTGTTAATTGTGCATTTATAGTCCGCGCAGATGCGGACTGACCCGTCCGGCTTGACCGACGTCACTATGGGGGTCTCCCAGCGTGCATGGTTGACTGGTTCTAGGATCCCCTGGCTCACCAGTTTGTCAATTTCCCTATCGATTTTAGGGAGGAGAGCGAAAGGCACTCTCCTGGGTTTAAGCCTGACAGGCACGTCATTGGGATCCCAAGTTAAAAGAAATTGGCGTCCCCACATGCGTCCCCACATTCCCCACCGAGACCGGAGCTGAAGACGTCCTCAAACTCCTTAAAAATCACTTCAGCACCACCATCTTTTATGGCATTGATCCTGGTGACTTCCAACCCCAGGGCTTCGAACCAGTCTAGCCCCAAGAGGCTCTGTAGTGGTGTGCTGGCCACGGTCACGGGAAGCTTGGCGCAGATGTCTTTAAATTGCACCTGGAAGGTGCCTTGGCCCATGATGGGGACTCAGTTCCCCTGGTAGTCACGCAGCATGATGTCTGGCGTGCGAAGGTGCCGTTTTTTCAGGCTCGGGATGGCTTGCTTCAGGGTCGACCAGGAGATGATTGTTAGGGACGATCCAGTGTCGACTTCAAGCTCGCAGGGAGCGTCCTCAATGAGGACTATGACTTTCAGCTTTTTTGGCCGCCTGGTGCGGACTTGCCCTATCGTGGTTTGATAGGTTACTTTGGGTTCTCCGTCTGGGCGTCCTTGAGTTTTCCGCCAAGCCCCTGGGTTGGGCCTCTGTTGGCAGTTTGGATTTGTTTTTGGCTGCCAGGCAGTGGCAGGGAATTTGCTCCGGCACACTTTGGCAATGTGCCCCTTCTTGTCGCAACACTGGCAGGTTGCGTCCCGGAACTGACAGGTAGACCGGGCATGGTCCCCTCCGCAGCTTGCGCAGGGCAGCAGGCGCGAGTTGAATCTTGCGCAGCTTGCGCAGGGCAGCAGGCGCACCGGTTTTGTTCGTCTCCGCTGTCAGAAGATTCTTGTTCAGCGGCCTCGTGATGTACGCACGTTTGCTTCTGCGCGGTTTGTGGTAAGTTGTGCTGGTGCTGCAAGGCTTCCGTGGACTTGTCGGCCAATTTGGACGCCCTGGCTTCGTCGAGTGCGATCTGCAGAGACATGTTCGATCTGGCTAGCAGACGTCTCTGCAGGTTAATGTCCCGCACTCCGCAGATTAAACAGTCTAAAATTTGGTCGTCCAAGTCACGGACGTCACGATACGTTGCTGCCTTTCGCAGGGCAGCAAAATATTGGTTTATGGACTCTCCTTCTTTCTGGTTCCGCACGTTGAATTCATGGCAGCGAACGTGCCTCGAAGGTTTGGGCGTGTAGTGAGTTTTTATAGTCTGCTGTAACGCCACCCAAGGAACCGCTTGGATCGAAGTTGGCTCCGATAAATCCTTCGCTGTTTTGAAGACCTCTTGGCCGCAGTAGCCCAGGAAGAGGTTTTTCTTGCGGGAGTCAGGAACCCCCATGAAGTCGTTTGCCTCAAGGAAGCATTCGAACCTCAGCATATACAATTCCCAGTGTTCAGCCACTGGGTCATATGGAGTTGGCGGGGCGTGCATGGCCATTCTTGTCTGAGGCGATTCGAATTTGCCGCTCAAAATGGTCGCTCGATGCTGCGCCGATGCTCCAGGCTGGATTACTTGCTGGATGTCTCGTTGTTCGTTCTTCGCCTATCTGCCTCTCTATCCCACCTTCGTCGCCAGTGTTAGATAGGGCAATGAGAAGGCAGACACAGGCTTAACGCAACAACAGCTCTTTATTCTAGAGGAACAAGTATGTACAATCCAGCAACTCCTTTTATAGGGAGCTGTCAGACCTCTCAACCAATCAGATTAAACCTCTGTTCCCGCCAGAACAGAGGACCAGAGTGGAAACCATGGTAGCTAGTGTTAATATTTAACATAAATGAGTGGAGCTAATAAATGAGTGGAGACAGGCAGCATCTGTTGTAGGATTCTAGTCCAGAATCTCTAAAGTGATCAATCGCCATCAAGTACAATCAAGGGAGAATACTGTTCTTCACCAGCAAAATGGCAAGAATCTGACCTGTGTCTTTGCTCAGTCTCTCTCCTAATGGATTGCTAGGTGGATCAAAGGTCTAACATGTTTCCCTGAAACTTCAGTGCCTTTATTCGGGAGCGCCTATGGCGGCCTGAGTGCTCTGCCAGTGAAAATGGGCTCCCAAGCTACGTTTTTGGCTGCAACGGCCTCTGCCAGCGAAAACAGAGATTGGGACAGCCACGTGACCCTATGGGCCAGATCTAAGCGCCCCACTGGCTGGATTTGGCCCCCAGGCCTTGTTTTTGACACCCTTGCTCTAGAGAATGTGCATTGTTTGGCATGTTCTCAGTTTCCTAGGCTCTCAGTCACACGTTCTAAGATCTTAAGACGTGATGTTAAAAGAGGCAAGTTAAACAGCTTCTTTTTCTTCTTCTTTTAATTTGGTCTAAACTTTTCAGGTGCTGAATTGCAGAGTTTGAGAGTGCCAGAAGAGGACGCTGGAAATGTATATGGCGAAGTCCAAGACTGCTCCATTCAAATTCGCAACTCAGAAGATCCCAGGACAAGCCTGGAAAAGCAAAGAGAAGAGATAGATCACCATGGTCACTCCCACAGCCCAGCTGGGACTCTCAAGGCTGGGATAGCTGACATCGCTTGGATGGTTATCCTTGGGGATGGGGTACACAATTTCACAGATGGATTGGCAATAGGTCAGTGATTTCTAAGCACGCCTTGCTCCCATCTTGCGACAGAAACACAAAATATCTCCTTCCCGCAGAACCTTTTCTCAGGAGCTTAAGGTGGCATACATAGCACTCCCTCTTCCAGCTTTTCCTCTCCTCCACAACCGTATGAGAGAGGCTGGGGTGAGAGGAAGGGACCATCCCAGAGTCGCCAGGGAACTTCTATGGCTGAGGGTGGCCTAGAACCCAGAACCTCTCCCTCCTAGCCCACACTGCTATACCACGTAGGTTCTTTTTGACTTACATGCCTTGCTACACTGTCCTTCTTCTCTAGGGGCTGCCTTCTCGGATGGACTCTCCAGTGGCTTAAGCACTATGTTGGCAGTCCTCTGCCATGAACTTCCCCATGAGCTGGGTGAGTGAACAGGGGGATAATCCTTCTTCAGGATCTTTTTGCATGTCTTGTTTTTCAAGCTGGCCCAAAGCACCATGGAAGCAAAAGTACCGTGTTTTCCCGAAAATAAGGCAGGGGTTTTATTTTCTTTTGATCCCCAAAATAAGCACTTGGCCTTATTTTTGGGGAGGTCTTATTGTTTTTGAGGTGCAGGAGGCGTTGAGCGTGGCTGCTGCTGTGTTGCAATATTTTCAGGGATGGGCTTATTTTCAGGGGAGGGCTTATTTTAGCGCATGCGCTCAAAAGCCCAATTGGGCTTATTATCTGGGGAGGTCTTATTCTCAGGGAAATAGTGTAGTCATCCCTGCCACGATAGGTTCATGCCTAGACATTGCTGGCTTTTAGAGGGGTTGAGGTAGCCGTAACATTCTCTCTCTTTGGCAGGAGACTGTGCTGTCCTAATCCGGGCGGGCATGCCACTCCGATGGGTGCTGTTGTTTAACCTGCTGTCTGCTTTCCTGGCTTATTGGGGCATGGTGTTAGGGACAGTTGTCAGTCAGAACACTTCCCAAGTCACTCCCTGGATCTTTGCCACCACAGCTGGTGTTTTTCTTTATGTAGCTCTGGTTGATATGGTAAGGACCATGTTTCATTTTTCTCTGTACGGTACAAGTCTTAATTTATTTATTTTGACCTGAACTTTTCTTGAGTTGTGGGTATATGCATGAGCCTTCCCTAATTTTACCTTTATGGTAGCAATGAAGAAAGAGTGGTTCCTATTTTTTCTACTCGCATTTTTACATGCTTTCAAACTGCTAGGTTGGCAGAAGCTGGGACAAGTAACGGGAACTCACTCCATTATGCAGCGCTAGGGGTTCGAACCACTGAACTGCTGACCTTCTGATCAACAAGCTCATTCTTACCTACTGAGCCACCGCATCCCCTTCTGCCCTTTATAGATTATAGGGAATGAGAATAAATCTAAAAGGATATGTAGGACATCTGTGAGGAATTCGGGCTTGTGACTCTAAAATCCAAACTGCAGGTAAATTTCAGAAACATGCTTCCTAGCCTACATGGCACTTTCCTTAGAAAACATCTTGAATATCTCCTGGCGCATGAGTGGCCCTATGAAAGTTTTCCACGAGGAAAACACCTGGTGCCAAATTGCTTAAGGACGCAAGTAGCCCAAAATTTCAATGTGATTAAGATACATTTGCTGTGGCTGACTTCGTACGGGCAAAGATCCTGTCAGTTTGTACTAGACTCTGAATGCTGCCAAGGTGATAACAGCTGCTTGTTTTTCTCTAGCTACCCGAAATGTTGCAGCGGCATTCTACCAGCAGCAAAAAAAGATCCTTCAGACATTTTGTTCTCCAGAATTTAGGATTTCTCGGTGGAGGTGGCCTTATGCTCTGCATTGCTCTCTTCGAAGAAGACATCAGTGTCCGCATGAATGAGTAGGACATTTCAAAAGGAATTCCCAGCTACAAGGCGAAATGCACTCCCAGCTCCGTCGTCAGTTATGACTGTCTTCTTTCCTGGAGCTGAAAAGGCAGCTGTAAAATCCTTTACTGCAATTGAGTAATCCAAGGAAGTTGGAGAGGCGAACAAAAGAAAGTTTGGAAGAGTGGGACAAACTCTTTTGCCGACTGCCCCGATCCTGTGTTCATGAGTATGGTGGCAGTAAAACTTTGTGCCATGAAAATTTATGTCTTGATTCAGCCTGCTTGACATTTAAAAATAAAGCAGGTTGCCAGTAAAATTAGCATGCTGAAAACCCATTATATTTTGTTAAATGGAAGAAGGGGCAAGTTGTCTTAGGAGACAATGGAGCTAATTTAAATGTATTGTCTTAACGTAATGTAAAATTATTTAAGAAACCGTACCTATTCTAGGTTGGTTCTAGTACGGTACCAGGTACTCATGGTTCCTACTGCATTTTGGTTAAATAAGGGTTTTAAAAACAGCAGTTATCCCAGGTTAGAAATCTTGAGAGTAGTTGTCTGTGATGAGAAGGGAGGACTCCTGTTGGTGTGTGCATAGGACAAATATAGAACAGAGAAGCTAGATAAGGGCCACCTTTTTCCAGCTACAAGAGGCAGAAACAGGAAGATGCTCAGACACCAACCCTGCATTAATGTCTCCTCTGAATCTAAGGAAGTCCCAGCAGGACAAGCAATAAAAGCCCTTGCTAAAAGGGCAGATGAAACGTGTCTTTCAATTTTATTTTTTCAGCAGCATTCCTTGACACCACCGATAAGAATATCTGATAAATGTTTCTGCTGGGACACATTTCATAATATGCTGCGTAAGGTTGCTGGAGGCAACGGGGAAGAATCTCAATCTCTTAAATCAGGAAACTTCCAAAGTCTCCAGCACAAATTGTAAAGAACAAGACTTCCAAGATGTCAAGGAAGGGGCCAGCAGTGCTGGAATAAACAACTGCAAAAGGCATGAAAGATAATACATGGGATAAAGCAGCTGGGGTACAAGTGGAGGACTATCCAAGTGGCCTATTTTAGAGAGGGGAAACTTTTCTGATAGCCACAGCCAGAACATTGTTAATGGTCTTCGGTTTTGGAGGACATCATATTCTAAAGGAGAGGTGGGGAACGCTGGCCCTTTTATGGAATTGTGGAATTCAACGCCCAGAATTCTGGGAGTTGCATGGCTGGCTCAAGAATGCTGGGAGTTGAAGTCCACAAGTCATAAAAGGGCCAGCATTCTCCATCCTTGTAAATCTAAAGCGAAAGGCTCTGGAGTTATACTCAGGATACTGAAACAGGCAAGCTTTCAGTATTTGGGCAGGATTATTTTCTTGCTGGTTGTCTTTGTTTCTGGGAATCCATAACTGGTGTGGAAATAGGCAATTGTTAAAACACACTGAGGTCAAACTCCCCCTGCTTATTTTCTGGTGCCGTCTGGGTGTGGATTTGGGGAAACTGAGCTGCCATCAACTTCAGCTTTACCGACCAGTCACTTGAATTCCAAGCAGGTTGTTTCTAGCAGGGCATGCCATAGCCACACTAGACCGTCATATAATTTTCTCATGTCTTTGTTCTATGGCTGTTTTAAGTTAGAGAGTAGTTTGCTGGTATGTTACATTCTGAGATATGGTTATCACTTGAGTTGAATTCATTTCTCAAGTAGCAAAAATACTCCAATTCTCCCCCCCCTTGCCCTATTCAAGGTAACTCTTATAGCCCAAAGGTACAGTTACCTTTATACCTAGAAGTAAACCACACTGAATACGCATGTACCTCTATAGCAGTGATGGTAACCCTTTTTGGCACCGAGTGCCCAAACTGGAACGTGCATGCATGTGCGTGCCTGTGTGCCGGAAATCCAAAACCCAGCTGTCTGGAGCACGTATGTCTGTTTTTTGGGCCATTTCAGCCTGAAAAACGGCCTGAAAAGTGGCCCTGAAAATGGTTTTCAGGCCGTTTTCCGGTGCTCTGGTACCTGCGAAGATCAACTGGCCAGCGCGCATATGCGTGCCGGAAACCGGAAGATCAGCTGGCGATGGCAAGCATGCCCACAGATAGATTCGCCACCACGGCTCTATAGAAATATCTTGAATTCACACAGTCAAAACAGATCTCCTGCGTAGGGTGGGTTTTTTAAAAAAATATTTCTGCACCTCAAGGTTGATGAAATAGAATTGCCCTGCCTGGCCACAAGCCAACTGGTATAAAAGGATATTGATGTGGCAGGAGGGAAGTGTTTTACAGGATTGTAAGATTACCTGTGGTTTGAAAATGTACTTTTGACTCAAGATTATGAAATTACAGTCATGTCATCAAGAATTCTCACCTGTTTATCTCTTGTATTTTTACTTACACTGTTGTATCTGGAGATACACAAAAAAAAAACCCCAAGGCAAATAGAAGCAACAGCATTTTAATCAACATAATTGATTCAAAGCCACAATATGAATAACAGGACCTGGTCGCAGCATACATTGTAGAAAATAGATCAAGTCTGAATGCTTTGTGTTTTTTTTTTTATTTTAGTTTTAAGTTCTTGTTAACCCCTTTTCCCCAACCTCCCCCTCCCCAAGGTAATGCAGAAATTTTGAAAATGCATATATATCATCTGAGACAAAAAAAAGGGTTAACCATTCACTGAATTCATGTAAAGGGCTTATACAAGGTGGCGTCCACACTGTGCGCAAGACTGAGATGTGTAGAAAGGGGGATGGATGGCTTGTGATACCTCACTGCATTGTTATTTCATATATGATTTTACATAAGATCTCTTTGTAACATAATGTTTTCATTTCATGGAACATCCAGGCTGGGGTCGGGGTGGGGAAGAAAAGGAAGAATAGTTGATGGTTGGTTTGACAGATCTGCCTTTCTAAGAATAAAACTCTTGAGGGGGGAACGTAATTACTTTGTTTAAAAACAAAACAAAACTGGGACTGCTTCCAAGTGAAAAAAAACAAAGAAGAGGGCAAGGAGATCCATAAAAAAAGGGGAGATTGCCAATCAGTCTCAAAAGAGCAACACTCTGATTGCATATCAGGAATTTTCCTTTGCATTGGGCTTAAAACCAGACTTCGGGGAATGTGAACGGACCTTGGCAACTCCTGCCCTGTAATCAAAACAACCCCCTTCCGATACGCCCAGAGTGAGCATTAGGGCATATATGTATTTTTTGTGTGTGCTTTAAACCAGTGTTTGAAGGAAGATCATGTGTCTAAGGCAGGCCTGTGAGCTGATTTGAATGCTTTTTTTTTTAAATAATCTCTTCTAAACATTGGTCCAAGCTTTCCAAAACTAGCAAGATAAGGGGAGCAAAGTTAAACTTCCCCACAATCGTTATGGTTCCAAAGGTACAAGGAATGGAGAAGGGCGATGCTTCATAGGCAGCACTTCCATTCTTGCTCCAATAACCCATCATTCACCACCCCCCAACCCAAAATATTACCATTCGAACAATACTCCCCTCTTCACTCACCCATTACAACGTATACACACACTAATACGCACACACGCACAGGCATCTAATTTAAAAATATTTGCTTAACTAAACCATCCCAATTAAGGCCCCTGCCTCAGAGGAGGTCAACATGGCTGCATGCTGGTCTTGATCAGCAGGTGGTAGATTCAGTGTTCTGAAGGTGAAAACACAATATTATTTCCCAATACCAATTCTACCCTATTGAATACAAAAGACCAAATACAAAACAGGAACAGTAAATATGAGGTGTTGATTTTAGTACTGCCTTCCGTTCCTCCTCCCACGTTAATGCTCACTAAAGGTTTCATGGGGCATACAGATTTCCCACCCTATAGATTTCCCCTCCTTGCCTGGTGTTTTAAGATGTGAAGCATCTTAAGAGCAAGAAGGGGTTTTGTGTGCCCCAATCTGCTCAGGTTTTTACTGTAAGAATTAGGTAAGAAGACCCATTCTTTCTCCATACCCCAACCAAACTGTTGAAATATGGACTGGCTTCAATATCAAGACACCCATCCTCTTTTCAATATAGTACAGGAATCTCTATTGTCCTAGACAGCTTTTCCACTCTGGCAGGAGGAGAAGGAATGGGAGAAAAAAATATCCCAAATATAAAACTTTATGCAGATTAGAATTAATTCAGATCGCACCTAAAGTGGTAAAGGTAACCTAGGATGATTTTGTTTCAGAAAACTCTTGTCATGGAAACTGGCTTCCTGGAGTTCTTTCCAGAGCTAAATGTTTTATTTATCAGAGGGAACCTAAAACGCCTAATTTTAAATATGAAAGAAATGAAACAAGATTCCACTTTACCACTTCAGCTAATCTTTAACACTACCCTGTCATGAATATATATGAAGACTCTGCCTGCAAATTCCCCTGCACACCATGTGAAGTGCTTGCACGGAGGGCAGGCAACTTTAAAGGGAAATGCTAAGATCCATTCCTCTTCTCCAAATCCGTTTTTTTCCACAGGGATTAAGTGGAAGTCCTTGACCTGCTCTAGTCAGAATCTATGGCTCTGACCCCAGATGCCGAGAGCTTAATCAAAGGAGGAGAACCATTTTTATTGTAGAGCCAAGGGCTCCTCAAGCGTCCTGCATTCCTGCAGCTGGCCATTAACAGACAAAAAGGAAAAGATAAAAAGTCTAGTAAAACAACTTCTAAACTGGCACCATTTCCCGCTCCACTCCCTTGAGAACTGACGCCGAAGCCAAAATGAGAAGCACACTGGCCTCCATGCAATTAAGAGAAAATACTATGGTAATCCTAGCCAAGGATTAAAAACCTTGCCCTGAATGTGCAGATAAAGCTAACAGAATGCTTAAACTGACGTGGTGTCAGAATAGACACTCTTCTCTGAATGCCTTTGGACCAAATGATTCAACATGGAAGACGAAAAGCCTTCCACTTATAAAAGCAGCAGTTACAGGTTAAGCGGGGGGAGGAGGGGGAATACTGTAGTGGACCCCTTCCCACCTTTGGGCTTCAGCTGGTCGGACTTCAACTTCCACAGCACCCAAGCCAGCACAGCCGAAGGGATGGGCAAATTAAAATCCAGCACCTCTAGCCAGCAGCAGTTAGAAAAGGCTGCTTCAATGCTCTGTCTCCATTTTCAGTGGATGTGACAAGATTTCCTTTAATGGTATATTGTGGTTCTCTTAGCTAATATGGGCTACGTTATAAGGTTTTTTTGGTTCCAGAATGAAAAATGCAAGAAACTGAGAAGCGCTCAGTGGTCAAGAAAAAGAAGCTAGGTGTTTGAATGGATTCATATTTTAAGATTTTATATTATTTATACAAGGATGGAAATAGTTGCACCATTATTTCCACAATCTGCTAAAAGTTAGCATCGACAGTTAAGATATCTTTGTCAATCCTTAGAAGACAGGCTGGAAAATACACACGTGTAAATTAGACTGCCCTCCCTAGCTAAAACAAGGAAAGTGTACAGTATGTGCAATGCCCTCACACTTTCCTCCCGGACTCTTTTGTTGCATACTTGCAGCTATGGCTGGAAAGAGAAGAGAGTAAAGAAGGTGGGGGGGAGTACAGTTTGCAGCTCATGCAGACAGAATATATCATTTAAAGTCACCCCTAACAAACACGGTCACAAAATATTGGCTGCATCTACCTTACACAGAGAACAACCAAACAAAACACAATTAGGGTGATCCCTTAAAAGGTACATACCATTTGTGCATCTCAGGGTAAAGAAACCAATGGAGAAGGAAAGAACTAGTAAAAGCAACAGAGGGCAACTATGGGGAAGATACAGTACGTGAGAGATCAAAAGTCATCGAAGCTTTCAAGCAGAAAGCTCCCATTGGGGCTGAAAATCAGTGCTTATAAAGAATCTTATCACAATACTTAAAAATCCTTCTATTTATCATTATAATGCACCCTCCCTCCCCCCATTTTTTTTTAAATAAAACAGAACACGAAACACCCAATAGTACAAACTATAAGAATGGACTACAAACCCTCAACACAGCAATCAGTTTTATTCTCCCTCCCCTTCTTCTATCCCCTTTATTGCTGCTCCCATAGAAGAAATCTATTTCAAGCACAGGTAACTTTTTAAGTTGCCCGCAAGCTCACAGCCAACAAGTATTGCTATAAGACAAGCCCACGACTAGTAAAAAAACAAACAAACAGCAGGTTGGCTGTTACAGGGGCGTGCACTGCGGTCGGTCATGAACCCAATGGGAGGAAAAGAAAGCAACTCTTCCAGGATCTTCAAAGGAAAAGCGCCCAGAGCTTCCAGTTTCACCCCAGTTCATGACTTCCAAATTGCAGAGAAGGCATGACCCAGTAATTCGAAACAAACATGCAACAGGAATGCTAACAGTAATAATAGTTATCTCCACAGTTCTACTTCAAGAAAACAAAGGCAGGCACGCTCTAGTTAGATTGTCAACATGGTCTCCCAATCCTAGGTTCAAAATAGACTGCTTGGGAGGGGGACAGGGGGGGAGAAAAATTAAGGGCAATCTGCAAGTCTCATTGATGTAACTTATTCCCTCTGAGCAACCTGCAGGACATACTGTTTTCTCGCACCTGAGTGGATTGGAAAGTTCTAACATTCATATTAGACTTTAGGAAGTTGTGAATGTGGTGTCCCCTACTTTTTCTGGGGAGGCGGGAAATGTGAGCTACTCTAGACATTCCCCATCATAGTATCAATTAAAGCAGAGGCTTAGATCTAAAATTTACACAAGATGATAGTCTTCTCTCTATGTTGGTGGCCTCTAAATTTCTTGCGCCAACTCTCTTAATTTCTGGTTTGTGGGCCAATGGCCACACTGGGTGAGGATGATGAATGCTGGCACCCAGAGTACCTGGTAGATGCTAAGATGGGACTTGGGTAAGTAGCAGTGGAAAAATAATATTATGAAGATTTTTTTTTTTGAGAGGTGCATTTGCATTCTTAGAATAAAAATACCTAAGCACATCTTAGCCAATCAGCACCAGTGTAACATTTCTCCTGTGTTTTCTTAATTTGGAAGGTAAACAGTCTAAAGGCGGGTGTATCACACAATTACTTCTCACGTAGGAATGCAACTTGAGAGCTTTTGGCAGGTTCTTATGAAAAGAACTAAGAATGAAACTTGGGAAAAGCTAAGAGTTCAAGCCACTTCCACTTATTCCTCAACACGTTCTCAACAAATCCTCAAAGTGGGTGTTCTTTATATAGGTGTATTCTCACTGCAACATAGGTCTCAAAAGTGATAAGGACTGCTACTATGAGGATAGTAGCTCTTATCATCACTTTTGAGACTACTACTATAAGGATAGTAGTAGTTTAAAGGATTTGTATCTAGAAAGTTGCATGGCTGCTTATAATTCTCATTTCTTTATTAAGCAAGCGCTTGGGCACTTGCTGAGTTTTATTGCCGATTTCTTCTGCTAATTAATCTACTACAGAAACACTACCCTGTTTGTGCTTTATTCTATGAACTTGGATATTTAAGAAAAACAGAAGGAGGCCCTATTCTCAGCCCAAATTAGTTCAGCCTCAAAGGCCCAGGTGCTGAAGGGAGAAGGGCCAGGCCCTTTAGCCAGAGGTATATGACCAGTAACTCCCACTTTTCTACAATTCTTCAGCACAAAATTAGGTTCTACTTAGCCATTACTTTTGGGGGGGAAAACACATGTACTTCTTGGACTTTTGGAAAGCTAGAAAAGGAGAGGGTGAAATCTCAGCTATAGCTTGTATCCTTTTCTCCCATGTGAAAAGCTAGCAGGTGGGGAAAGGCTGGTGGCGGTGGAGAGAAAGTCTTCTTAATTTCTGCTTGTAAATATAAACCTCCACCTGTGTTTTGGTAGAAGCCTGGAAGGCCCAAAGCTCTGGGACTGAAGTCTTGCAGTGAGGCCCTGTTCCCATACATTGAAATCACTTGCAAATATTAGAAGTGAAAACAGATAACAGCAGTAATTGATAAAATGTATTAATATGGGGGGGGGGGGGAGAGACAGATAGAAAAATTAATTTGTAAAATAAAATAGCGCAAGGATTAAAAAATAGTAATGAAACTGAACAATTCAGCATTAGGTTTGATACAGTGCTTCTTTAGTGGCAAAGGAAGCAAGATCCATTAGAAAGCCAAAAAGAGTAACAGATATGGCAAATAACTTATGCCGCTCCCTACTAACCGAAGAAACTGCTTGATTTTGGGCAGGGGGAACGGGACGGAATTAAATGAAATATCAGAAATTGCCACATACATATTTAGTGCAATTTTTAAAAGCTCTGAATCTATACAACATAGCATCAAATTACAGCAGGGCAGAAAGAAAACTACCCTAAGCAAGAATTAACACACAGTTTCAGTTCAGCTTTCTCAAAGCTGGTGTTCTCACCCCAGAAAAGTGGGATTATAAATCTCAAAACCCAAACATACAAAGAATGGAGTCGCCATACCCGCAACTAATTTTTAAGGTACTAGAGTAATATGTATGGATTGCAGAAACAGAAAGAAGGCAATGTTAGGTTTGAAGAAGCTAAATTAACGTCCTGCATCATCTCATTCCACCTGAGATCCAATATCCTCCAACTATCACACGGACTAAACTGGCATACTTCATAAGGCTTTATGACTAAGCATTGCTCACTTTAGGAAAGAAAACACCAAGAAATCCGTCACCTTGGTATACAAGAGAAAATGGAGAGAAGGCGAAATTAAAAAAAAATATCCTAAATCGGCTGCCTGCTTTTCTTTATGACATGAAGGATAAAAGTTAAGTGAACTTAGGCAAAATAATAAATGAGACAGGGGGGAGCCAATTTAGAGTTCATACTTGAGAAGGACCTGACCCAACTACCATCATACTCCCCTTATTCAGTGCAAATCCTTCCTATCAAAATGGGCTTCGTATGTAACCTATCAATGTTAAATTAGCCTTTTCACTACAAGGAAGATAGAAGAACATTGTAAGGTGCTTCTTCTCATAAGCTACATTCATGTCAGGTAGCTAAGGCGTCTGGAATGGTTAACATTTTAAAGAGTATTCTTTCAATACAACACATGCTTCAATTTCTACATTGAAATCTAGCTGCCTGGATTAACATTCTCCCTTTCTAAAAGAATCAGAAGTCAGTTTGATAGTGCCAAAAGAGTAATCTCAAGATAGAGGAGAAGCAGGGAAAGGAATTAGAGAAATGCCGGCAGGCTGCCTTTAAATGCATTTCTCTCAGTCTTACTCATTCCCTACTTCTATGTCAGCAAGCCAGAGAGGCTGACATAACACCTAGGTTAACTGCAATTGCATTCCAGGAACTTCCTTTCACTATTATTTTTCCAAAACATTCAAGTAAGGACATGCATACAAAACGATCAGCAGCCATTTCAATAAATATCTTCAAGTGGACCAACGAAAAATGCCTTTCAAAATATTAATAACTGGCAACTAACACAATCCAATAATGCCCTAGTGACCTTTAGTCCATAAAGCTATGCTTCCAAATCTTACCTTTGACCATGATCTTTTCTGGTTCTCTCATTTTAAAATAACAGCCTGTTTTTGTCAGTATAAAAAGAGTTTACTTTGGTACGCTGCGGGATTCTAAAAAAGTGAGCCCAAACCACTCAATATTGTCTACAAGATGCCCAACACATTATAGAAGTCTCTTCTCTGTGTCAAACTCCAAAAAACCACAGTACCAATTTTCCCTTTGGTTTTGATCTTTTATCTCCAACTTCTCATCTCTCTAAGTGTGCTCTGCTGGTTAATGCCTCTATTTCCAATTTTGCCTAAGAGATCCTTCAATTGATTAGTGCAAATTTCAGATACCAAATAAACGATCATTGAGGATTGCACGTTAAGAATAGTAAATTTAGAGGGGGACAGCTGTACATTGACAAACCCTAATTATATCACCACAAAGAGGCAGAACTTGAAACTAACCTTTCTCTTCATAATCAAGTTGAAAGAAGGGATCCAAGATTTATAGTGCTGCAACCAAATGCCTGGGACAAAAATTACCCAATAGATTCATATATGCACTGTGCAGGTCAAAAGGCTAACTAAAGCAGGGTTGTCAAACTTGTGATGCATCTGGCCTACGGGCTGCGAGTTTGACAGCCCTGAACTAGAGTAATTTCCACCCTTCCGGTCATTTTTTGGCCTTTTTCCCTACTGCTGATAGAAGTGCAAAATGCAGGTGTATCTAAAATGTAGCAATCATTTATACAGGCCAAACAGGATGCAACCCTAGGGCATTACCTTAGAAAGCAGATAATCTGAACCATCTGTTGATGTATCTATCTTTATTCTCCTCCCTAACCCCCCCCTTCCCCATAATATTATCGCCAATAACTAAACATGCTGTTAATCTATACTGTCAGTACCCGATGTCCAAAGAGGTTATCTAAAGTCTTACTACCATCTGGAAAACACTGGTTTCATGAGGGGAAAAAAAATACAATGTAAGGTTCTTTATGAAATCTCTCTTCTGGTCAGCATGAAGGGTGAACGAGTGGGAACAAATTCCCAAGTTTTTCAGAAGGCAAAGCAGGCACAAGCTGGTATAATCAACCCCCCCGCGCGCCATTCTTAAAAAAAAAACACCAAAACCAAAATGTAGGGATTTTTTTTCCAAAAGCTGTGTGGCTGAAATTGCATACTAATTTTTTGTTTAGAAAAAAAGTTTACTGCCACTCACCGTGCACACGAGGCTCAGCTAGTTTCAAAGACTTCCATGCAATTCTGCTTTATTATATTCAAGTTGACAAACTTAAGATAGGATTGGAATTCAAAGTAAGGCTATTTTTCTTTCTTTTCTTTTTCATCCCTTTTGTTTTTGCACCAAAAGTGAATTTGAAAAGATGCTCATCGCATACAGGTATACACACACACGCACGCACGCACGCACACACATACACACAGAGAAAAACCAACACACAAAAGAGGAAGAATAGTTTATACCTGACTGGAGATGAGGTCTGTCCTATCTTATTCAAAGAAATGTTTTTATGTGCATAATATACATCGGTGCAGCATTTACACATAGATCACTGAAAGAAAGACACTAAGAACTTGCTACAGATGCCTTACGGGAGACTTTAGAGATCTATCCCCCGCCCAACCCAGCCCAAAATATTTTCTACCTATTTGTAACATTAACAGCTTTTTCTTTGACCCTCAAATTCATGATTCGAATGAAATCATTGCTTCCAAGTTCACAGAATCCCAATTGCAATTAACATTCCTCCTTGCTTCAGTGGGGAAAAAATAATCTATATATCCCCATCTCTTCTTTAACATGGACTTTGTAGGAGTTAAGCGATACTGAAGTCACATTTTTTTTTCTCAAATGCTACATGCTTGATACTGAAGCACCAATTTAAAAAACAAAATCCACCAAGAGAAGATTTGAAAGTAATGAAACAATTCAAGGTTTTCACATTTACATTTCCAATATGGATGGTGGTTCCTCCCCCCCACACACAAACACCACCATTTTCCTGCACATAAAAAATATGCTCAAGGCCAAGCTGAATTGAGCTCACAGGTTCAATAATTTGTTTTTAAAAAGCCAAGTATGCTATGAAAGATCACCGAATCTCTCACCACCACCTTCCTAATCTTGTCATCTCTTTGGCACTATTGGGCGGATAGCTAATCAGAATGGAATTACACAACAATTTGACATGGGAATGTTTTTGAGAAAACTACGTGGAGTAATGGGGAAGAGTTAAATATGGGATATATAAATATACTTTCCAAGACTCAGCAAGGAGAGGAGGGAAGGTTACTTGCTTGGGTATCTGTTTTAATAACTGATTTTTTTTTAAAGAAAAAGATTGCTCACATTAAAGTTCATAGCTATGCCAGAATACCTTATACTGGCTGGAGTTTAAGCATTCCTGTCATTAGAGGAATCGTTCCACTCCAATTTGCCTACCTGTAAGGCATTCTGGCATGTCCTTGGATCGACTATCGCATTCCTTTCAGAAGGAAGCCAAACTGTTTGGATCTAGCTCTCAATACAAAGTGAGCATTAGCCCTAAATGAGATTCAAAGTCTCTTGTACATTTAGTCTGTACAGAAGCTGGCCACAGACAGGCCCCTTTGGTAATCCACTGTACCAAACCAAGAAACCAGACCAGATAATATACAAGGGTTGTGGGTGCTAATCTACAAAACACTTTCAGGGACACAGATTCCAATCCTGTAAGTTCATTTTTTACATTACAGCTCTTTAGAAATATTAGAGGGGGACGTCTATATCCCATGATTTTGAACTCCTTGGGCAAGAGGTGGGGGGAAAAGGACAAAGTAAATGTAGAAGTAATAAACAATAACAATGCTACAAATGGGTTTTCTTAAGCTCCAGCAACCTCTGGGGAAAAGTAAACAAAATAAAGTCATTTTTAGAAAAAAGAAAAGAAAAAAGGAACAGCATCATTTTATCAGGATCAATTATTTTAAATTCGCTGAAGTGCCCACTTAGGAATATATGATCAATTTATCGCTTCTCAGTACTTGCCCACTACAAGGACATTTACATTCAATGTTTGTCAATAGTTATATGGCTCAGCTGGGCTCCCAGCGGAAGGCCCATTTATCTAACAATGGCAGTGCAAATACACTTGTCAAGCTGAAATGTATTTGTGCTGTTTATTTTTTTAAACACAACTTCCCTTTGTTCTAATTCTCTGAACCCTAGAACCATGATTCTAGAGCCCTGAAGTAAATTAAAAGAATTCTCCACCCACCTCCCACCCAACATAGACCAAAATAATGATATTTTTTTAAAAAAAGTGGGGGTGGAGGGGGTGGGACAAAAAAGGAAAATAGGCTTTTCCTGATCCCCTATTCCCTTGCTGGCCTTTCTCCTATAGGTGGCTATAAAAGGGGGAATCGGACCCTCATGCTTTTAAACAAAAGTGCTTTTTTTAAAAAAAAAACTTGTAAAGCAAGTGCTTCAGAGAAAGGTGGTTGGAGAAAAACTTCCTTATTTGGATTGGTTAAGAAGGGAAGCCCCATGATTGCTTTTTGAGACAAGTGAAAAGGGGGAGGGGGAATCTGAAAATATCAGGAGCAGGGTCTTCTAAGATGCAAAGAAGGATGCACGGTTAAAATAGATTTTATGCCAGATGGCAACAGCAAGAATCTGTAAGCCAAGATCCTCTTCTGTCCCCCACTCCCCATTTTCTCCCAACCCTGTGTAAAATACTGCACACCAGAAAGTCAAATGTGCTTGCAGAATACTGGAGGGAAGGGATGGTGGGAGAAAAGAGGGGAAGTAAAAAAGGAAGTTTGCCTCCAGCCCTCTTTTACAATGCACCAGGGAAAACCAATTCTCATCTTAGCACAATAATGCAAGTTATTACCACCAAACATTTGAATTATTACTTAAAACTGTCAAGCTGTGCTGTCAAAATGTACATGTTACAGCATTAAAGGAGAACAAGACTGGCAATTAAAATAGAGCTGGCCACATTTCTTCACACCCAACCCAACTGTTGCCTCCATTTCTTTGTTTTTTTTTTTTTAAAGCAACAAAATATATCAATTTAGATATGCGCTGCTGGAATTGTTTCCACTCCATTATTTTTTTTCGCCATCATCGTTAAGGAAAAAGTTAAATGGAACACTAGAAATATAATAATGTGCGATGCTACAGAGCTAAGTACGCTGAAGCCCTTAAAAAGATCACATTGATTGTCATATCTTCCATTTTTAGGATGAAATGTAAGAAAGGGAATGCCTTTTTTTTTTTGCAAGAATGCAATTAGAAAGATGATCCTGCCTGATTATTTTTCATCAGTTCAGCAAAAAGAAGTCCTGCACAAACCCATGACAGTTCTAATATAAGGAGGTAACGCAAGAAATAAAATTGATGCCAGCCCAATTCATCTGGCAGTAGGGTTAGGAAATTCTCTCATTCTAAAACTTATCTCAGAAAGCTGATTGCATCTCAGCTTCTGCTCCTTCCTTCAAATTTCATTCCTGCTTTTTTAAAAACAATAAAACGTAAAAAACTGAGAAGGGAGCATCTCTGCTCTCTAAGGACTGTGGTCCATGGAAGCTTCACCTCCTTAGTTCAAGACCTCTTGTAGAAATTGTAAACCATTCAAGCTATATTCATCCCCAAAAGCTGCTACAGAAGCAACTGCAATTCAATGCAGAGTTAAGTGTAAAGGGGGCTGGGGGGGGGGGGGAGAATGGGTTTTTCTCTCCTAAAAGAACAAACTGTGCTAGGATTTCTAAATGAGCCCACATTCCTCCAGGCCACAAAGACATGGTTTGGGATGAATACCTGTGGACTTCAACTCCCAGAATTGGCTGAGGAATACTGGGAGTTGAAGTCCACAAGCCTTAAAAGTTTGCCAAGGTTGGACACCCACCCCCTCACCCCCGATTTAAACCATTGCACCTGTGGGAAGAGACAGAATACCTGAAGGCTTCCTAGTTCTCAGTACTGCAAGGGACACTGGATTTCCCTCATCCATTTTCCTACAAATGTCTCAGTCCAGTTTCTGCCTTTAGAGGATTATTCATTTAGCCCTTTGAAAAGAAATCAAATAACAAGCAAGAGTGGCTTCACACTTACTTTGGCCCTCCCAACTTATGCCCTCTTTGCCCTTCTATTTTTTTGGGTGGTGGTGGTGGTGGTTGCGCTTAGAAGGCTAAAAATAAAATTAGGCAATTTGAAAGAAGTAAATTGCTAGTACCTAATAAAATGTAAACAAGTGGTTTGTTTGGGTTTTTTTTTGTTTTGTTTTCAGCTCTCCACCTACAGGATGCTGAAAAGGACCTTTTCTCATCAAAAAGTGGGGGAACAGGGGAGAAGAGGAATCTTTAATTCAAGTTTTGTTCATTTCTATTCCAACAGTGAGGTATTTGGTGTAGAAAGGTTTAACACTTTCTTTCAAGGTAGAGAATGTGGAGTAACTGAGGGCAGAGAAAAGTAACCCAACCATAGTGCAGTGAAAACGTTAATGGCCAATCTGCAACAGGCTGTCCGCTGTGCTTTTTTGGCAAGTGCATTGAAACTTTTAATACGCTCATTACCCTGCAGCTGCAAAATGAAAAGATTTCTTAAGATTCCTTGGGCATCAAAGAAAGAAGAAACAGCTAAGCTAGTAGTGCCCTAGTCTCTGCAGAAGGCTTAGTCAAAGGACATTGTTAGGTTTGTTTGAAGACTAGAATTCACTACCTTTAAGGCCCCCATTTTTTATTTTTTTATTTTGCAATCTATCCATATGCAGGAAACAAACAAAATAATTCAGCAAATGCTTAGAATAACTGATCTCAAATGACGTGTAATAAATCTCTGAGAAAGCCGTAAGGGGGGAAGGGAGGCTGGGTGTGGGGGGGATAGGGGCGGAGGAAGGCTCCATAAAAAGAGAAGAAAAACAAAGTGATCATGCCATTTTAAAAATGCACTGTTTGGCAAAGGGCAAGATAGTGGCTGTGTCATTTGGCTGTAGGAATTTGGCTTTGGTAAATTCAAACAGTGCCAAAAGGAAGGGATTTGTCTTTTGTCTACACTTATTATTTCATCATCATCTTTTCTCACTTCTGATTCAACTCTCCTCTTTGAAAGATCTAGCCATTAGCCACACTCTCTAAATTCGCTGTTTCTTGATTACTATTATTCTTTTTTTTAATTTTAGAAAACCAGTCAATGCAAATAAATAAGGCTCTAGCAATTGCATTGGTGTCCACTCTGCATCATAAATCTGGTAATGAAAAGGCCAGGGCAGAGGAGGAATAGTTTTTGCCAGTCCATTTAAATTCTGAGCTTTAAATTCTTATACATTGTTCAAAAGTGTAAAATGCACCATGATGCAGAAGAATTCAAGTCTACAGCTGGCTCATATATTCTTCTTAACAATCAAAGACAGTCTGTAAGAAGATACAGGGGGGGGGGGTAAAAAAGTTTTTTCCTCCCCCCCCCCCCCCCCCAGGGTTACTAGCCTTTAAAGCTGGCTGGTCCAAACACACTCTGCCTTGGAATAGTTCATTCTGAAAATTCACATGTTCTGCTAGACGCAGTCCCAAGCCTACCACAGCTCTGCAGGACTGGGAAAGCGATGGAAAAGATTATTAGGTCATAAAAAGTTTTGCCCCAGCGGCTTTCATCTGATTGCTACATCCCAATCTTTGGCTTTGAACATACTTTGTGATATGGTAATCTTTTTGTTTTGTTTTGTTGGTTTCTACACATGATAAGAGTTTACAGTACAAAAAGAAAAAAAACAGTGCACACGCTCAAATGTGTAATAAATAGGAATTTTAAAATTAAAAAATACGCAATCATACTAGACCCACCTATGGATGGACGGACAGAGATATTACATACACACGCACGCACCCTATGAAATCTTTTGGATGTTATTCTAGTGGGAAAAATTATAAATACAAATGTAGGATTGTAAGATTCTGAAGTGCATTGTTCTCCTTGCAGAAAGCTTTTTTTTTTTTCCTTTTTGCTATTTTTCAAAAGATAAAAATGCTTGCTTCTTTATAAATAACTTTTTTAGGCAACACTGACTTGTCTAATGGGAAACACTGCATGACACAGAGATGGGAGGGGGAGCCACAAAAGAAATTCTTTTGGGGGATCCAACGTTTTGCAACCCTAATAACCTTCCCTCTCCCCCCCCCCCACAAAAAAGAAGAAAAAAAAAAGAAGAAGAAGCCAGCCTCCAAAAACAAAAGATCCCTAAAGTGCCTGATGTGGTTGGGGTAATTCTGGCAGCGCATACACAAGTTTTTGTTTTTGTTTTTAAGAAAGAGGAACCGCGTTGGTTGGGCAACAGCATTTGGGGACTATGAGCTGCCTAAAGTATCAGAGTATCCAGGTACAGTAGTTCTCAGTTCAAGTGTTTTTCACCGGAATCCAAAAGGGCGAGCACAACAAACTTAACGAACGAACAAAAGTTACCATAGGGGAAGAAGCAATGATAGTGGCACTTTGCCAGCAGCTGCTGCCCTTCTTGGCGGTCCCTTCCTTGATCAACCTCCCTGTCCTCATTTCAAAATGCAAAACAAAAAGCAGCAGCAGGAATTCAGGCTTCTGCTCCCTGCCTATACCGCTGGGACCCTCGGAATTATTGTTTATGCTCTTTGAGGGCCCAGAGAAAAATGATGCCAAATGATAAAGGTGGCCTGACAGAAGGGAAGTGTGGGAGTCACCGTTAAGCTGATCCAGATGATCAAATTTGGGTCCTTTGGCTGCTGCCACAACCCCGCGCATTTAAAGTAAATTTTAAAGTAAATTTAATTGGCTCTTCACTCAGAGCATCAAGCCTTGAGGAATTGGACTGAAAAAAGGTGGATTACTTAAAAACATTGGAACTCCGAAGATCCGGGCAATATACCCTTTGGCAAAGAGCAAGGGAAAGAAGAATGCAAGCAGATTTTGTTTTAAAGCTTCACAGAGTAATTTTAAACAACAAAAAAACCGCCTTAAGAGGACGAATCTGTTCGAAAACCCACACTTCTTTTTGTTAATTGTGATAGCAAAAGAAATGCTAGTGGTCAAAGCAAGTATCTAGGTAGGATGCAGAAGCTGAGATCATTTTCTCTAGGGTTTTTTTCTTTCTCTCTCTCTCTCTCTCTCTCTCTTTCCTTTTTTTTTTTTTTTTTTTTGGTTCCTTAGGACCTTTTGCAAGGCCCGTTCCCAGTCTTGTTCTCCTTTAAAGTGTCCTATATTGATAGAATTCCTAAATAAATAGAAGAGATACTAGATCACCCATCATCGTTTTGTTTTTTTTAAGCTATTCCGAATAACAGCCATCTAAGCCGATGGCATTGTGCCTATCCTTGGTGTAAGGGCAGCTGTTCCCGTTGGGCAGGGAGCTGCAGGCGGCTGTCTTGGCAGCAATGCCGCAGTTCTTGAGGAGGTTGAAGCTGAAAGGGCTGATGGCGTCTTTAGGTGGAAAAGGCTTCATGGTGGAAAGGATAAGTGCCAGGCAGTCAGCAACGTCTTTGTTGGGGGCACAAGCCAAGGCTGGGGTATGGCCTAGAAAAGACAAGCAAGTTCAGTTCCATGCAACAACAGCCACAACAACAACAAAAGCAGAACCATTCCTGGGGAAAGGGGGCCAGCAGATTACAAATTAAAGGGTCGGTTTGGGCTACCTGTTCAGAATTCCTTCCATTAAATGCCGAATATATATTTTCAACAGAAGCAGGCGTTTTAAGATGACACTGTTTCTATTTCATTAGGGGGGGGGGGGGAATTATCCTGCCTAAAATTCAGGAGACAGCAGGCATTAAGGCTGAGAGGTACTGGTAGTCCTTGAATTATCACCTGAAAGTTCACTTAGCAATGGTTAAAATTAACAATGGCCTCAGGAAAGGGCACTTTATAACTTGTAAAGTACATCGGACCATTGCAAAATCTCTCTCTCTCCCCCCCCCTTCCCCTCCCTCCCTCTCTCTCTCACACGCACACACACATCATGTGATTGCAATCTGGATGCTTGGCAACCTATTCACTTATGACCAGTTGCCAAGCACCTTGCAATCATGTGATCACAATTTACAATCTTCTCTGCTGCCTTCCCCAGAAAGTCACTGGAGAAGTCAGCAGGAAAGGTTGCATGCCTCTGCTGCCACATGCTGACAAGACTCCCTCTTGTCTCTGGGGGACTGGCTGAAAGAGCTCCCTACTGAAACCCAAGCAGACTACAGAGCTGAAACTCTTCAGGAGGGAGCTCTTTCAGCCAGTCCCCGGGGATGAGACGCATTGGGATAATATAAGGAATGTGGGGGGCTTCAGGGGGATGCCGGAGGCCCAGCATAGATTACATACAAGTGTCTCTCCAACCTATGGGCTGAAAATGCTGCTTGGGTTTTGGCAGGTAGGATTTTCCCCTCCTAAGAGGACAGATCCTCATGCACAGCCTCTGCCAGGCCTCCCAGTGTCGCCCCCCCCTCCAAACACTCCATACTCCTTACCTGGGACTCCATCCTCTTAATGAATGAGACTGCTCAACAGCTATAACTGGACTGCCAGACTGCAGTCGCTAAGTGAAGCAGTCATGTGACATCTCACTTAATGACTGCTTTGCTCAATAACTAAGATTCTGCTCCCAATTGTGGTCATAGGTTCAGGGCTTCTTGCTCTGAGAGCCATGAATCTGTTTCATCCCTTTTTCAAATAATCTAAGTGGAGCATCTGCAAACTAACTCACGGCAACGAACACCACAGTTTAACCAAGTGCTGTGCAAATCATTTTTAACTTCTCAGAAATCTTCTTGTCCTTAGCACCAGTCACTGAGTTTCACTTTCGTGGGGTATGTAAAAAAATCATCTCTATATCCACATTTTTATAATATGCAGGTCCTTTATAAAAGCCACCTGGCTTCATATTGACTTTGGGAAGCATACAATACTAAAAGTAGATAAGAACAACAACCAATAGAAAAAAAAAACAAGTGTACATAGCATTAGCAAAATAATACTCTGTTAGACAAACATTTGACCATGGAGCCTACCATCCACCTTAATCAAAGGGCTGGAGGAAAATCCGACTCTACAATATTATTTCTGAGGAATCTGAATCTCTATACACAATAGTTCACAATATTGAATTCTGTCTTGACAAAGAATCACTACGCCAAACTTCCACCTTTACAACTGGAACTCTCATTAATTCCACTGGCTGTGAGGACTGGAATTTCTATGATAGTTACAACACATCTGGAGAGTGTCAGATTGGAAAGCTGTTTTAGACAGACTAAGATAGATATTGCAGGAGTTGACCAGGCTGAATCTGAAGGAGGGAGTCAAACATGTTATCAGTCTCGAATCCCTTCACTTCCAACAAGAGATCTAAATCCAGACCATCTTGAATTCTATTGACTCTTATCTGCCACCAATTTGCTTTGATTGCTAGTAGTTCAGATTCTTGTAGAGTTTTCGCATATAATAAACCTATGTATTCATTTGAACTGCCTGGACTCTTCATTTCCTGCCTTGACAAGTATCTTTACTGCATCAAACTTTGTTGTCATCCCGTCCCCCCCCATACTAAACGAACTCTTGCCTTGAGCTTCCAGATGTGAATGATGCATACCTTCTTCATCCACAGCAAGCACAGTGGCACCTCTGCTCAGCAGAGCCTGGACAACAGAGGCCAATCCGTTTCGAGCTGCAATATGGAGTGGCCTGTGTGCAGTGGGAAGAGAAAGGATGGTTATGCTATTGGCCAAATTCAAGACTCTTGCATCCCAATCTCACGTCACTGCTCTCCTCCTTGCAAAGAGGAACATTTAATATTTACTTGGATTCTCAAATTCCACTGCCATTGCACTAACACAGTGGTTCTCAAATAGTGGGGCGCGCCCCCCAGGGGGGGTGCGAGGCTCCGTAAAGGGGGGCTCGTTTGACCCCGGTGGCGCTCCTGTGCGTCTCCTCTGCCCGCTTTTGTTCTGCCCTGGCGGCAGGGATTGCCCATCAGGATCGCTGAGCCCGCCCACGTCTCTCTTCCCTCAGCCGCCCCTTCTCCGACCCGGCCGCTTTATCTCCTTTATTGGCCGCTGGAGCCGTACGAGAACCGGATCTAGTGCCAGCTAAATGGGTGGGGAGTAAGGCGGGCCCCCGGCGGAGAGAAGCGAAACCCGGGCTTCAAGGATGCATCTCTGTCTGGAGAGTTTCCAAGGCTCCGTGGTAAGGAAAGGCGAGAGTCTCCTTCCCTTTGAGCCCCGCCGCAGAGAAGCTTGTTGAGGGAGCCAATCGGCGAGCATTTGATTGGCATAAAAGTCAAAAGCCTCTGCGGCTCCCTCCCTCCCTAAGTCGGCGGTCATCTTAAGGACCACTTGGACAGTCTTCGCATCTGGGATGCGTGGGTCTTTCCCACTGAGACGAACAGGTGTTGTTTCTAGAAATCACTGCGTGCAGGATATATATGTGTGTGTTTGTGTGTGTATACATGCACATACAAGTGTCATTTCTTCAGTGTTATCACAGAAGTGAGTACACCCTTTAACATTTTGTAAATATTTAAGTATACTTAAATATTTACAAAATGTTAAGGGGTGTACTCACTTCTGTGATACTCTATATATAAATATATGTATGTATATGTTCTAGCTGTGCTCCTTTAAATCTTTTCTGCTACAGTTAATAAAGCTATTCTTTGTTGTAAATTGATCCACATTTCTTTCTTTTTTTATTCTCTTATACGTTAATACAGTGTTATGCAGAGGTGTACTTATAACAATTTTATAGACATATGATACTATTTACAGTCGCGCGGGGGGCGCGAAATGTTTTCTTCTTCCTAGGGGGGGCATGACAGAAAATAATTGAGAAGCACTGCACTAACAGGACCTTCTCCACAGCTCACTTTCGTGTGGCCTCAAAAATATATATGTCATATCATCATCATCATCATCATCATCATCATCATCTTAGCCATTGTGTATCCACTGCAGGATGAAGGCCTCTTCTGCATGTTTCCAACCTATATGGTTCTGAGCTTTCTTTTGTCAATAGGGCTCACAATACTTGCTGATGCTGTCAATCCATCTTGTTTTAAGTCTGTTTCATGGACATATACTATGTAGCAACGAGAAAATTTGGCACTGAGAGGATTTGTGAAGGGAAAAAATGGCCCCCAAAAACTAAGTGTACTTTGTGGCTCAGCGTACAGCTGCCCTCAGCCTGTTCTACATATATGGAGCTTCACTGCAACTCTTGTCAGCCTAAGGATGGGTGTGTGAGTCACCTAGATTTGTCTAAGATGGGTGGCCATACAAATCTTTTTAAATAAAAGATAAAATGTGGGTTTTCTTCCCACATTACAATCAACTAAGAAGATGATTTTCCCAACTTGTTTTTAGTAATAATTGATAGGAAACAAAGTGAAGGGAAACATTTGCTAGTTCCCATAGGCTGTGTGAGTACTTACATCTGTAGAGCACTGTTTGTTGCATTGATAAGGCCAAGGTCTTGGGTTTCCCCCAGAATCAACAAGGCACACTTTTCATGACCCTGGAAAGAAAAGATAAAAGAAGTCCGAAATGGAACTCAGCTGTGCAGTTTAATTCTGATAAGGAATATGACCCGGGTTTCTTATCATGGGCTTTTCATGCAAGTCAAATGTGCTTTGCCACAATGGGCTACAATAAAGAAAGTAAGCCTGGATATAAAGCACAGAATTAACCGACACAGGAATACGTAAGCCCCAATAGGAAAATTCTAAACTTTAAGCAATGGTTTGAGGAGAGGGGGTTAAAATCAGAGGTGGGTTCCTACTGATTCGGACCGGTTCGGTTGAACCGGTAGTGGTTTGGTGGCCTGGGTTGCTGGAACTGACAGAGACCCAGTTCTACCACGCTCCTGAACCGGTTTTCCTACAGGGCCACCATTTTGATTTTCGGTTCTGTGCATGCACAGAATAATTGTAATTGCACGATTTTTTTTAACGTTTTGCAACGTATTTTTGTGCAGAGCGCATGTCTGGCGTGTGCATGAGAGAAGTGTCGCACGCAAATTTTTTGCACGCACCGAACCGGCAGTAATGCCGGGAGCAACCCACCCCTGGTTAAAGTATGACAAAGGAGCTGGAAAATATTGTATGCTGATGGATTATTTCTATTTGAAAGTATGCTGCACTGTCTCCTAGTGGGAGAAAATGAAGATTACATTTGCTCTATTATTAGTGTGAGTTCAGCAATAAAACAGGAAACCAACAATACTGTCCATCTATCACCAAAAGGGTTTTCTCAAGGATTTGGGCAGATTTCTGGCCTTCAGTTATCATTCTATTACAACCATAAAAATCATTCCCGGGTAACTTTTCTGAAAGAATGGAAAACCTATAAAAACCTATAATTTTTGCTGGAAGAAGAAACAAAATTATACATGGCAGCGATGGCGAACCTTTTTTGGCTCACATGCCACAAGTGGTGGGAGTGCAGCGGGGTCGTGTGCGGGCGTGCCGCGCCCATAATGCAATGCGTGACCCCCCCAGTGCGCATGCGCGCACAACGCGTGACCCCCCCCCATTTTTACATGCTTTTTTCACCCTCCCCAATCTCCAAAGGCTTTATAGGAGCCTGGGGAGGGTGAAAAGAGCCTCCCCCCCCCCCCCCCGGGAGGCCCTCCGGACAGTCCCTGAAGCCTTCGGAACGCTTAAAATGACCCTCCGAGCGACCCGGAAGTCACCTCCGGTTTGCTCGGAGGGTGGTTTTAAGCGTTCCGAAGGCTTCAGGGAAGCCCCTGGACGGTCCCTGAAGCCTCCGGGGGGGCGGAGGAGGCTCTTTTCGCCCTCCCCAGGCTCCTATAAAGCCTCTGGAGCCTGGGTAAGGCAAAAAATAGCTTTTAAACAGGTGAACACCTCGCGTGCCCTGACAAATGGCTCCGCGTGCCACTTGTGGCACGTGTGGCATAGGTTCGCCATCACTGATATATGGGTTTGAAGATTTAAAAAAAAATGAATTAAATGAGGGGGTGATCAGACTTGTATAAGATAAAACCTAAAGGGGGGGGGTTGTAAGATTGTAATTATATACTGAAAAGATCAGAATTCATAATTCATTCTGTAGAAAAGGTAAGGCTACAGATGGCTTTGCAAAAAAAAAAAAAAAACCAGAACTCATAATCACAGCAATGAATGAAGAGCCAGTGAGTAGACCAGTTCTTCAAATTTCTCTGCACAAAGAGAGATCACCCAAAAATACTTCAGCAATTGCTCCTTGCAAGGAGACTACAGCCTCCAGTGGGTTTTAAGCACTGGGAAATGAGGGAATAGTGATCTTGCTGAAACCTTGGAAGGCAGCTTTAAAAGGAAATTAAGTTTTTTTTTCTAATCCCATTTAGAAATAGCTTATTAACTATCTTTCAGTTATTAGAAACCTTTGGAGAGAAAGTCTGAAAATACTGGATGAGTGTGCCTTCAATCCTTAATTTTTAAAAAAACCTACAAACTTAACAACTTAAAAAAATAAAGAGCAAAAGTTAATTAAGACTGATTTTAGAAAGTTATAAATGGTTCCAGATAAATTTGAAATAAGATTTTGGAATTACTGGTAGCTGTAAAGAATTCTTTCTATAGGAAAGTCAAATTGTTGGTAAACTTTTAAAAACTGGATACTAAACTTTTCAACTAAATTTGAACTAATAAACTTGACTAATAATTACAGAATGGTGCAAAAATTTCTAACATTGGAAATATTGAAGGGCATTTTTGAAAAGTGGAGTCAGAGGTTAATATTAACAATGTGAACAGAAATATCTGCCTCTAGGAACAGACTGTGTCTAAAGAATATTATGGAAGAGGAATAAGTTTTACCTCACAAAACAGAATGAGCTGAATGTGGATTTACAAATGACAGATTACAAGAATAAAATGGAAGTGACATGGAAAAAGAGTTATACTGGACATAAAGAAGAGATGGGCTGTTTTAGTTGTTAAAAAGGACATACAAACAATAAAATAAGAGAGTAACCTGGATAATTTTTCTACATTGGACTTAAAAAAGAATCATTAAAGTTTTGAATAAACTCATGAGAAGAGACAAAAAAGAAATGAAATCAAGTTCCATGGCACTATCTGAATGGATTAAAAATTAGGATCATTAGAAATAAAAGAAATGAATATAAAGTTTGTTTATTTATTTATAATTTATTTAACCATATTATTTTTGGTAATTCTTAATGGACTTTTGCTGACACCATGACTGAAATTAGAAAGCTTGATGGATTTGTTTATAAAGAAATTGGGTGTGGCAAAAAAACAGATTATTTGTTGTGATTTAAAAGAAGGTGAAAAGACACTAAAATTGTTATCATTTGTGATGAAGGTTGGTAGTCGCTTCTATTTCTTTTTACTATTTCTTTTTCTTTACAGCTTTTCTTTTTTGCATTTGCATATTTTATTCTTTATGTGTTTATACTTGCATTAGTTTTTACTATTGCAATTAAAATTAATTGAAAAATCATTATAATTCATAATCTACCTTCCTTCCTTCCTCCTCCCACCCCCCTTGTCTTTTACTCTGTGAATTCTTAATAAACCTTTTTTTTAAAAACTCTAGTGGGTCATTTTTCTTCCCAATAAAACTCAAATTACATAAACTCATTATTTTGAAATAAAGTCATTTAATCACATCTGGCATCACTTTCATCATAATCTTCCAATTTTACATATTTAAATTCTATAGAAAATAGTCCCCCCCCCCCAAAGCAATTTTATAGGTCCCACTTTTGGACATTGTACCTTACTGCAGGCCAGGTGAAGAGCTGTGTTCTTGTTGACATCCAGCACAGTTAGGTCTGCTTTTGCTCTGTACAGCAGGAACTCTGAAAATTGTGGAAACGCAACATGAAAAATTGTGCCTATACTTATTTAAAAGATTCTTATAAGCCATTTACCCCAAAGTTATAGAAGCCAACTTCCAACATTAAAATAGCAAATGAGAAAAAATGAAAAAGCAGGGCAGCTTAATCCAAAATATGAAGACAGATAACTTCTATATCACTAGATTGATGTCACCGTCCTCCAAAATAATTTGGCTTTTGCCAGAAGGGGAATCATACTGGAGAAGACATTTCAAATTCCACTATCAAGACAGAAAGGTGAACCAGTTAAACTCTGAATCTCAAGATATAGAGAGACAACGCACTGGCTTGTGACATTTCTTTTTGCCCTTATCTTTTTCTGTTCACCCTCAAATAACATTAAACCATTCCACAATTCTAACCTTTACATGTTACAAAATGTGATGGCGGAAGGTTGTCTCAAAGGTGCTTTTTCAAAAGACAAACGGACTATGTTTTTTCCCTTGAGGAAGAAGACATTTTGCTTCTCATCCAAGACACAGTCCAGCTGCCTTTTGAAAAGCGCCTTTGAGACAACCATGGCTTGGATGACTGAGAATCTCCATAGACCTTCATAACGGTAGTTTGCCTGAAACCTGTTTGCGAATGATTTGCATAATTAGGCCACTCCAAAATTGTAAAGAGATAGTTAAGAGATTTCTTAAGAATAACTAGGAGTGGACTTTAAGTAGCAGTTAGCTCCTCTGCTCTCAACCATCCTCTAGGTTGGAAGGAATCCTGTACTCAAATAACCAGAGACCCTTCAGCTGGCCTTCTTGCTTCCCCCTGCAAGCCAAAGCAGGCTTGGGTCTGGAGCAGCGGTCCCCAATCTTTCTGGCTTTGTGAACTTTGGCACTGGTGGCGGGGAACGAAGAGGGAATCTTTCCATGCAAGCAGCGGATAAGTGCACTCACACATACAGATCCATTTTGCGCAAGCAACAGGCATGCAAGTGGAGCTGTGCGTGTGTACATGTTTGCCCGCTTGCACAATCTGGTTTTGAATGGACCACAGCCCGTTGGTTGGGGACCCCTGGTCTAGAGCGAGGCAAAGTGTAGCTATTCATATTATGTCACAGATGTTGGAAGAAAGCAGCATATTGTTGCTATTTCTGGATGATGGGAGAAAAAAAATTGATCTCGGGCACAAAAATATCATGCAAAATTCACGGAAGTGCTCACATGAGCACAACTATTGCTCCTAATTCTTCCCTTGGAGGATGATAGACAGAAAGATGACTACCCTTCAGTAGACTAAGAAGGAAAACGTAATTTGCAAATAAATACAGAAAGCTATTCCCAAATCCAAGAGAACATCTACAATATTTAGATCTTTACAAAACAAATTAGTCAAATGTCTATGGAGATTCTCCATCATGGTTGTCCCACAGGTGCTTTTTCAAGAGGCAACTGGACTTTCTGGTACCTCTTTGACGATGTTTCGCTTCTCATCCAAGATGCTTCTTCAGCTCAGTACGAGTTGGATGAGAAGCGAAACATCGTCAAAGAAAAACCAGAAAATCCAGTTGCCTCTTGAAAAAAGCACCTTTGGGACAATTAGTCAATATATATTGTCAGAAGTGATCTTAGCAGGAAACTGAACCAGGCAGTATCGGATCTATGCTGGACCAAGAGAAGACTTCAGAGATATATACCTATTTTTATGGATTCTCTTAAGCTGATATGATAGGATGGGTTGGGGAAGAACGAAGAAGAGAAAAGCTTAAATACAGGAGATGGCACCACTTACCAACTGCTGCCGTCTGGCCATTTTCAGCAGCCATCATAAGAGGGGTCCTCCCCAATTGGTCAGTTCCATCTACCTCAGCCTGGTGTTGCAAAAGCAATTGTAAACCATGGATGTTGTCTGCAAAGGCAGCAGCGTGAAGGGGGGTCCTTGGAAGAAGAGGAAAGAATGGACTTGACATGCATTCAAAAAGGACTCTGTTTTTTAGATGCACAATTGTAAAATCATACAGCATTGTTTTTAGTTTTTAAATTTTTATTCCGCACACTTCATTTATTTCGGCATTTTAAAGACGCAGACGCATTCCTACAACGTGTTTTTATATCATTCAATGTCTTTAGAAGCTTGGTAGTTTCTCACTGGATGATCTCTCAACTCTATATCTTTAGAAGGAGCATAGTATCCACACTGAAAGAAAACATTCTGTGTATCTTCTCTCTCTTGCCCAATAGTGCATAGCAAAACCCAAATTAAAGCTCACTCTCAATTGCCACACCCCAATGAAACTTAACTGAATACTGATTAAAGAGGTAGAAAAACAAGAATAAGAATAAATGGCAGGACATAAATTCATTTACTATAGATTGCCACATTGCTATTGACACCAAACATGCATTTCCCATAATAAATACACACACATGTTGAGAAACTGATCGTAAACTTGAATGTAGGTCCCTTGAACAACAATTAGTAGCAATAGGGCAGTTATGGCGAACCTATGGCACGCGTGCCACAGGTGGCACGTGGAGCCATTTGTCAGGGCACGCGAGGCGCTGCCCTGTCAGCTGGCCAGCGCACATGCGCGCGCTGGCCATCTGAGTTCACCCTTTTTTAAAGCCATTTTTCGCCCTCCCCAGGCTCCAGAGGCTTTATAGGAGCCTGGGGAGGGCGAAAAGAGCCTTCCCTGCCCCCCCCGGAGGTCCTCAGGAGGCTTCATGAGCTTCCCTGAAGCCTCTGGAGCGCAAAAAACCGGCCCTACGGGCAAACCAGAAATTCAGGAACGGACTTCCAGTTTGCTCGGAGGATCGTTTTGACTGCTCCGGAGGCTTCAGGGAAGCTTCTTGAAGGCGCTGAAGCCTTCGGAGCGCTTAAAATGACCCTCTGAGCAAACCAGAAGTGACTTCCGGTTTGCTCGGAGGGTCGTTTTGAGCGCTCCGGAGGCTTCAGGGAAGCCTCCTGAAGGTCCCTGAAGCCTCCGGAGGGCTTCCGGGGAGGCGGGGGAGGCTGTTTTCGCCCTCCCCATGCTCCTATAAAGCCTCTGGAGCCTGGGGTGAAAAAAGCATGCAAAAATGGGGGGGTCGCTCCTGTAGTGCACGCATGCGCACTGGGGGGGTCACACATTGCATTATGGGTGTGGCACGCCTGCACATGACCCTCCTGCGCTCCCCCCACTTATGGCACGTGAGCCAAAAAAGGTTCGCCATCGCTGCAATAGGGTTTTTTAAAGCACTATTTGAAAGTGCAAGGCCAGGGTTGACAAGTGAAATACCTGCCGGACTCCCAATAATTGCCTGATTTCCAACTTGTGAGATTTCAATAAATTAAGGGAGTGTAAAGGCAATCACAGAGGATTTTGTGAGCAGGTCAAATCCTGGAAAAAATGAGTGATCCCTGCCACTCACATATAAGGATGCTAGAGGATATCAGATCGAAATCCATTTGTCTTGCCTTATTTGAAACACACAATGGCGATTCAGATTTAAGCTGCCTTGAATTTCAGATCCTACAACTTCATGGAGCCTGGGTATTTGGGCTATGTAAGACAGAAACTATAGGAGTTAAGGCACCAAAATTCATGCTGCTGAATTTCTTTAGCCTCTTTGGTGTAACTTGAAGGGATATCTCCCATTTCAAATGATGGTCCGATCAATGATACCGAGTAATATAACTAGTGCCTTCACCAAGAACAGGAAGACACAATCACTTACCTTCCTTTGGCATCTCTGCTATTAACAATCTTGGCACCCAATGCTTCAACAAGCATCTCAGCAGTGCCATCCTGGTTGTTAATTCTGGAGAAGAAAGAAAGTGTGAGAAGCAAGCAAGCATCGGTTGGTTTTATTTATTTCAGGGTGACAAAACAAGTAGAACGGCATTTCAAAACCTCTCTACTGAATCTGGGTTTCAGAGGTCCAAAACAGATAGGGAAAATTCCCACCAGTCAAGATGCTCCACATTTTGGATAATTCCTTCAAGTAAACACACTACTAACTTTAATGATACGTTATCTTTCTTTTTGGGTGGGAAAAAAGAGTAAAAGCTAAGGAGTAAGCCACCAGAGGGATCTGCTGTTCAGTCCTGCCCAGCAACTCCCTGTTGAATTTGTAGGTTTTGGTAAGAAAACGATGCCAATGCTTTGCTAGTGATGTGAAATAAGTATTCCAAAAATAAGCTAATTCTAGAAATAAGCTAAGTTGTAGGCTCCAAAATATAGGCAGTCCTCAACTAATTACTTCATTTAGGATCAGAATTTCCACTGCTATTGAAGGCAGCTGTTATATGAGTCACACTCAAATTTTACAATCTATTTTCTGCCACAGTTGTTATCACTGCAATTACTAAGTGAATCATGCAATTGTTAAGGGAACCTGGCTTTCCCCAATTGTATTGCTTATGGGGAAGCCAGCTGGGAAGGTTGCAAGTGGAAATTACATGACCCTGGGATTTGGCAACCACTGTAAAATATATGCCAGCAAGCGCCCAAATTTTGATCATGTGTCTGCGAGGATGCTTCAATGGTCGTAAGTGTGAGGAGTGGTTTTCAGTCACTATTTTTGACGCAGTTGTAACTTCAAAAAATCACTAAATAAATGGTGATAAGTCAAATACATGTAGTTCTCAACTTACAGCATTTCATTTAGTGACTGTTTTGAAGTTACAACGGCATTGAACAAAATCATTGATGACCGTTTTTCACACTTAGGACTCAACACCCGCATGGTCACATGATCAAAATTCAGATGCTTGGCAACTGGTTTATATTTATGACGGTTGCAGAGTCCTCCTTTTGCAACCTTCTGACAAGCAAAGTCTACGGGGAAGCCAGGTTCACTTAATAACCGTGTTACTAATTTATCTGCAGTGGTTCACTTAACTGTCTCAGCAACAAAAATGTACTGTCTGTATTTTTTCCTAATACTGGATGGACTAAAATTTCCAGCTTCTGGCTATACTAGCTACTGGAATAGATTGGAACTGTAGCTAGCAGCATATGCATACCCAGATTAGAAAATGCAGATAGCATTTCTACTGAATATAAAATTACAAAAAACACAGTAGGGCTATCATTAATAGGCAAGAAATCACTTATTTCCTAGAAAGCAAAATGGTAATTGTTCCTTTATCTATTGTATTCTTTTTGGGGGACAAATGCATTTCTTGTGATAGGTCTGGGCTGCATGTAATAGCTAATTTATTTTTAATACTTCCACTGTAGTCCACTTGACACCAAGAGAAAAGAGAGCTCATATTTGAAGCTGGCATTTTGCTTTGCAGAATTCATTCTGCTATCTGCAAATTATAAAATCTTAAAAATTTAAAAGTCCGGGGAGATCTCAAGAGAGGTGTACTCTGGCATAAGGGTTATCCAAAGCAGGGTTAAGGTTAACCCTACTTGAAAAGCAAAATCCACATTTCATTTTGCTTGGAATAGCTTATCCCTAATGCATTTGTACAAACACACACTTCATTCTCCATGACTTACACTGCACAGTGCAATGGAGTAAAGGGGTTTCCTTCTAGGTATGCAAATGGATTGTGTTCAAGTAACAATTCAAGACAATCTTCATGCCCTGGAAAGAGAGAAGGGAATTTATTAGATCACCTTCTAATCCCATGGCATTTTTATAGACAAAATCAAGGGTATGACAGGCAAAATCATTGTATGAGCTGTTTTTTAAACCTTTCAGATGTTTAGGCAGCTTTAACGCAGGCTGAAATTGGATGTTTAATAGCCACACTCTTTTTGAGTCTTGATTTAAATGAGCCAGTCTGTAACAAAGGCCGTGTTTGCGTACCGTAACAGGAAAAAATGGCTCAATGAATTCAAGTTTGAATGCAAGACATGCACGCAAAAACACACAGGCTCGTTCATGAAGCACTGTTCCTTCTTCCACCTAAGCATTACAATAATCAGGAACTTGACACTTCAACACCATTCAACTCAGAATTATAGGGAAGTGCTTTTAAATGGCCGGGTAGGATTAGAAGTCAGATTGTAATTGAAGTTTAGAGTTGCCTTATGAGTCCTGGCTTCTTTGCAAGCATTTAGCCATACCGGCTATTTAAACGACACTGAAATGGAGAAATCAATATTGTTGGATTTGTTCACATAGGGTAGCTGCATGCCTCCCCCCCCCCCCTTTCTTTATTAAGGCAAGATTTAACATGATATACAAATCCTGAAAAAGAAAAGTTCAAAGAAAAGGTAAGATACCTTTCAGAACAGTACCCCAGAACAAGAATTCCCCCCCCCCAAATTGAAGTAAGTAAATACAAATGATTCAAAATCAGTACATGAATCCCATGATTTATTGCAATAAAATAAAGTTCCTGATCATAATAAAACAACTACTGCTATTCCCTCACAAGAATGTTATGTTTTCAAAGGACCCATAGAGTCTCCGGAGATATTTATCAGATGATCCACAATGAGAAATCAGTGGTAGCAGATATGTTTGCCAGAAAGACAATTACCCACCACCACTGAATTCTCCTGCAATGAAACAGCTGAAAAGATAAGGATACTGAAGAGGAGCAGTCTTCAATTTTCGTCCACTAAAGCCAGTATGAACAAGATACAATCTAGAACTGTGATGGCGAACCTATGGCACGAGTGCTGGAAGTGGTATGCAGAGCCCTCTCTCCGGGCACGCGAGCCATCACCTGTTGCTCTTCTGGGTTCTGGTGCACTGGCCAGGTGGTCTCCACGTGTACGAGAGCGCCGGAAACCAGAAAAGCAGTCGCCCAGTGCGCATGCCTGGAAGATTATCTTCTGGTTTCCGGCGCATGCATGCGCACTGGCCAGTTGATCTGCCCTCGCACACGTGCGCCAGAAACCAGAAGACCAGGTGGCCAGTGCACGTGCGCACACCGGAAACTGGAAGATCATCTTCCCAGCACGCACATGGGCACCGGACGGCTGCTCTTCTGGTTTCTGGTGCATTCACCAACACTGATCTAGAACAAGAGAGGACAAACTATTCTATCCGCCATATGTGACCCACAGGATTCCTTTTGGGCCTGAGAGCAGATTTTAAGTAGGATTTTGGGAAGGCTTTGGAACTCTCTATTTTGCCCACCAAAATCCCCCCTGTAGGCAGAAAATGTGGACACCAACCCTGATGGCAATCTCCTATACAACACACAGCACCTGGGAATCCAATGAAATGAAACTGCACTTTCCAGCCATAAAATATTTGCCACAAGTGATCTAAAGGATCTTGACGGATGACTTGGAGAAGGAAAGGTCTGTCCTACAATCTAGTGACCCACTGAATCTGCTGGAGACGTAATCGCCTTTCAGGTAAATCGGCTGCATAAATTGTTGAACATCCACAGTTTTAGCCATCACAGCCTTCTGCCTGCAACCATCATGTCATATTATAGTAATCGACTTTGCTCAGTGTTGTAGCAGTGATTTAACAGGACAGGTATGGTAGTCTCTCCCCGGGACAAGAAAATAATGAAGGAAGGTGTGCATGAATCTCTACATTCTTACCACTGTATGAAGCCCAGTGCATTGGTGAATAGCCACTATAGTCCACTACAGAGTCCAGAGGGTCAGTAGAGAGCGCTGCCTGCAGCAAGGTCCTCAGGATTTCAGAATGCCCACACACCGAGGCAAAATGAATCGGGGTCCGGCCCTTGAAATCCCGACACAATACAAAGGCATCATGGTCCAGCAGGGCTGCAAGGCAGTCTTCACAGCCAGTAACAGCCTACAAAAAAAGAACAGCAAGCAATGGGGAAAAAAAGTCTTTATCTCAAATGGAAATAAGTCTTGCAAAGCAGGCACTCGAAATATTCTATTTATTCAATAATAATACCAAGTTGTTATTTTAATCATTCGATTCTATCTGACTCTTTATAGGTAAGTGCTGCCCATGCTACCCTGTCAAGCATGGCTTTTTTCAGTTGTTGGAAATTCATCTTTGTATCAGTGTTGATGTTATCAAGCCAGCATGCTCTTTGCTTCCTCCTTCTTGTTTCACTAACCATTCTTAGCATCATTAACTTCTCCAATGAATTTGCACTCATGACATGGTCAAAGTAAACCAATCTTGCAATCCAAGTACCATGTAATAATAACAACAATAAATCTTGCACTAGAAACTTTTATTTTCGCATTAAAAATGATGCTGCTCGAACTAGCATTTCTTTTGCCTAAATATTCCTTTCCAGCACAAGCACGTTTACAGTATTCATACTTGCTTAACAACCTTAACTGGGATTGGAAACTCCACCATTAAACAAAGCAATGGCTACTGTAAGTAGGAAAACACATGACCGCAACTGTTCTTTCTGGCACAAGAGACAAGATTACTCTTGTTGTTTCACACATTTGATTCTTGTTTGTTTCTAACCACCACCACCATCCCGCCCTTTGGAATGCCTGCTTCCAGTCTTGCACACATCAAAAGCAATGCGATTGTGACACTGCTGAGGCTAGGAGCCATGGATGCAGTATGCAACCCACTCGTGCTCTTGAAATCCCTTTTGCTCCAGTCGCTCCACTTCGTCACAAGAGAAAGGGGAGGCAAAAAAAAAAAAAGCAAGCTATTTTGGTAGACCATCTCTCCTTTGTCTGACCCTTTTTTTGCTGCCAGTGTGACTGCACTATTTTTGATGGATAGAAGTTTATTCTCTTGAAATCTGTTTCAAGAAGAGATTTGTCTCCAATCTCTCTGCTCTGCAAGAAGGGAATAAAGGAGAAAAAACACACAGGTCAGATACAGGACTACCTGCACTGACTATCATGGCAGTTGCACGACTGAAGGATGCTGCAAAGGTTACAAATGGTCCGTGAAGCTTTTCCCCCCCAGCAATGTTGTAACTTTGGTCACAGAACAAATGGTGGGGAAGTGAGGAATACCTGTAAAGTACACCAAATTCAAAGCACACTCTGGAATCAATGGCAAGTGCGACAATTCAAAGATGAGGAACAGACAACGATCTTATTCACTATGCTCCAATTGGCTTAAAGTGTGGAACACTTAAATGTTTAATTTTCCACATCCAAAACTGCAAGACTATTTCAGTATCTTGTTATTTCAATTCAATATAGAGCTATTCCTCCACTTACCCCTCGGTGCAGTGCGGTCCTGCCTCTTCTGTCTGCTGCATCCACTGTGGATCCCTTCTCTAGTAAGAGATGGACACAATCTACATGGCCATTCATGATTGCCAACATCAATGGGGTCCTGTGAGAAAATCAGAAATAAGTCAGCCACCTACTGATGTACTAATTTGGCTTATCCCTAATTTAGAAAAATAAGTGTTCTCTTTATGAAGGGCAGAATGGACGGAGAGTACCCCAGGTGTTAAAATAAGAGGGAAACTCAAAAATAAAAAGTCTTTAATTCCAAGAAGTTTCTACAAAACAATTACAGTTTCATTAATCTGTTCTGATTACCCCTGAGGGCTGAAAAATGAGGTTACGGTCATACTTTTAAAAAATAATAATAATCTGAGGACTGGCAAACATCACGCCAGGGGACTGTAATTCAGAAAGCGTGTGGTAGTACGACTAAACTCAATTTGACATCATATATTTAATTCTGATTAAAATGGAATTAAATACTATTGCTATGGTTACTCTCCCTTTTTTAGTAGTCATGTTAAAATTGTAAGAATTCTACAAATTTAAATCGAGCATTCTTATTCAACGTGCCACGTAGAAATCAAGGTCAAAGTGAGTTAAGAGCTTCTAGGTCAGTGATTGCGAACCTTTTCGGCACTGAGTGTCCAAACTGGAAGACATGTGCATGTGCATGAGCACCGGAAACCCGAAGACAAGCTGGCCAGTGCACGCATGCCTGTTTTTTGGTAGGTTTGGGGTGGTTTGGGGGCAAAAAAGGGCCCTGGAAATGGTCTGGAAAACGGCCTGTTTTTTGAACCAGAAGAGCAGCTGGCGATGGCATGAATGCCCACACAGAGGGCTCTGTGTGCCACGTCTGGCACACGTGCCATAGGTTACCATCACGTTTCTAGGTGCTATTGCCATTTTTAGAAAAGAAGAAAAAGTAGCAAAAATGAAAAAGCCGTTTGGGTGGAATATACTGAGAAAGCTTCTAGCTGTAGCTTTGCATGCAAGAAAGCTTATTTCAGTGCACCTTCATCTATAGCAGCGGTTCTCAAATAGTGGGGCACGCCCCCCTGGGGGCGCGCGAGGCTCCGTAAAGGGGGGCGCGAAGGCTCCCTTTCCATCTGGGTGCAACGGCGGCGGCGTGGGCGAGGCATAATATATCCCGGCTTGAAGTGGCAGCGCTGGGGACTGCTCAGAGACTCATCAGAGCCGCGGGCTGGAGCTGTGCAAGAAGCCTGTTCGGGCGGGGGTGGGAGGGAGGGAAGCATGGCTGTCCCAGGCTTCCCTCCCTCCCCCCCCCCCCAGCCCAAGCAGACTTTTTGCACAGCTCCAGCCCGTGGCTCTGATGAGTCTCTGAGCAGTCCCCAGCGCTGCCACTTCAAGCCGGGATATATTCTGCCATGCCCTCGGCGGCGTCTTTATGCAGGTAGCTCGCCTCCCCGCCAGCAGCTCCACCGCCAACATTCCGTCTGGAAGCGGAAGCGCAACAGCCGCTGTTGGGGAAGGGACAAAGGGGCGGCGGTCGCCCGATCTTGCCACCGCCACCCCTTCGCCCCTGGTAACGGCGACTGTTGTGCTGCTGCTTCCAGCTGGGATGCTGGAGGAGCTGCTGGCAGGGAGGGAGGGAAGAAAGGGAGGAGGGAGTAAGGATAGACAAGCAAGAGGGAAAGAGGAAAGAAGGCAAGCAGGCAGGAAGGAGGCAGAAGGAAGGAGGGAAGAATGGAACTGGAAGGGAGGCAGGGAAGGAGGGAGGGAGAAAGGAAGGATAGGAGGATAGGGAAAGAGGAAAGAAGGCAGGCAGGAAGGGGGAAAGAGGAAGGAGGGAACTGGAAGGGAGGCAGGAAGGAAGGGAAGGAGGAAGGGAGGGTGGAAGGAAGGATAGACAAGTAAGAGGGAAAGAGGAAAGAAAGCATGTGACTACGGTGGGAGACGAGGAAAGACTGGTGTGCTATGTTATGCAGAGGTGTACTTATAACAATTTTATAGACAAATTATACTATTTACAGTCGCGCGGGGGGGGGGGGGGGGGCGAAATGTTTTCTTCTTCCTAGGGGGGGCATGACAGAAAATAATTGAGAAGCACTGATCTATAGAAACAAGGTTCCCAGTTCTAAGGATTTTTTCATTACAGATAGCAAGTAGAAGGAAAGGAGTTTGCATTTAAAAATGATGATTAGCAGAACAAACCAACCCCAAAACTCTAAAAAAGAAAAAGCTGCACATATTTGAATTCATTACGACGCCTCCTTGTAGATCAAACAGAAGGACATGGCTTAAGATTACCTCTATCATCTGCTCATATAATTTTCACTGAAATTTATTCTTCCCTGAGATTTTCAGAAAGCTAAACATTCTTTTGGCCATTGTTTAAACATCCTTCTGGTGCTCCAATGCATTTAGTTTAGTACCCTGTACACTCGAATCTTTTTGAAAGGCTGTAAAAACAGATGTTTAACTTCTACAATTTGGAGTTAGGCTTGGGGCCAGGTTTGTACAGAGCTACTTTTGAGGTTTTAATGATGTTCTATTTGTAGATAGATGATAGATAGATAGATAGATAGATAGATAGATAGATAGATAGATAGATAGATAAATAGATAGATAGATAGATAGATAGATAGGTCTAAGTAAGTACAAAAGAAATATTTTAATTTATTCAGAATATTTTGTATGCCATCTGCTCCTTAAAGAAATACAATTTTAAAATAGATTTTGTGAAAATGATTAAAACAACAAAACAGGACATTTTAAAATAATTAGAAAATAGAACTCGTAAAATAAAATAAAGCAAGTAAATTTAATAATACATTAATAATAAATTAATGGTAAAATGGAAAAGTCTGCTAACAGTTTTTGTCATAGCATATGGGCCCCATCGTGGAGATAGAAAATTATATTATAAAGATCTGATGTCTCTATGGGAGGATGCACAAAAGCTGCCTCGGTGATCACAGTGTGTTGAGCAGGCTGTATAAGAGGAGGCAGCCATATCAGTTTTTTGGTCTTTGACCACATAAAACATACTCCCTTGCAGAAACTTTGAATTAATTACTGGAAATTGTTTGAATATAAAGGCATCACTGACTTCCTGTGCTCTGTATTCTGGACCAGATGAAATTTCTTGAATAGCTTGAAGGGTTGGTTCCATAAAAACCATATCATAATAATGAACCACTGGGGTTTACCTAAGCACATAAATCACCAAAGCCACCTGTCTCCCCTCTAAGAAAGGGAATTTAAAAAAAATATTCTCCTTTTCACTGATGCTTCTTGACTCCCCAATTTCAATCCTGGATTTAGAAAGACTTGCCAACTGCAAACCAAATCTTTAAGGGAAAATGTATCTCAGGTGGTTCTCCCTCAATGTAGAAGCTCAATCCCAAATAAGTAAGAACTCTCTCTTGTCTGTACTGGGGTTCATCTGCCTCTCCAGCCCTTTATTGCCCAGACACATTCAGAGCCCAGCTGGCAGTACATGCAGTCCTGCTTCGGATTTGTATAGTAAACTGGAATTTGTAAGGAACAAGCCCATTCCAGTTTGCCACTGGAATGACTTAGAGGCCAAATAAATACATATAACATCTTCTTCCTTCCTTCCTTCCTTCCTTCCTTCCTTCCTTCCTCCTCCCTTCCTCCCCCTCCTTCTATATATAAAAATGGCTGTGGGTGTGTGTGTTCCAGCATAACTCTAGAATGCCTCAAGCAATTTGAACCAAACTTGGTACACAGATGACTTACTCTCTGGAAACAAATACTGTGGGGGTAAGACACTCCTAAAACCCCTTGGGTGTGTGTGTTCTGTTAAAATACAGTCTGTTGTACCTTAAAATGACTTCTACTGTACTGCCATAAAATGGCTTCTACTGTGCAGTGCAGTGGAGTTACCGTTTCACAGTACTCCACAAGGGGGCTCCCTCTGGTAAGGGGGAAAATCAAACATTAGAAATTATATTTGGTCCAGACATTTTCCCACTATAAATAAATACCTGGGTAACGCCGGGTTATCGGCTAGTATATATATATAAAAACAGCTGGAGACTTACTGTCCATGGATGTCCATGACATCAGTGATGTCGACTCTCTCCCCACTATCAATGAGAAGATGCAGGGAATCTGTGTTCCCATAGGCAGCTGTAAGAAATAAAATGATAATGAACAGGATTTCCTGCTTCTTAATAACTGTCGTTTCTTTAAAGACCCAGTGGATGCCCCAAGTCTGTTTTGCAAGAGCAACTAAGAGAAGGAATTCCAGCATCTCAACAGGAAATAAGACGTGCTCATACCAGCAGCATGGAGGGGTGTCCACTTCTTCTTTTTCTCCTTCACAAGAGCAGAAGCACCATGGCTGGTGAGCACCTCCACGCACTCCGTAGAGCCCCTCTCCGTGGCAAGATACAAAGCCGTCCGCCCTTTGTGGTCCCGCACATCCAGGTTCACCAGGGTTTCGGCAAGCGTCTTCAGGGCTTCACAGTGACCATTATAGGCCTGAAAGCACAATCAACAGGCAGATTGATTTAGGGATCAAGAGAGATTTAATGTAATGATGCAGACCTGCAGCTTAAGTCCACTTTCCTCACCGAAGCAAATGAAACATTGGCATTCAAATGGTAATTAGTGTAATTAAATTTGACCCAACTGTACCCAATATGGCTTTATAATAATGAGACTTACAGCTAAGTGCAAAGGGCTAACTGGAATGGTGCTTTCCACATCGTCCAGGCAGTTAAACGACATTTCCAGGAGCTGAAATGAAAAAGCTTGGAATCTAATTCCAACCATACAAACACTTCAACAATCTAATTCTTGTAACCCCTGAGATTTATTTATTTAGCATATGGGAAGAACCTCTGTGAATAATGACTAGAGAACATCTATCATTTCACCTAGTCTAGGAATTATACAGTATGTGTGTTAGATACTTGTTCTAACTACAGTGGTTTCCACCAAGGTCCTCTGTTCCGGTGGGAACAGAGGTTTAATCCTATTGGTCGAAGGGTCTGACAGCTCCCTATAAAAGGGCTGCTGTCAGACTCAACCTTCGCTGGATTGTTCTCACTTGTACTTAATAAAGAGCTGTTGTTACCGTTAAGCCTGTGTGTGCCTATCCATTATCCAACCCAACAATGTGTTCCCCAAAATTTACCGTATTTTTCAGATTATAAGACGCACCTGAATATAAGACGCACCTAAATTTAGAAGAGGAAAACAACAACAACAAAAGTTTAGAGCCTCCGTGCGCCCAAATTCTCAGCCCTTTTTTGAGGCCTTTTTTCTGTCCTTTTCCAGCCTTTTTTCTATCCATTTTGGGGCTTTTTTTCAGCCCTTTTTAGAGGCCTTTTTGGCCCATTTTTGAGGCTTTTGTGGGACCATTTGGGGGGCTTTTTTGGCCCATTTTTGGAGACTTTTTTGGCCATTTTTTGAGGCTTTTCTCGGTTCATTTTCTAGGCTTTTGGGGCCCATTTTCAAACTTTTCTTGGCCCATTTTGAGGCTTTTTTGGCCCCATTTTTTAGGCTTTTTTGGCCCATTTTTGTGAAACTTTTTTGGCCAATTTTTGAGGCTTTTCTTGGTTCATTTTCTAGGCTTTTGGGCCCGTTTTCAAAGCTTTTCTTGGCCCATTTTGAGGCTTTTCTTGGCCCATTTTTGAGACTTACTTTGGCCCATTTTTTCAAAAACAAATGGGCTGAAAAAAAAGCCTCAAAAATGGGCTGAAAAAAGCCTTCAAAAACGGGCCAAAAAAACTTTGAAAATGGACTGAAAAAAAAGCCCCCAAAATTGGCTGAAAAGGCCCAAAAAATGGCTGGTGGGGCTTCGGCAATATTTGGTCTATAAGATGCACAGACCTTTTCACCCCCTTTTGGGAGACAAAAAAGTTGTCATAGTCCAAAAAATACAGTAATTATTATTAAAATAATATGTATTAAGAAATGATGAGATAGGTTTTTAATTTAGGAGCGAGGCACAAAGCTTCTGACAACAATAAACCTGCTTCTAAGTACCTAAAATTTAATCCCAGACCATGAAAGGATTTTCCCAACGTACTTCAGTAGCACATTACAAATATATTACTTGGCTATATTTCTGAAGGCATTTTAATATATAAAACATTACTCTATAAAAATAATTGTTGCCTAAGAAAAACTAAATACAGGTAGTCCTCAACTTGCAACAGTTCATTTAGTGACCATTCGAAGTTACAATAGCATTGTAACAGTCTTGTGACCATTGTTCACACTTATGAATGTTGCAGATTCCCCATGTTTATGTGAACAAAATTCAGTTGTTTGGCCACTGGCATATATTTATGATGGTTGAAGGGTCATGTGATCACCTTTTGCAACATTCTGACAAGCAAACTGCAGGAAGTGTTTTTCCAATGCAAGTATCCACGCTGGGGCTTGCAAATGAAGATCTCTGGTGAACCAGATTTCCCTGCAGGGGTGGGGATTGCAATGTGGTAACGATCAGCAGCCAGAGGATGAATTCTGGCCCACACTGTCTTTCCAGATACAAAGGAGAGACATGAGATTGCCCACTTCCACTCCAGAATGCTGCAGGAAATAAGGTTCGTACGGTCAACTCGTGAGTGGAATGCTTGGGAATTGAGAGTTCCCAATCTAGCTCACAGCTATGATGCTGCCTCTGTGGACACAACATTTGCACAAGCCTTCTTAAGCACTTTTGGACGAAATTAATGTATATCTAAAGAGAGATTTTCTGAGAACAGGATAGGAGGATTCAACCTGGCGAGTCAACATTCTTTCTGGACCCGAAAGGGAAAATAATGGTTTTAAAAATTTAAAACTTGTATAAATAGTGTGTCAAATATACAAGATATTGGAAATGTAATCAATCCAAAGGGAACTTTTATCACTTTCGATGGACATATTAAAAAAATAAGAGTTATTGTGATCAGATGCATGTTTTAATTCAGAACATTTAAAAAATATGTGCACAATTGAAATCAGAGTTTTTTCTTCTTCTGTTGGATAAGCTGTTGGGGAAAAACAGGGGACTTTGTTTTTACATATCGTAACAGCAGCGAGACATTTGCATACATAGGGATGGAAAGATCTACAAATTCCCACAATGGAGGAATAAATGGTGGAATTAATGGAAGTGGTGAGGTGACAAAACTAATTATGAAAACATTGTCTAGCTTTGTTTCTACATGAAAACTACTTTTTGCTTGACACCAAAAGGAATGCTATAGTAATTCTGTAATTTGATTATTAGAATTATGATTACAGAAATGCTGTGGTAATAATGAATTTCAGATCAAAAGGTTAATGTACAGGTAGTCCTCGACTTAAAGCAGTTCATTTAGTGACCGTTCAAAGTTACAACAGCACTAAAACGACTGTGGCAAGGAAGGTCGTAAAATGGGACAAAAGTCACTTAACCAATGTCTCACTTAACAGAATTTTGGCCTCAGTGGTTTTAAGTCAAGGACTACCTGTATTCTATATTTATAATTGTATTAAAGAAAGTTGGGATTCCCCCCCCTTTTCTTTCTGCCCCCCTCTCCATTTATCCCTTGTACTTTGCCCTTCCCTATCTTTTTATCCTAAATTTTATGTTTTAAAAAATATTTTTTATTCTTTGTAGAAATTTAATAAAGTACAATTAAAAAAAGAAAAGGCAAAGAAAACACAAGCTATTTCAGATGAGAGGAAAGAAGAATTAAATATATTTCTTATATTTCTTTGGATGCATAGGTATGAAGAATGCTTTAGTGGCTTAACAAGCATCTTATGAAGTACTAATAATGTTACTAATTTTATAATGCTGGGAGCAAGGAAAGACAGAGAGTATCGAATATGCATACAAACAGTATAATAATGAAGGAACAGAAATGTATGCAGAAGCACATCTAAAATGAAGACCAAGAAGAGCAATAAAATACACAGCAGTGTATACATCTTTGTATTTAAAGCACAGATATAATGCTTTATCTGGAAACTGGGGGGAAAGGAGTCTATCTGCAGTCTTGGAGATTACTGTCTAGCTCATGAGAGTTTATTTAGCCACCCAAATTCTGTATCTCAACCTGACTTGTTTCTAATCTGGCCATTTCCCAATGCCCTCCAAGAAATGAACCGTATAATAGTCATCAACAGAGAAAACGATGACCCATTCAAGTGTCCACAGAGGTTTCCTCTCATTTTTAAAGTCCAATTGTCCAAGCTTCAGACTTACCAACTCAAGGTTTTGTCGGTTGCCATAGGCAGCTGCGTAATGGACAGCAGTGTATCCCTGTTTGTCTCGGAGAGAGGGGTCAGCACCATTATCCAGTAAGAACTCTAAACAACTGGAATAAATATAATTCAATGAACCCAAGCATCAGATGCATGTAAAAGTTCTAAAAATTCTGTGGAAATCCAGATTTGGTTACGGTCACTAAATCATAAAACCAGTTCACATAAACCACAGTAAAGAAGATACAGTAGCTCCTTCCATGTAATAGGGAGACATACAGCTTAACAACAACAACAACAAAAGTAGCTGTAGTCCATAGGAAGCTCCCAGGAAAGAAACTTGCATCATTACCACGCCACATATAAAACGCAAATGATTTCCTGTTTCATAACAAATTAATACTTGGTCATTTAACAAAAATCCATTGAAGAAAAAATTGAGGTGTATGTGCACACCAATTGAGCATTTATTCATTTTTTAAAAATCCCTTTAGGGTTGTTTTGTAAGCTGAGGCAGGAAAAGCAAAAGAACAGAGTTCATTTTCTACCCCTGTTTAACACCAGCTGAATGCTGAACAATGTGAGTTACTTTAATGGAATCTTGAGAAGATGCAGATTCTCTAAAATATCAACTGGGTTGCATTAAAAGTAATGTGGAGAAAAAAGATAGCCAAGGGATAACAAAGAGAGTTCGGGTGAGCTACTCACAAGATGGCCTCCTTCAGTCGTGACTCTTTCAGTGGCTCTTCATCAGTGTCATGGCTGTTTCCTGAATGAGTCTCAGCTCTGCAAGAGCAGAAAACTAGGTTAGTTTTACCAACATACAGCAGACACAGAATGTGTGTACATATTATGTACATAGTATATACATACTATCCCACTGGTGGACAACTGATTGTCCCAAGAGGCCTCGTGAGAAACTGGGACTGTTGTGGAGGGCCACTACCGCTGCCGCTGCCCCGCCCTGTCGACCCCTCTATTGCACCTATACCCCGCCCCAGACATAGCAGGCTGGATTATGGCTGCTTGCAGGCTGGATGTGGTTCATGGATCATAAATGCCCAAGTCTATATTATCCAGTAAAAACTCTGCATTTTAGAATCTTATTTACAAAAATTATTTTATAATAATCACGTATGATAATTTGTTAAAAAAAGGAATATGTACTAAATCAGGACTGATGGCAACAACAGCTTAATGGATTATTAAACTGCACACTCCACATAGATGAATCTCACCAAAAATTAACAGTTACCCAAATGAGATTAAACTAAATCCCAGGCAATGAGACAGAGCTTATCATCGCCTTCTGCCTTCCTTACAATACATGGGGAAAAGGCAGCAGTAATTTAGAGGTTGGCTTAGATTTTAGAGTTTAGAGATCGAAACATATGAACAAGTGAGACTAAAGGCATTGCACTTCAGACAGATATAAAACTGAAAACTGGAGAAGGGGAGGAGCTTCCTGGAGGATGGCGGTCGGCCTCTGAGCTCCGTGGGTTTACGGGGCTCTTTTTGACGGGCTGGGTTGCTGCCGGCCCTCTTCACGATCTGGAGGACCGGGAACCTACTCAATGACCACCCTGGCTCATTCTAGGACCCAAGCGGTCCCCCAGGGTGGTCGGACAGCAAAGGAGAACGAGAAGAATGGGCCGACCGTTCAGCCGAAGGGGTAGGCCTCCGTATGAAATCCGGCAGAGAGCCGGGAAATGGCGGCTGCCGCGCTGATATGCTCCGGGAGGTTGCAGGCGTCGGCGGCGTTGGAGTTGGCGATTTGTGAGCAGCGTCAACCAGAGGTGAGAGCAGCGACGCCCTGAGCGGCTAGCGGCGAGGGAAGCGATGGCGACCCAAGCGAGGGACGGCGGAAGGAGGAGGCGGCGGTGGTGTCCAGAGCGGCGGCGACCCGAATGGCGACCGGGGACGCCAAACATCAGATCCCCGACCCGCCGCGAGCCCCAAACTTACCGGAGGCCTAGCGAAGGCCATGTAAAGGCCGAGCTAGGCTTGAGACGCCGGAGGACGCCGGAGGACATCGGAGGCCGGCAGAAGGCCGGAGGAAAGAACAGAAGCCAGCTGGAGTGGGGCTTGGAATGACGGCTGGGAGCCGCTGTTCCCCCCCTCGCCCACCATGGACCATCTGCTAGCCCCTTACATTTTCTGATCAGTTCAACCTCCCCACATCGAGGTCTGCGGACTACTGGCTCTTATCCATCCCCCTCGTTTTGGAGCCCTGACTGTCAATCTGTCTTGGTTCCTAATGGCATATAGGCCTAACATCATCAGCACCCAGAATCGACCTCAGGCCCTGTTGAAAACTATAATCCACCACGTATCTGAAGTCTGACCTGATTCTACTGCGGGAGTCCCCCCTCTCGCAGGTATGGCCCTCCGCCCTTTCGAGGGCCCACCTTGATGACGGATTCATTAATCCAGAGAGGTGGAGGAAGCGGAGACTCAGGGGTTTTTTATGTAAATGTTTTTAACTGTTTTAGGGGGATCCAGGGTGGGGGGAAGGGTTAACCAAGCCAGGAATGGGGGCAGGGCCAGGCGAACAGGTGGGGTCGGGAGGGAAGTGAGCGGAGTGGGGGAGGGGAAGGAGAACGACGTTCCTTCAGAGGGTTCCTTTATTCCAACGGTCGTAGGAAGGGGTGGATGCGAGGACAGACGGAGATTCTGCAGTCGGTTGGGAGACCGGGGCCGCTGGACACGCCCGGTCATTTGTACCAACCCCCGCATTCTAGGTGGCCAAGACCTACAGAGCCAGGGCCTGAGGCTGATGCTGTGCAACGCAAGGTCCGTTGTCAATAAGGCCCCCCTCATTTACGATTTGATCTCAGAGGGGGAGCCGGACCTTGCAGGGATTACGGAAACCTGGCTGGGCCACGAGGGGGGCTTACCCCTCGTGGAAATGTACCCACCAGGATACCGTGCATTCCATCAGCCTCGTGCCCGGGGCAGGGGTGGTGGGGTAGCGGTAATTATACGGGAAGGTCTGGAACCGAAAGAATTCACTGTACCACAGATATCCGGGTGTGAGTCTCTTGGTGTGAGATGGGGCCCAGGGAGTCAGTTGGGTCTGCTGATTGTATACTTGGCTCCTCGCTATGCATCAGCGGCCCTGCCAGAGCTCCTCGAGATGATTGCAGGGATGGCGGTTGAAACCCCCAAGCTATTAGTTATGGGGGACTTCAACCTGCCGTCGACGGGCGAGTCATCCGAGGCGGCTCGGGAGTTCATGGCTTCCATGACAGCCATGGACCTGACCCAAATAATTCAGGGCCCCACACACAAGGGAGGCCACACGCTGGACCTTACTTTTATCTCTGGACAGTGGAAGAGTGATCTGGGAATAGGGGATTTAGTTATTGCACCCCTGTCATGGTCAGATCACTCGCTTCTCCTGCTCGACTTCCCAGGCGCTACCCCCCATCGCGGGGAGGCGGAACCAGAAGGTCCTAGATGGTTCCGCCCCAGGCGACTGATGGAACCTGATAGGTTCCAGATGGAGCTTGGGCCACTTCCTGTAGCCCTGACCCGCTCCCGGATGGAGGACCTGGTGGCCACATGGAACAATGCGGCGGCCGGGGCCTTGGACCGGGTTGCGCCTTTGTGGCCTCTCCGGTGGCAGCGAACCACCCTGGCCCCTTGGTTTACCGAGGAGCTAAGGGTGATGAAACGCCACAAGAGACGCCTAGAGAGCAGATGGAGATCCTCTCGCCCCGAATCTGACCGAACACAAGTACGAGCCTATTTACGGACCTACCTTGTGGCATTAAGGGTGGCCAAGCGTCGATACTGCGCCACTCTTATTGCGTCCGCAGAAAACCGCCCTGCTGCCCTGTTTCGGGTGACCCGCTCCCTCCTTTCACAGAGGCCGCGGGAAGCCCCCTTGCAGGGTAGAGCAGAGGAATTTGGGGAATATCTGCAGGACAAAATCGCTCAGATCCGGAGTGAATGAGTCTCCCTCAGTGATCCAGAGGAGACATCGGAGGCGAGTCTTGAGGGACCATGCTGGGAGGAGTTTGACTCCATTGCCGCCGAGGATATGGACAGGTTACGTGGGCGACTGCGGGCCACCACATGTTTATTGGACCCGTGTCCCTCCTGGCTTATACTGGCAGCCTGGGAGGTCACACGAGGCTGGCTCCTGGGACTAGTGAACGCTTCGTTGAGCGAGGGGTCCTTGCCGGCCGTTTTGAAAGAGGCGGTGGTGAGGCCCCTGCTTAAAAAGCCTTCTCTGGACCCAGCAGAGTTAGCCAATTATCGTCCCGTCTCCAACCTTCCCTTCCTAGCGAAGGTTGTAGAGAGTGTGGTGGCGCAACAGTTCCCCCGACACCTGGAGGAAATTGATTATCTAGACCCGCGCCAGTCCGGTTTCCGGCCCGGTCACAGCACGGAGACGGCTTTGGTCGCGTTGGTGGATGATCTCTGGAGGGTGAAGGATGGGGGCTGTTCCTCCATCCTAGTCCTATTAGATCTCTCAGCGGCTTTCGATACCATCGACCATGGTATCCTATTGCGTCGGCTGGAGGGGCTGGGGGTGAGGGGCACCGTACTGCGGTGGTTCTCCTCCTACCTCTCCGGTCGGACGCAATGTGTGTTGGCAGGAGAGCAGAGGTCGACCTTGAGGCCACTCATGTGTGGGGTGCCACAGGGGTCGGTCCTCTCACCTCTCCTGTTCAACACATACATGAAACCACTGGGCGAGATCATTCGAGGGTTCGGGGTTGAGTATCATCTGTATGCCGATGATACTCAGTTATACATCTCTACCCCGAACCACCCCAACGAAGCCGTCGAGGTGATGTCCCGGTGTCTGGAGGCCGTACGGGTCTGGATGGGAGACAACAGACTCAAGCTCAACCCTTCCAAGAAGGAGTGGCTGTGGTTACCGGCGCCCCGCTTCAGCCAGTGGGTTCCATCTCTGGCCATTGGGGGCGAACAACTGCTCCCCGTGGACAGGGCGCGCAATTTGGGCGTCCTCCTAGATACCCGGCTGTCGCTGGATGACCATGTGACGGCCGTGGCTAGGGGGGCGTTCCACCAGGTTCGCCTGGTGCGCCAATTGCGCCCCCTACTGGATCGGGACGCTCTTCGCACAGTCACTCATGCCCTGGTGACGTCTCGTCTGGATTACTGCAATGCTCTCTACATGGGGCTCCCCTTGAGATGCACCCGAAGGCTGCAGCTGGTCCAGAATGCAGCCGCGCGGGCGATTATGGGGAGTACTAGGTACTCCCATGTAACACCGCTCCTGCGCGAGCTGCACTGGCTACCTGTGGCTTTTCGGGTGCATTTCAAGGTGTTGATTATCACCTTTAAAGCGCTCCATGGCTCAGGACCTAGTTATTTGCGGGATCGCATCCTACCCCACACATCCCTGCGACCAATTCGCTCTCACAGAGAGGGACTCCTCCGGGTACCATCCGCTAAGCAATGCCGGCGGGCGGTGCCCAGGAGTAGGGCCTTCTCTGTGATGGGCCCAACCCTCTGGAACGACCTCCTCCCCGATATTAGAATTACTGCTGATCTCCGCTCCTTCCGTAAGAAACTCAAGACCCACCTGTTCCAATTAGCTGGCCTGGCCCAATCACAATCATAATCATAATCTAATCCCGACCTTCCTGGCCGGTATTTTAAATTCTAAACTTTGGGGTATTTTAATTGGTTTTAATTATTAGTTAATTTTAGGATCATTGTACAGACTTTTTGTTCAATCTGTTTGTCTGGGGTTTTGTATTTCTGTTGTTTATAGTGCATTTCATTTCTGTCTGTACACCGCCCCGAGTCCCCTCGGGGAGAGGGGGCGGTTTATAAATTTAATAAATTGAAATTGATTGAAATTGAAGACCTACTTTACCCTAAATAGCTCAGTAAGAATGCAGACACTGATTCCTTGATTCACAGTGTTTCTTAGGAAGAGCTTTTGTGCTGAATTGTTTCCCCAATCTTATTTTCCAGTGCCAGGAAACCAAATAAGATAATTCCATGGAAGGATTCTCTGATGAGGAAATTGAAACCAATTGTACCCAGCTAAGTCATACTCTTTCCTTTTCTTTTTCCTACCTCCTGTAAGTGTCTGAAGCAGCAGCATAATGTAAGGGGGTGCAGCCTTTACAGTCAGCTTCATTAATACTGGCTCCGGCAGTGACTAGTGTCACCGTACACTGATAGCTGCCATTCGCGGCTGCATAGTGCAAAGGAGTCCTGGATTAAAAAAAAAAAGAGGAGGAGGAAAGGGAGTATCAGATAATGTTCCTATGTGACATATAAGAAGGTTACACCAGTTCATCAACTCAATGGCAAGTTCATGTAGCAAACTGATCGGGATTAAAAGGCCACGGGGCCAGACTGAAGCAGCTACTCAACCAAGTCTAGTCAAGTAATATATTGAAGGAATAAGAAGTCTGTTCCTCTTTGTCGTTTTTAAAACTGCTCCGATACAAAAATAGCACTGCTCAATTGTAAAGTTTCATTCTCAAAGCAACCTTTAAAGATTGCTTTAAAGCCATTTTAACAGATCCAGAATTCAGTCTATGAGACGAGAGAGGCTTAAATTCCAGTCCTGCCACCTTTAAAGCAGACATTGCATCCCAGAACTGCTACCACTGAGTTACATCAGCAAACTGAAAAGAGACATTCAGTGAAGTATTGCCCAAATTCAACTACCCAACTCCCAAAAGCAGAGCATTGAGGGTCAGCCAGGTAACCTGCAAGTGAGCGCCTCGATCTCAGTAGTATTTTAACAGAACCATTTATACCTCTAAATCCATTCTCAAGGAGGCCCAGCATGTGGCTTTTAATCTTGGACATTTCTTTCTCACTCAGGGTCTCAAAGATACAGTGTTCTATATTTACCTTCCAAACTTATCTCTCCTCCTCAAGTCAGCTCCGCTGCTCAACAGCAAGTTAAGACATTCAACATTCCTGCAGAGAAGCCAAAGGGTAAAGAAGATATCTCTGAATAACGTTGTGGGTTTATTTTCCAGATGAAAGAACAGGCTGAGAATCTGCCTCAGTTCCAAACGTAGAATGTTAACCCAACAAATGCCCACCTTGTACCAGTGATGCCCAGTCTAGAAGGGAAAGGTGGGGATGGAGAAAGATGCCAGCCTTATTTCTGTTCTGACCTAGGCTTCCCAAGACCACGAAGCAAGCTCCTTGTTCCGACAAAAAACCCTTTTATTAATTTGCTGTGAATTCTGCTCATTCACATCCAGCAAAGTCTTTCAAGGGAGGATTTACAGTCACAGACCTTATCTGGCTTGGAGAGCTGATAGGCCGATATCTGCAAAACTTGGCAAGGAGTCTCGGAGAGTCACGAACCAATTAAGCAAACTAATTGTCTCCTGCATCTTTTGCTCCTCTTTTATTTCCTCTGGGAGGGGCCATTCATCGTCCACCTGTGGCCTTACTTCCAAGTCAACCCCTGTTTTTTAACTGTTCCTTTCGTCTAGCAACTCTAAGTATCCGCACACTGGGAACAGGCTCTAGCTGTTCGTCTGCCTCACTGATGTCAGACTCCGACAGCAACTGATGACTGACAGAGGGCCCTGGCTCCCTCTCTGCCTCCAACACAGAGCCCTCATCAGAGCCTTCCCCAGACTCCAAGACTGGCCCATGTTCCTCCCCAACCTCCTCACTGTCCAAATCTGCTGCCAGCTCTGCTGGCCTCTGGCAGGCCACAACAATTTCTTAGTCTTTTACTGCATGATGGAGTAATAGCGGAAGATGATGTGGGATGGAGAAATCAACCTACCTCTGCAAAAGGCAATGCTGTATTAATTACTCCATGCTAATAAAGATTAGCCTAATATTTGCTTTGATCACAGAGAATTGTCTCCACCTGACTAGAGTAGTATTCCAAGAAATGGTTATTCTCCAAGCCTATTTTTCTCCAACTGAACAGAAGTGGCCAACTGCATACAGATGGTCTTCTACAGATATTACTTGATGGTCATAAAACTGGTCACCCATGTGACTGACCCATTTTACAACCTTTTTGTTTGCAGTTGTTAAGCCAACGAAATGTTCGCTGTAGATTGGTTTTGCAGAAAATGTTGTAATTGGTAATGTTTCTGTGAGATGCTGCAAACAGCCATGAATGTGAGCCGGTGGTCAAGTGGCTGAAGTGAGGTCATGTGATGGGGAGCACAGCAGTCAGAACTTTGAAACTGGGTCTTAAGTACCCCCCAGGGGACGTTCGTCATAAGTCTGAGTGGTGGCTAAGCAACCAGTCGTTAAGTCAAGGACTACCTGAAATCTAACCGTCCTTTCTCTTAATCTAAAAATAATAAGATTGGGAATCTTTCTTTCAGAGTTATCCCAAGGAATGTCTTGCCACATTAACAGTACATTAATTGCTCACCCTCCGGAAGCAGCAGCATGGAGGCAGGTCCTCCCGAGGTTATCTGGCGTATTGATATCAAAGCCTGCAGACAGCACATGCTCGTTGCTGAGTGAGGAGACAATGCTGTACAACTGACCTGAGAATCAGAAGAAAGTGAAGGGTGACTGGGAAATGGGATTAATTTACCATGACTCATACCATGACTCATTTACCATAAAATCTTCGGTGTAAAAAAAAGTAGCCTAAAAGAAAGGTTGTGTTGATTTTAATCAGTGCCAAATGAAATAGGTAAAAGTGATTTGTTTATGTGGAGAAAATAAATGAGGATTGAATAAAAAAACAGAAATAGATTGAGAGGAAGAGGAAGATGGAAAAAAATCTAGTTGGATGGCATTTATGAGATCCTCGCGAGAGGTGGAATGTTTAAAGGGAACAAGGCAACATGAAGTAACCTACAAGGGGAAAGTGAGAATGGTTTACAGGGTTGGTAGAAATTAGATCATTTATATTTCCTTTTCTTATCTCCTACATTACATCTGGCCCTTAAATGATAAATTATACACTGGACTGTAAAAAGTATCAAGCTAGGATAAAAAAAGTGAATATTATTTAATGCCTATTTATACTTAATTTTAATTAATTTTAATAAATGCAGTTAACTCTGTACTTACTAATTTACCCCTTCCATCATACGAAACACTACAAATTTGGATGCAATTTTGCTAGGGATTTTGCTGGTCATTTGCCAAAGCTAGAGACCCTGTGGCCCCTTGAAGCCACAGGCTTACACCTTTGATTCTTGCTAAAAATGCTTCACATTTGCCAACTACTAGGTAATACATTCAGACAATTCCTCTATTTTTCAAAGCATTCACACAGTTGGCTTGCTCTGAATTCAGCCACATGTACAAAAACAACCATCTCCTTATGAACCCCCCCCCCCAGTTCAATAGAAAACTTACCTGAGGAAAGTAGCTTACGACAACAGTCTGAGAATCCAAAGAGAACAGCTAAGTGCAGAGGGAACATGTCGTGGATCCCACGCCTGAAAGAATAAAAGATCAAAACATGATAGTACACAAGGCCAAGGCTGCAAACAGAGGAGGAACAAAGTGATCTCCACCCCCACATGGGCACATTGACTTCATTTAGAGCCTTGGTGGCGCAGTGGTCAGAATGCAATATTATAGCCTAATTCTACCAGCTGGCAGCAGTTTGACCCTGACCATTTCAAGGTTGACATAGCTCTCCATTTTTCCAAGGTTGGTAAAATAAGGACCGAGATTGTTGGGGACCATATGCAGACTCTGTAAACTGCTTAGAGAGGGCTGTAAAACACTGTGAAGCGGTATATAAGTCTAAGTACTATTGCTATTTACAACTTGCATACCATCAATTCTAAACTACCATCACCCTCAACTATATGCTGGTATACTCTACTGTCAGTCAGTCAGTCACTGCTCTACTACAGAGTCCAATAATGACACATTTCAACCTGGTCGTGGCTAACTAGCAGAGTACACATTTGGCTGAACATTACTTTAAGCCAATTGTTAAGTGTGGTTTATTCTGCCCTGACGATTCTAATCAGTTAGGAGGGAAACAAGTCAGAATTCTAGATCTGTGACCTTAACATTAATTCGGATGAGAAATATGCCCTCACCTTGCAGTGTCAGCACCATTCGTCATCAAAGTACTAATTAGCAGCTCATGGCCATATCTAGCAGCAACGTGGAGGGGGGTATTGCCATATTTGTCAGCGCAGTCAATCTCACTGCCTGAGAAACAAACAGATTGCATCAATATTTTTTCTTCAATTCACTCAGAGGCAACAGGTGACTCCACTTTAGCCACCAAGAGATGAGAATGTACTTATATAGAACAGGCTTATACGATTTGTTTTTACATGGGGCTACATGAGAAACTGGATCTGCTGTGGAGGGCTGCCATCCCGTCACTGCCCTTGCCCCACCGCCCTACCCCCGATGCTGCCACCACCTCTCACACAGACGCACACCATTGTCACGGGCTGGACTGGACCACCCATGGGCCGGATGTGGTGCACAGCCCATAAAATGCCCAGGTCTGGTACAAAACTATTGACCAAGTCATAAGAGTTGGAAGTGATCATAGAGGTCACCTAATCCAACCCTCTGTTCAGTGCAGGATCCATGGAGAGTAACTGTTTAATAACTTTACATACATTTCCCTTTGTGCCTAACTTTCAGAACAATCAAAGAGAAATTAATTTGGAGGAAATCAAAGTTGCTGTAATTCAAAATGACAAAAACAAAATACTGAAAGTAACAAATACAAGTAAGTTCGAATACCTGCAGGGACTGGTAACTTTGTTAAGGCAATGAGTGTCGACAAATAAACAACTGAAATCTTGAATAGGATCCCCAAAACTTACATGATGTCTCAGTCTTGTCAGATCTCAGCCTGAGAAAACAATACTGTAAAATATTAGGATGGTTTCCTTAACAGGAAATAACTGACCACTTACCATTTTGTATAAGAATTTGAGAGCGTGTAAACCGTCCATGAATGGCAGCCATGTGCAAAGGACTCTTCCCTTCTTTACTCTGCAAACATCAAAGCTTTAGTCAGCCAACAAGGAGGTCCATTTGCTTTTAATGCCCCCAGGAATGCTTAAGTCATTTCCATTTTCCCCGTGGCTCTATTTATTCAATGCAGCACCTCTGGCCATACCTGAAAGTTCACATCAGCTCCATTATTGACAAGAAGTTCCAGGCACAGGGCTCCGTTGGTGGAGACGGCAGCAAAGTGCAGGGGGGTAAAGCCCTTTTCATTGGGCTGATTGACATTGGCGCCATAGTTGACCAGTTCATTCGCCACGGCATCCTGGCCCATGTAACAGGCAATGTGAAGTGCAGTGTTGCCAAAGGAATTTGGTTCATCAATCTGTAAGAAAACACAGGAAGGCAGCATTCGAATAGGCTGAGACGGTGTTGGGCACAGGGTTTGACCAAAGGGGATAAAAGTTCATATGCTATTGCTGTCTGACAGCCCAACCGGTTATACTCAAGCACATCTTCTCTCCAAGAAATTTTAACAGATTAACAGAGTTGGAAGGGACCTTGTAGGTCATCTAGTCCAACCCCCTGCCCAAGGAGACTCTACATCATTTGTGACAAACTGCCCCACACATCCCTTCGGCCGATTCGCTCACACAGAGAGGGACTCCTCCGGGTGCCATCCACTAGGCTGTGCCAGCGGGCGACGCCCAGAGGAAGGGCCTTCTCTGTGATGGGCCCGACCCTCTGGAATGACCTTCCCCCTGATATTAGAACAACCACGGACCTCCGCTCCTTCCGTAGGAAGCTCAAAACCCACCTGTTTAATCTAGCCGGCTTGGCCTAATTCCAGCTCTCCCACCTCAGTCTGTATTCTTAAATTTTGGTCTTAGGCTAAGTTTTTAATTTTTATAAATTTGTACAGGGGTTTAAAGTTTAATTCGATTTTAACTATATTTATGATTATTTGTAAGGTTTTTAATTTGGTACCTGTACACCACCCCGAGTCCCTTCGGGGAGAGGGGGCGGTCTAGAAATCAAATCAAATAAATAAAAATAAATAAAACGGCAGTCCAATCTCTTCTTAAACGCTTCCAGTGATGAAGCTTCTGAAGGCAAGCTGTTCTATTGGTTGATTGTTCTAACTGTCAGAAAGTTCCTCCTCATTTCTAGGTTGAATCTCTCCTTGTTCAGTTTCCAGCCATTATTCCTTGTCCAGCCTTCGGGTGCTTTGGAAAATAGCTTGATCCCCCCTCCCCCTCTCTCAAATATTGGAACAGTGCTATCATGTCTCCCTGGTCCTTCTCTTCACTAGACTAGCCATGCCCACTTCCTGTAACCTTTCTTTCCCTCTTTTTAGGAGATGTTGATAAGACAGGCTATCTTATCTTGGCAATAAGCTAACCAAAAAATAATGTTACAGATGTTAAATATTAAATTACAGAACTGTCAGGATCATGATTTACAAGAAAATACAATGGTCCAAGACAGCAGCTGTTCAGCTACAGACTGAGAGCTCTTTATCCAAGCAAAGGCAAGAGATGTTTCATAGCATTCCTCTTTTTATTCTTATCACAAGGGGATCATAAAGAAAAACATTTCTTTTTGAACATAGTCTGAAGAATAAATAGACAATATTGCCCATAATTCTCTAACTTACATAAAATAATAGAGAATTGGTTAGAGATCAAGACTTAGCACAAATTCCTGGCTAGATATATTATCTATTTCTATGGAAATAGCAGGGCCCTTAACTTCCTGGAATTCTCCAGTTTCTTTGGGATTCAAAAATAATAATTCAGAGGCTGGTAGTCACAAGCGGTTTTTAGTTCTCACTAGATGATAACCCGGCATTCTCCGGGTATTTATTTATAGGGGGAAACTGTCCGGACCAAACGTAATTTCTAATGTTGGATTTTCCCCCTTACCAGAGGGAGCCCTCTTGTGGAGTACTGTGAAGCTGTTATCATGGCAACTCCAGTGCACAGTACAGTAGAAGCCATTTTACGGCAGTACAGTAGAAGCCATTTTAAGGCACAACAGGCTGTAACTTAACAAAACACACACTCTGAAGGGTGTTAGGGGTGTCTTACTCCCACAATATTTCCAGAGAGTAAGCCATCTGTGTACCAAGTTTCATTGAAATCGCTCAAGACGTTCCAAAGTTATGCTGGAACATACACACAGAGTCATATATACATACATACATACATACATACATACATACATACATACATACATACATACATTTTATACATATACATTGTCACTTTCTCCCAGAGCATGCTTGTCAAAAAAATATTCTGCCATTCCAGATTTTAGTGCTCTCATTTTGCGCAAGTTAGTCTCGTGGTCACCCAGCTCTTTCATGGATTTAACTCTGTTTCCAGTTGTTGCCCAGTTTCCCCCTTGATTTTAAAAGAATCAAGTTTTTTTTTTAATCTCCCTCAGAGGAAGGAACTGGGTGAAGAGACTCTGTATATAATCAAGAACCATTAATGGCTAATCCTGCAACCAACATTCTCAACAACGCCATTAAAAAAAACCTGTCTTAATCTTCAAGCTTCAGCTAATGTTCGGTGGGCTTTGCTTAAATCAAGTAAATAAAATCCAGTTTTTAGGAAGTTCACGAGGTGTTGCTTCAAAGTTATATATAGGATTATACTATAAAACTCCCTTGATTTGCATTACTGTATCTGAAAAGCTGTAATACTTATAAAATCTGTAGACTGCATCTTAACTTAGATTAAAATATTTGCTGTTGGAAGCTACTCTCAATTTTTAACCACTACAGGTAGCATTTGGGGCAGGAAATTGCTATTGCTAAGAGATGCACTTGTAAAGCACAACATCATATGACCGTGTCACCTAGCGACAAGAACCTGGGTTGCAACAGTTCAGCAAGGAGCTCATGTGACTGCAACTTCCTGCCACCTTTCTTATTGACTTTGTTCACGGAAGGCTAGCAGGGAATGCCAGAAATTGTGCTCACATGATTACAGGGACAGTGTGACAGCCAGAATTCCCCAAGACACATTACAAGCGCCCCATGTTCCGCATGATTGTAAGTCACTGAATGAGCTGTAGTAACCCAAGGACTATTTAAAACAGTTAGTTAAAACAAACAGCATACAAAATTGACTCTCATGAGCTTAATCTAAACTCACATATGTATCATTACAGTAAGTCTAATTTGCCAGACATTATATACGTGCACATCTGAAAGGAACAAGCATGAAAAGAGGATAGGCACACTACAGAGCAACCCAGCGTGCACTAAAACTGGTACTATCATCACACTTGCCTCAACTCCAAGCCTCAGCAGATGTTTCACAACTTCAATCTGGCCGCTGGCTGCTGCTGTGTGCAGCAGTGTGTAACCCTTTTTGTCTTTGCATGTGATGTCAGCTCCACGGGCTACCAGTAGCTTCAAGACTTCCAAATGCCCTAAGAAAAGACAATGCAGAAGACTGATGAATCCATTCAAATGCTTCCACGCCATAGCAAATGGGCGTACAACAGTCTAGATAAGAAAAGAGTCTGAAAGGATTACTCAAATCTTATGAATAAATGATCAGGGACGTGCGGTCAGGGGAGGCAGAGCCGCACCGCTCTCATCATGAAAAAATTTTTAAAAAGGGAAAAGGGAAAAGGCGCTGAGGAGCCTTCTGCACACGTGGTCGGGAATGGGAGCGCTCCGTGGTCCCCTTCATGTTGACTCAGGAGTCAGGAAGGAAGGGAATGGGACCACGTGTGCAGGAGGCTCCTCTAGCCTCAGCCTCCCTCCTGCGCACGTCCCATTCCCTGCCTTCCTAAGTCAACGTGGAGGGGACCGCTCCGTGGTCCCCTTCATGTTGACTTAGGAAGGCGGGGAATGGGACGTGCGCAGGAGGGAGGCTGGAGGGATAGTGGAGGAGGGATCTCGCAGCGTGAGCCGCTGTCCCGCGGAGCACGCTCCACGGTCCCCTTCATGTTGACTCAGGAGTCAGGAAGGAGGGGAATTCCCCTCCTTCCTGACTCCTGAGTCAACATGAAGGGGATCGCGGAGCGTGAGCCGCTGTCCCGCGGAGCGCGCTCCGCGGTCCCCTTCATGTTGACTTAGGAAGGCGGGGAATGGGACATGCACAGGAGGGAGGCTGACGTGGTCCCATTCCCCTCCTTCCTGAGTCAACATGAAGGGGACCGCGGCTCACGCTGATGATGTCACCAGCCTCACCAGCCGTAAAGCTCACCGCACGTCACTGTAAATGATCACATGTTTTTGCAAGTTTCGGAAATTTAGTTTGTCATGAAAGATTCCATTTGTCATATGTGAAGCATGATATAGAATGCAATAGTAGCAAGGTTCAAACTTTGAATGCCAAATACATTATTATAAAATTATTCAAGCAGGATAGAATAGAAGATAAGTAGCATGCAGGCATGTAAATTCTCTCCCCCCTCCCCCCAACAAGATTCTGCTTTAGCATGAATTTCTGCTATCCTATTAATCACAGTGCAACATTAAATGAGGATCAATAATACTCGGGGTTAAAATTTAATTAGTTTAATGGCAACAATATTCAAATTATTTAATTGGTGGAGGGAGTCAGATTCCCCCCTGAAGAGTAGCAACATGTTTTCCAGCAGCCCAACTACTCTCTTAACCAAGACAAGAATTTAAGCAGCATTAGCCTTTCTGCAAACAACCTAACACTGTGGTCCAACTTTAGCATCCTGCATTTAATATGTTTACAGCATTCATATTTCACCTTCTTTTGATTTATTCCATATAAAAGATATTGGTTAGCTTTGAAGAATCTATAATTCTTTTATAGTCCTGCTGTTTTATTGTTTTAAAAGCTGCATGTGTGTGGAAATGTATAATTTCAGTGTGTGTCTGTATGTGTGCATAGGTGTGCTTATTAAGTTCAATGTTACTTTGCACAAAGTCAGTAGAGCTACTCCCACTCAGACTGAGTAACTAGAAAATGTAGTTTTCCAAAGGCCAAGTGGATTAATTTAGCTCCAGTCGGCTGCATTCATCATGCAAATTAGATTTTGTCTGTTGCACAAAGTACACACATCTGTTACAGTCCTTCGTTACTATTTTTTTGCTTTCTGACCGTCAATTCCATCCAACCAAATACTGGTTGTTGAGAGTTCAAAAAGATGTCAAGATCAAAGGTTTGCAAGTGTAACATTTATGAAGTAAGTGTGCTGGTTTACTCTGTCTTAGATTGCGACCGGTAAACCTGTTATTTTCTGCTCAAAACTCAGACGCCATTGACAGCCTCGTATACGAAATAAATACACAGCTGAAAAGAGAATATCCTCGTTTAAAGAATATTTTTAAAGAATATACTTCATTGTGTACCCAGTTTATTCATCCGCTGAATTTAAAAAGCGCATTTTTCTACTGACCTCCAAATTGCATTGTTAATGGTTTTTTAGTAACCAAAGCTGTGTATAAGATAACTAGGCCAGGGGTCGGCAACCTTAAACATTCAAAGAGCCACAAAGGTCCTAACTGGAAGCCCCCTGTTCAATTCTGAAGCCAGCCAGAAGTCCAGTTCCCCCACCATAGAGTCTCCTCCTAGCGCAGCATCCTTTTTCCTCTACCTGTCCTAACCGAAAGCCCTATCAATTGTGGAGCTGACCGGCGACAAAGAGCCGCAGCAGAGGGACGAAAGAGCCACAGGTTGCTGACCCCTGAACTAGACCATAAAAGGTGAATGTTTTGAATTAAGTCTTAGAAAGGTATAACATATATGTGACAGATAGGGAGAATCATCACATCTTTTCTATTAGGGATGCCTCTATAGTCCCAACTATAATAAAATAGTAAGAAAACAAGGTAGAAGTAAATAAAGCAAAATTCTAAAAGAATGTCACGGGATATAGAGAGCGAAAACATCAAGTAATACAAATTTCTGCAATACATTTATGGAAACTGCCTCTGGAAAATAAGGCTGAGGTCTGTGATAGTATATAGTATTTGCTACAGCAGTCACCTCTAGATGAGATGGGTGGCATTCAAATCTAATAAATATCTTGCTAAACAGAGCAAGATTAATGCCACCCATGACTGCTGCAGAATGAAATCATTTCATTGAATAAGCATAGAAAACCTGTAATAGGAGATGGACAGGTATTACATACTATACTTCCCATAAACATATTCACATGAAGCAAAGGTCCCAAGAGAGAGACATGCTCATGAGGGAAAGGTACTTTAATTTGATGCCCCACTTTCAATATATATCAAACTCCGTTAGATGGGGAGTTTGCTTCCAATAAGAAATTGCAATGCAAAAGACAAGTTTGTTCCCTGACATTTTTTTTTAAAAAAATGCAACTTTTCCTGTCCCAAATTTTTGCTTCTCAGTTGAAGTATAAAACGAGATTACTGGGGAGTTAGTGGATCCAAATAGCAGTTTAACAGCTGCTGATGTTATCTTAATGCCTCTGTGTATAATTAAATTCCATCCAATTGGAGGGGATTATGTAATTCATTACTGATTGCAGACCGAATGTGGCAAGAGTAATGAAATCAACAGGTGATAGGAATTAAAAGATGGATCTGATAAAAAGTAGCAGATCTAATAACAGTAGTAACAGCTGCCCCTTACCTTAGTGTGACGTTCTACACCTTGCTGAAGGTAGAAGAGATTCCTGTGAGGTAATTCTGTCTCTGGTGCCAGTGGCAGTCAGAGTTACTTAACTGGGACAACAGTTCTAATATGAGGCAGATTCACTAGGCTCCTGCCTATGTGGGCCACCCTGGTTGTGCCTTGGATCTCTGCTCCTACTAATGTATCTTCCATAAACCTTTCTGGGAAGATAATTTTGCACACTACCAGCACACATGTGGGAGGAGGAAGAACTGACCTGTGGTTACTCCTGGGTGGTTCCAGAGTCCTTGGTTCTCTTACCACTAGTGCAGGGGTTTGCAACCTTAAAACACTCATTTGGACCCATTTCCCACAGAAAACACTTAAGGCTCTGGCCATCGTCACCGCTACAACAGCTGTTTCATCCCTCTGTCGCGACAGGGCAACAGGGAGCCGCAGCAGAGGGATGAAAGAGCCACATGCGGGACTGGAACCGCGGGTTGCCGACACCCACACTAATGGTCCCCAATCTTTCCGGTTCTGTGGATTGGTAGTGGTGGCGGCAGCGGTGGTGGGCGAGAGAGGGTTGGTTCCACGCAAGCAGTGGGCTGGTTCACATGCAAAGCTCTATTTGTGCAAGCAGTAGGCACCGTTGTGCAAATGGAGCGGAGTGCCCATGCCCACTGCTTGGGCAAATGGGAGTTTCATACGCTCACCTGCCACTTGAGTGGCCTGGTTCCCAGTGGACCACTGCCTGGTACCAGGTTGCAGCCCAGGGATTGAGAACCCCTGCACTAGTATTTATGGCATCTATGTGAAATCCCTGGGTGAAACCATCAGTTACTTTGAGTCAGAGGTGGTTTGGACAGGTTCACCCAAACAGGTAGCTCTGACTTCAAGCCGAGAGCGAACCGGTTCTCTGTTTCTGTGAAAGTGGACCCACTTGCCCGCCCCTGCATTATACAAACCTTTATTTCTGCTTCTGAAGCCCAGCTGATCGGGGTGGCAGATTGAATTGCCGCTCCTCAGCAGTTTTCCTTGCTCCTTTCCTTGTTTTCAATGCGGAAGTTCAATTTTCTCTTAACTGTGCATACGTGTGCAGCACGCTCAGTGAATTGGTAGTGAAGCCACCCACCCCTGGTTTGAGTGAGGTATCATTAGTATGCATTAGATATATGCCTCCTCATTGGCCAAACCAGAGATATAGTGTAAGTCTTGACCGAAGGAGGTCTTGCTGGTCCAGAACTCTTATTCCAGTGGTGGGTACCGTTCCGGTACAGTGCTCCGGAGGGCCCGCCCGCCCACACTCCTTACCAGTATTTGAGCACTTTGGAGCTTCCGCGCACACAGTGTATGGCGTCTGCGCAACGCTCTGCCAAGCAGCTGGAGTGTCACGGAGAGTCGCAGGAGGTAAGGACACATGTGTAGGCTGCGCACGCACATTCATGTGGTGGACGCCGGGCCCCGTTGCACCGTACCAGTTGCAACGGGATCCGGAACCCACCACTGCCTTGTTCTCTGCCAGGTCCAGTTCTGACCCTAGGGGATTGCACTGCCCCCAAAGGAACACAGCAGGATTCTTCTGGACTCACATTGAGAACCTTTGCCCAGCTTCCGCTGGTGTGGCAGTTGTGGTAGGTGAAAGATAGGTGAGTTGGGAGGTGGAACCCCACCTCCTAACTCACTTATCTACAGGTGCCAAGCTCCTTTGAAACAACATCACTCCAGACATTCAGACAGCACCCTCCCATTTAAGAAGGCTGTCAAGATGGAAACATTTCATAAAGATTTTGACTTGTTACCATGAATTACAGATTCTTGACTGGTTTCTGGATTTTATTCATGTTAACTGCTTGAGGTACAACAATATATAAAAATGTTAATGAACAAAATGGGAGAGGGGAAATAACTCTATGCCAACCGCAATGTACTACCTCTGGCTCACCACTATTGGGCATCCTTTGTTCTTACTAGGCAAATATCCTGGGTGTATGTTTTTATATATAGTTTCTCTGAAAGCCCTACGTATCAAATATATCAGGCATAACAGAGGGGATATGCAAAACGTGGGAGGGGGACTTACCCAGAAAGGCTGCCCAATGTATCGGCTGTCTCTCCTTCTTGTCGCATGTGCTCAGATTGGCCCCTCTATTTAAGAGCAAGTTTACCATCTAGAAAGAAGATAGACATTAAATAATCTAAAATAAAACCACAAGGCAATCAACTTGACGTTTCCTGCCACTTCCCCCTGTGGATGCTATATGTCACTTTATTTACGTAAATACTGAATCTACGCTTCAGAAGGAAATGGAACAACGAGATTCAGATACAGATAATCTGGAAGTCCATTCTTATTACATAACAAAACCTTACTTTGCTTGCAAAACAGATGTTACCTATTTATGTATTAAACTTTACAAAGTAGCCTATGGCTGTTGGATTATGTTATTATTCATATTAATTAATGAATCATTCATCAGTATGTTAGTTGTATGTTAGTTACATTCTAAAAAAACAAGTTCACATACATCCAATGGTTTGTTTCACACTATGTGTTCTTTACCCAAAAAGAAACTCAACCCCTCCATGATTCTCCAATAGTCTCGTAGCTACTAGCTTAAAAGTCGAAGGGAAAGAAAATATTTTACTACTAGAAGAGCAGAGACTTCTGTCCAACTGTTAAGGTAAAGGTTCCCCTCACACATATGTGCTAGTCGTTACCAACTCTAGGGGGCAGTGCGCATCTCCGTTTCAAAGCCGAAGAGCCAGCGCTTTCCAAAGATGTCTCCATGGTCATGTGGCCGGCATGACTAAACGCCAAAGGCGCACGGAACGCTGTTATCTTCCCACCAAAGGTGGTCCCTATTTTTCTACTTGTATTTTTATGTGCTTTCGAACTGCTAGGTTGGCAGAAGCTGGGAAAAGTAACGGGAACTCACTCCGATACGCAGAGCTAGGGATTCGAACTGCCAAACTGACGACCTTTCTGATTGACAAGCTCAGCGTCTTAGCCACTGAGTCACCGCATCCCTCGTCCAACTGTTACAGTATCCTAAAAGCCAAAGCTTCATTCACATCATATGCAACATGTCCATGTTTCTAACATGGAAAAGTAGCAGAAAGGCGGCAGTAGGAACTATTTGCACACTGTCCAGAGTTACTCGTGAGGGAGATGAGCAGTTTTAAAATAAAATTAAGTAAAATAAAATAAAATATTGTTATAAAGTTGAAATCCATTAAAAGAAAATGAGGTATGCATCTCCTCCTCTTCTTTCTTTGCTTCAAATCTACTGCTATGAAGGACTGCTCCAAAGGGCTTTGCCTTAACCATAGCACCAATATAGGGGAAATATTTGTAGCTCAATGTTGAAATGAGGGTGTTCTCAGAGCGTGGCTATATTCTTGCAGACAGTTCTTTACCCAAACTAGGTAACATCATCAGTGTTACTCTGATAGCTGTTACCTATTTTGGGTAATGAAACACCTGCAAGAAAACAACTAAGCTCAGAGAGTACCAAGGACCTCTCATTAACCATAGCAGATGGAGGCTCTATTATGTGAGTTTGAGTGCAACTATTTGTTTGTCTAACAAAAGACTCTGAATGGTTTTTGTATGGGAAAACATTGTTTGCAACAAAACAAATGCCCATCATTACTCCATTACACCTCATCTCTACCCCAGGGAGAAGTCATGCATCAACGTCTCTGGAAGGACGAAGACGTCCCTTACCTCAAGGTGCCCACTGTGTACAGCATGGTGCAGTGCTGTGCGGCCAGTGCGGTCTGCCACGTTAACATTACTAAGCAGCGGGATGATGGTCTCAGCACACTTGGTAGCTCTGTTGGCAGCAGCAACATGCAGTGGTGTTTGCCAATACTTGTCACGAGCATTGATGTCTGCCGAGTGCTTTAGGAGGAGGTTAAGTGCTTTCTGCCAAGGAAAGAACATAAAGACCAGCTTTTAAGCCTGGATGAAGTACTATTACAAAAGAAGTAAGCACTAACAAGTGAGGAAGATAGCACTGTGTTATGAACAGGAGGAGTTTAAATATAAAGAAAGTCTGCAAAACCTGAGAGAATAGGGAACATAATGCGGAAGGTACTGAGAAGAGAGAAAATGCTACAATTTAGAGTAATCTAGCAATTCCAAGGAAGAACAGTGAACAACTTCATACAGGGCAATACAGTAGCCTCAGTTACAGACTCAGTTATATTAAGAGTACCTCTCAGATGTCCTGAAATTTGGGCAGGTTCATAAAGAATAATTGATGCTGCCGTCCCATGTTTGGAGGCATGGGTTATTAGAAGGGTGAAACCCCAATTAACAAAACCTTCCGATTAAGTTGCAGACAGCTAGGTTCGTACTAAGTCAGCTGAATCTCGTTGGCTTCTGTTTGATTTATTCATTCATTCTTTTCATCTGTATAGTTGCCTGTTTCATGAACATGACTCCAGGCAGAGTACAATAAAAGCAGACCATCAAAGATACAAACGGTAAAAATAATTTCATAGTAACAACCATTATTTTAGAAGATTAGGAGGGAGCATCTGCAATGTTAAACACTGTGTAGCCATCTCGCCAGTTCTCCACCTGAGATCCCCAGACATAACCTTGTCTTGAGAGACCTTGGGAAGGTTTGGCAGAAATGGGGTCAATCTCACCTTAAAAGGAATGATCTTTCGCAGGGAGGGCATCCAGAGTCCCTGTTGTCACCCCCCCCCCCAATATAACTTCTTAATAGATGGGATCTGCAAGATACCCTTTTTGCAGGATGGATGGGATAGGCACATATAATTGGGAAGAGGGTAGTCCCAATTAACGGTAAAACCTTGCACTTTCAACTGGATCCAGAAGCAAACTGGCAAACAATGCAGGTTGTGGAGTAGAAGTGTCATGTGAACCAATCTAGGGGCATACATAACTACCTGCCCCACCACATTTTGTACCAACTGAAGCTTCCAAATACTCTTCAAGGCAGCCCCATAAAAAGCTTATTGCAATAGTCCACCTGGGAGGTAATCAGAGCAAGAGTGACTGTGAGAAGAGCCTACAATTTCAGGAATGGGTGCAATGGCACACAACACTTGAATAGGAATTGTAAGTCCAGGAGGACCCACAGATTTGCACACTGGGTCTGTTAGGGAAAGTGCAACCCCATCCAGACTCAAACATGGGAAAGTCCCAGAAATGGAAGGCCCCCAAACCCAACGCCAGTCAGTCTTGCCACAGTTCACCTACAGCCTGTTGTTTCCCATCCAGGCCCCCACAGGCTCTAGGACTGGGATAGGATATCAGTAGCCTGGACTAATTCTCCACGAGAGAAAACATTTAATTGGGGATCATCAATGTACTGATGCCAATTTACCCCATGTTAATAGATGATCTCATTCAGTGGTTTCATGCAGGTGTTAAATAGAAGTGGAGAGAAAGCACCAAACCCACCAGCACTCCTTATAGTGGCCCAAGCACAAAATCTCTCAACCCCAATCTATGCTGACTGCTATTGACCTCGGTGAAAGGAGCAGAACTAGAACAGTTCAGTGCTGCCCACCCCCAATTAAGAGATTCAATCCAGAAGGATACCCTGGTTGATGATACTGAAAGCCATTGAGAAGTCAAGGACAGCAAGGACAGATACACAACACTTGTCCGGCTCTTGCCAGAGATCCCCTAAAAATGTCACCAATGGCATTTTCATCCTGTACCCAGGCCTGAATCCTGACTGAAAGGGGTCCATATATTACTCTCCATCCACAGGCCTCTGTAGCTGTAGTGCAACCACCTTAATCACCTCCTCCCCTTCTTAGAAAATTGTCCAGTACGATGAGATCCAGTGAGAGTTTCTTGAGGAGGGACAGACTAGCCCCTCCTTAAGAACCAGAGGAACAACCTCCTCACTCAAGGAAGAATTGTCCACCTGTAGAATTCACTCCCACAACATCCCAAAGGCAGCTTTAGATAGCCAGGACAGGTATGGATCATAAGAACAAGTGGCAAAGCTCCCAAGTCATATGGAACCTATACACTTCCTCAGGCCCAACCAGTTCAAACCATTCCCAGATAGCAAGGCAAGACTATCCCAGGCATCCACTTAGGATCTACAACAAGGCCCATGTCCAATTGAGAATTAATTTGAGATACTTTGGCAAATGCTTATCAATTTTTTTCTACATGGCTTTGCAGGGGTTGTTCTCCAGAGTCCCTTTATCCAAAATTGGGTGCCACCTGCAACAAGGCCACCAGAAAGCTGTCTGCAGACACAATAAGTGGCGGAGGAGTTTTGTCGCTTTGCTACTTTCTGCTCTAATTAGGCATTTGTTATTTTGGTTTTGGACTCTGTGTGTGTGTGTGTGTGTGTGTGTGTGTACACGTACACATACATACATACATACCTATATTGCTCTCACACACATATACATACATACATACATACATACATACATGCATACATACACACACAATATCTTTTAGGGCAGTGATGGCGAACCTATGGCACGCGTGCCACAGGTGGCACACGGAGCCATTTGTCAGGCCACGCGAGGTGCTGCCCTGCCAGCTGAGTTCACCATTTTTAAAAGCCATTTTTGCCCTCCCCAGGCTCCAGAGGCTTTTAGGAGCCTGGGGAGGGCGAAAAGAGCCTCCCCCGCTCCCCCGGAGGCTTCAGGGACCATCTGGAGGCTTCCCTGAAGCCTTCTGAATGCTTAAAACAACCCTCCGAGCAAACTGGAAATGACTTCCGGTTTGCTCAGAGGGTCATTTTGAGCGCTCCGAATGCGTCAGGGAAGACGGTCCCTGAAGCCTTCGGAACGCTCAAAACGACCTTCCGAGCAAACCAGAAGTCACTTCCCTGACGGTTCGCACCGAGGATCGTTTTAAGCGTTCCGAAGGCTTCAGGAAGCCTCCGGACGATCCCTGAAGCCTCCGGAGGGCCTCCGGGGGGGGGGGGGGCAGAGGAGGCTCTTTTCGCCCTCCCCAGGCTCCTATAAAGCCTCTGGAGCCTGAGGAGGGCGAAAAAAGCATATAAAAATGGGGGGGGGGAAGCGCATTTTGTGCACGCATGCGCACTGGGGGTGTGTCACACATTGCATTATGGGTGCGGCACGCATGCACACGACCCCCCTGCGCTCCCCCCACTTGTGGCACGCGAGCCAAAAAAGGTTCGCCATCGCTGTTTTAGGGTATTTGAAAGGTATGATTTTTAAAATCACAGTGTTGCTAATATTTAAGGAAGGCGTTTTGTTCTTTTTAAACTGTATAAGCCACATAGAATTTGTGATTGGGCAGTCTATAAATTGATACAACAAACAAGTCTATCTTCTTTTACACTTCATACAGTGACAGTGCAGAGACAAAAGCTTCCTCAGTAAACAAGAAGGCTCAGGAACGAGCCACTCACCATTATACTCCTGCCTCACACCTTTGTCCCATGGGAAAATGGACTGCTAGTAACAGCCTGCAAGCCTTTTTGCAGTTCTTTCAACCCTACCCTCCGAAAAGGTGTTGCTACCCAATGTGTCCAAGGAGATAAAGACTGTTCTACAAGATTCTCAAAATATTTAGTACAACGAAGAATAAAAAGACAAGAGGGGAAATGAACTTGGCCCCGAACATAGCAGTTTATTGTGTTCAGTGCCTGGAATTTACTTTATCACATTACCAATTTCGTTGCAAACCAATTTCGTTGTATTTAAGTACAATGACAATGAAGATGATACTTATACTAGCAGCATGACTACGGCACCCTGTGAAAGGCCTGACATTTACCTCATTACGAGAAGCTGCAGCACGGTGTAACGGGGTTAGCCAAAGAGTGTCCTTTGCATTGACGTTAGCACCTATCCAAAGAAAAGAAAGGGGATGAAGCAAGTTCTCTCAAGCATGATTGATTAAGACAAGAAAACAAACATTATATTAAACTGGTTGAATAGCAAGGCATTCCTTAGACTTTCATCTTAACAATAAGACCATTTTTAATTCTTAATCCCAGTTCTTATTTAGCAAGCAGCTGTTTCCCAAGGAAACTGCCAACTGATTAGTAAGGAAAGAACATTAGTACTGCACTTAAGAGGCATCCCTGTCTTTAAAAAATGTGGTTGGAAATTAAAACAATTGTCCCATTACCTGCCAAACATTCTATATGCTAAATCAGCGCCATGAGTCGCGGTGGCACAGAGGTTAAGAGTGCAGTACTGCAGGCTACTTCTGCTGACTCTCGGCTGCCTGCAATCACCGCCCCGAGTCCCTACGGGGAGAGGGGGCGGTCTATAAATTTAATAAACCTAAACCTAAACCAGTTCAAATCTCACCAGGCTCAGGGTTAACTCAGCCTTCCATGAGGTCAATAAAATGAGGACCCAGATTGTTGGAGGCAATAGGCTGACTCTGTAAACCGCTTAGATATTGAGACTGTGAAGCAGAATATAAGTGCCATTGCAATTTATTTCAAATATTTGGGGGGGGGGGGGGGGAGGTTGTGTGAATCACATCTGAAAAAGATGTAATCTCCAGAATTAACTTCCATAGATTTCCACACAATTCCTCTTACAGAATCATAGAGTTGGAAGGGATCTTGGAGGTCTTCTAGTCTAATCCCCCTGCTCAAGCAGGAGACCCTATTCCATTCAAGACAAGTGACAGCACAGTCTCTTCTTAAAAGTCCCCAGTGATGAAGCATTCGCAACTTCAGAAGGCAAGCTGTTCCACTGGTTAATTGTTGTCACTGACAGGAAATTTCTTTTGGTTCCAGGTTGCTTCTCTCCTTGATTAGTTTCCATCCATTGTTTCTTGTCCTATCTTCAGGTGCTTTGGAAAATAAATGGACCCCCTCTTCTTTGTAGCAGCGCCTCAAATATTAGAACACTGCTACCATGTCACCTCTAGCTCTTTTCGCTAGACTAGGCAACTCCAATTCCTGCAAATGTTTTAGCCCCCAGCCCCCTAATTATCTTTGTTGCTCTTTTCTGCATTCTTTCCAGAGTCTCAACATTTAGTAAGCATCAGTAACTAGAAAACCAGCCTAATAAAGGGACTGAAAGGATCAAAGCTCATTCCAATCTTCATGCAGATTTTTTTTAAAAAGAGAAAAACGATGTGGGCAACGTCCCTGGCAGTCTTCAAAGACTATCACTTGCTTTAGGTTATCATGAGCCAGTGGTGTTTTTTTTTTATGGCTGTTAATTTGGAAAGATTTAGCACATGGATCAAAAACCATCTGTGTTGGCTCTGCTGTCCAGAAGGCTAATTCAGCCCTGCAACCTACACAGGAAGAGTTAACAGTATACAGGGCTGTCAGTTTTAAAATAGCTTCATTGAACAAAATGAGAACCTTTCCATAAATCTCCGCTGCTTGAGAATCATGACTAGCAATAAGAATATTACTAACAGCAATCTGCTAGCTACAGCACTTCTAAGGTAGAAAGCACGAAAACGCTTTATGAGCGCTCTCTCTCTCTCTCTCTCTCATTCATTCTTTGTGACACCTAAGTCACAGATCGTTATATTTCCTGTCTTAAAAAGATTGCCAGAGGCTTTGCCGAAGTCTGCATCTGGATCTCCCCTACTCAAAGCCAACAATAGGTCTCTATAAAGGTAAAGGTTCCCCTCGCACATATATGCTACTCATTTCTGACTCTAGGGGGCGGTGCTCATCTCCCTTTCAAAGCCAAAGAGCCAGGGCTGTCGGAACAACTCTCCGTGGCCAGCATGACTAAATGCACAGAACGCTGTTACCTTCACACCAAACGTGGTTCCTATTTTTCTACTTACATTTTTACATGCTTTCGACAAGTAACGGGAGCTCACTCCACTACGCAGCACTAGGGATTTGAACTGCCAACCTTTTTGATCGACAAGCTCGGCATCTTAGCCACTGAGCCACCACATCTATAGAAACCTGATTACCATTCCAATACTAAATCCCTGACAGTTTGGCCAATGATAAAATAAGCATGTCTAAAATAAAATTTAAAAATGGAACCATTTCCCCATCCTTACCTGATAGTATTAGGAGTTCAACAATAGAGGTGTCCCCTAAGTATGCAGCTGCGTGCAAAGGGGTTCGTCTCTCTTGGTCCTGATTGGGGGAAACAAAATAATCAATATATACATAACACACACCCATAAACTTGTGCATTCTATATTCTACATAATCTAAGGATATTTATTTATTGACTAAATACCTATTCCACCCTTGCTATCAAGAGTGACTTTGAGTGGTTAAAATCATCTTGTGCTTAGATCTGCAATTCAGGTAGTCCCTGCCCTACAACCATTCATTTAATGACAGCACTGAAAAAAGTTGCTATAACTTGTCCTCACAATTTACCATCCCAGCATCCCCATGATCACATGAACAAAATTTGGGCACTTGGTAACTGGCATGTATTAATAGCAGTGGTGGCATCCCAGGGTCACATGATCGCCATTTGTGGCTCCAACAAGCAAAGTCTATGGTTCACTTAACAAACATGTGATTCGCTTAACAAGCATAGTGATTCACTTAATGACTATGGCAAAAATGTTGTCAAATCATCTGCTACTCACTTAATTGCATCACTCAGCAATGGAAATTCCAGTTCCAATTAGTCTTAAGTCAAGAACTAACTGTATATTTCCACAATTTATATGGGGGTTTTTTTGAACTTATTTTTATCCAACATGCTAGATACTAGGTAGCAAGCATATTAAAGTCATCTGCCTACAAGTAAACATATCTTTCATATACTCAATGTATCTACCAAAAGCCAGTAACGTTTGATTAGCTAAATAATTTGCTTCAAGTCAGGAATAACTGAGGATCCTTTGAGTAGACAGAATATAAACTGCACTATACAACTTTAGTAACAGTAAATCTTATACAGGTAGTCTTTGACTTACTATCATAATTGACCCCAAAATTTCTGTTGCCAAGCAAGGCAATTGTGAAGTGAACTTTGCCCCATTTTGTGACCTTTCTTGCCACAGTTGTTAAGTGAATCACTGCAATTAAAAAAGCCAACACAGTTCTAGGCTACATACACAGAGGGATAGAATCAAGATCACATGAGGTGTTAATACCACTTTATAAAGCCTTGGTAAGGCCACACTTGGAATACTGCATTCAGTTCTGGTCGCCACGATGTAAAAAAGATGTGGAGACTCTAGAAAGAGTGCAGAGAAGAGCAACAAAGATGATTAGGGGACTGGAGACTAAAACATATGAAGAACGGTTGCAGGAACTGGGTATGTTTAGCTTCAGAGAAAGAAGGACTAGGGGAGACATGATAGCAGTGTTCCAATATCTCAGGGGTTGCCACAAAGAAGAGGGAGTCAAGCTATTCTCCAAGGCACCTGAGGGCAGAACCAGAAGCAATGGGTGGAAACTAATCAAGGAGAGAAGCAACTTAGAACTGAGGAGAAACTTCCTGACAGTTAGAACAATTAATCAGTGGAACAGAAGTTGCCTCCAGAAGTTGTGAATGCCCCAACACTGGAAGTCTTTAAGAAGATGTTGGATAGCCATCTGTCTGAAACGGTATAGGGTTTCCTGCCTAGGCAGGGGGTTGGACTAGAAGACCTCCAAGGTCCCTTCCAACTCTGCTATTGTATTAATTGCTTAAAAACACGGTTGTTATGTGACTCTGGCTTCCTCATTGACTATGCTTGTCAGAAGGTTGCAAAAGGTGATGGTATCACCCCATAACCATCATAAATACATGCCTATTACCAAGCATCTAAATTTTGACCACATGATCTTGGGGATGTTGTGAAGGTCCTAAGTGTGGAAAATGGCCATGTCACTTTTTTATAGTAATTTTGAACAATCACTAAATGAATGGTTGTAAGTCGTGGCCTACCTATATCTATACCCAACTATTCTTGTTTTTCTCCTGTGATGACATAAAGTACAAATTAATCCAACTGCCCAACAGTCATCATGACCTCTTCTTTCAACTCATATGTCAAGTTGGCTCTTTTGGGCCGCTTTTGAGTCCAGTTATTCATTTTAACTTAGCCAAGTTCAATGAGATTAATTAGAAGGAAGGTCATGAATATGTAATCTTACCTTTTATTTGGATGCTTTCTTCCTGATGACTTTCAAGAAAAAATTAAACTACCAGGAATTGAGTAAAGGTCTCGAAGTGTTTTCAAATTGTTCCTGCAAATTCTAGGGTTTCTTAACACTTACCAATGGCTCATCAGTGAATAAAACTCAGTAACTGTGAACATGTTTTTTTGTAAAAGTCAATTAGTCTACAACTACTGACATTTTTGCACAATCATGATTTAACCTCAACTGCATGTTATTCAAAGAAAATAAGAGTAAGTCTAACAAATGTTTAATCCCTGATATTAGTTTATATACTTTAAAATCCTTAGCAATACAGTGACATTCTGTCAATGTGCCTGGATTTTATACACAAATTTCCCAGAAAGCAGAATAGTACATATTATAAAACATGTATGCAAATGTACTGGTAGCAAGATGGTTAATCTCAGTTTGCTCACTTCAGAATGGCAAATACAATTAAATGTAAGGCAACTAACAGTGCAATCATAACTTTAAAAAGCTCTAAAAATTTTGACATACAGTGAAAAATACCTTTACTGCAATGCTGGAAAAGAATATTGAGCAATAGACAAGAAAACAACAAAACCTCATACAACTCTGAATACCCAAATTCACCTGAATTAGAAAGATTTCAGTGGGAAACTTTAGCTCTGGAAAACCTTCTGCAGAAAACATTTCCACTCACATTCCTCGCTTTTCTCTCTGATGTATCTAAATCAACATCTAACTAGCCAGCCGAGTAGTGAAAATCACAGTCAATCCCACTGTGCTAAATAAGAATGCAACTGTTCAACATGGAACATTACAAGTGTGTACAGGTAGGCCTTGAATTAACATGTGGCTGCTTATTAACTGTCTGAACTTGTGACAGACCATCCAAAGGTAGTCCTTGACTTACAACCACTCACTTAATGACTGTTAAATAACAAGGGCAATGAAAAAATGACTTATAAGATGTTTTTACAGTTATGACCTGTGCAGCATCCCGAGTCACATGATCAAACTCCAGGTGCTTGGCAACTGGTGTATATTTATAATGGTTGCAGCGTTCCAGGGTCCTGGAGTTGTCATTTGCGACCTTCCTAGGCAGCTTCTAACAAGTTAAGTCAATGGGGCAAGCCAGATTTGCCTAAATATTGCGCGATTCACTTAATAGCTGTAGTGATTTGCTTAATACCCGTGGCAAAGGGCCGTAAAATGGGGCATGACTTACTTAACAACTGCCTTGCTTAGCAACAGAAATGTTGGGCTCTTATGGTTGTAAATGGAGGACTATCTGTAATTGGCAGTTACTTCAGTAACTCTAGCTTTCATTGCAGATAGTCCTCAATTTGCCACAGGTTATTTAAAGACCATTCAAAATTACGACCAGCTGTAAAAGCTGCTTTACGGACCACAAAGCACTTCTGGCCATCTTAAAACATCACTGCATCCCCCCCCTCCCCCTGCCTTAATTAGCCACATTACAAGTGCTTGGCAACCAGACTGCAAACTAGATTTACTGCTTGCCAACCAGGCTGCCAACCAGAGCGACAGACTGCCAAGTGTCCCACAACCACTTGCAATCTTCACTGCAAACTTCCCCAAAGAAATTGGTTAGGAAGCAGGCAGGGAAGATTGGAAAGGGAGGGGCTGAAGTCCTTCCGTGGGTTGCAGAAATCTCTGTCCCTTTAGCCCCAGGACAGATGGAGGGGAGGGGACATCCTTTGGCAGGCTGCAGAAACAGAATTGGAATTCTTCCTGCAGGCTTTTGAGCTGAAATCCTTTGATAGGCTCTTTCACTCTCTCCACTTAACAACCCAGGAAACTGCTGGGGTTGCAGTGGTTGAATGAAGCAATCACATGGCACCTTGCTTAACTACTGCTTCGCTCAGCAACCAATGTTCTGATCCCAACCGTGGTCATAAGTGAAGGATTACCTGTGTCCCTAGAAGCAAATGCAACCAAGGTTTGAAAATTCAATGCCAATTAAAAGAATCTTATTCAAAGTAGGTGCAATACAGATGGATTTTGGCACTCCAAATATCACTCTCCATCCGTTCCAAGGTCAAAGCAGCTCATAAGTAGCACAATTTGTGGCAAGATTTATTGTATTAAATAAGCATGTATTGTGTATCTGCCTCCACTAAGTGAGCCAGAATGAAATGAAAAGCCAAATGCAGCTTCATGGGATGTACAAGAATCAAATTTAAAAACCTATAACACAAGCTGTTCTCACTCAGAGACCACAAGACTAATCCAGAACACACTTCATGCCAAACACAACTGCTAATTCCGGTACCACCCACTGCTCAGTACAACTAGACCAATACATCTGGTACTGTGCAGCCAATTCCCAACAAAGTCACTATTTACCAATAATGAACAATCCCCTCTGCTATGCACCAATTCTGAATATACAAAGTGCTTTGCTATCCTTATCTATTTATAACTACCACCACCTTAGAATTATTTAATGATTATAATCGTTTTACAAATTTGGAACCAATGCCAAGATATGAAAAAAAGAGTTTGAAAAAGGCCCACTGAAAACCCAACTAAACCCAGACTCTCTAAGATGTGGGAATGTCATATCTAATGTCTTGCATGTGATCTTTCTTTAGGCCAGCAATGGCGAACCTTTTTTGGCTCGCGTGCCACAAGTGGGGGGAGCGCAGGGGGGTCGTTTGCAGGCGTGCCGCACCCATAATGCAACGCGTGACCCCCCCAAGTGCGCATGCGCACACAACGTGCGACACCGCCCCCCCCCCATTTTTAAATGCTTTTTCACCCTCCCCAGGCTCCAGAGGCCCTCCGGAGGCTTCAGGGACCGTCCAGAGGCTTCCCTGAAACCTTTGGAACGCTTAAAACCACCCTCCGAGCAAACCGGAAGTGACTTCCGGGTTGCTCGGAGGGTCATTTTAAGCATTCACTGCTTTAGGCGATAAAGATGACATAAAATAGACAGCTGGAAGGAAAGGCCAATTTTGGGAAACACTTACAGAAAGACTTACCAACACATTGATATTCTCCTTCTGACTTAGTAATGACCGTACCTCCTCTATATCACGGTTAAAAATGGCTTGGACCAGAGGAGGCTGCAAAAGACAGAAAACAGTAAGATTAAATTAAGGATGGTGAAGAAGAAAAAAAATCAACCATTAATAGCAGAAACCCACAAATCTGAGCAAAGAATTTTCAAAAATCCACTGTATCCTTAGGCAGAAGGGGTGATGCAATTGAATCCTCAGCTATTGACTTTTAATGTCATAGCTCCGTGATGGCGAACCTGTGCCTGAAGTGGAGCCACGCAGAGCCATGTTGCCTGGCACATGCAGCATCGTCCGTTCCTCTTCCGGGTTTCTGGAGCGCATGCGCACACGACAATCAGCTGGTTTTTGTGCATGCGGCAGTGCCGGAAACTGGAAGAGCTGATCTTCCATTTTCCGGCATGAGCATGCGCGCCAGCCAGCTGATCGGCGTGTGTACACGCATGACAGTAACTGGAAGACTTGCTGGTGGGTGCGCATGCATGTGCCAGAAACCAAAGTTCATTTTCCGGTGCGCACATGCCCCCTGGCCAGCTCCTCTTCCGTGTTGCAGCCCAGACAAGCACATGCAAAGTGCTCCCTTTTTGGCACTCCGTGCCGAAAAGGGTCACTATCACTGTCATAGCTGCTCACACAAAATAACTGGAATTCTGGATACACTCCTTAGCATTGATTGTTTAAAGACCATTTGGAGTTAGGATCGCCTCAGAAAGGGTGCTCTACCTTCTGCAAAACACTTCCGGCTTATCCTAAAATGTCAGACACCCCCTCCTCCTCCTCCAGTCACATGACCATAATTCAGGCACTTGGCCACTGGCTCACATTTTATGACTGATTGCCGCATCTTGTGTCCACACGACCAGTTTCCACAAAAGATACCCATTTGGGAGAATGCCTTCTTCGCACTTACAGCTGTGTGATTTGCAATTGTAAAATTGGGTTCAATCACGTTTGCCTCGACTTATAGCCATCACAATTTACAATCAAAATTCCACTTCCAAATGCACCGGAAAGCTAATCTGCCAGTCTTTTCTGATCATCTCGGCTTGTAATCCTCTAGTCATAAAATAACCTATACCACCATTTGATGAAGAGGGTACAGTAGACGAAGTAGCGTATGCACAAGTTCCTTTAAGATGATGGCAGAAGAGAAAACTTTGGTAGATCTTTTTGGTCTTTTCCCCCACTATAGATGCAAGGGTTCACGATCATTTTGGCAATCTCATTATTTCTGGCAACTATGTATTCTGCTCTTTTCTGCCTGCAAAGAGTGCAGAAGGAATAAATGTGTTGTAGCATGCAAAAGCAACTGATTTTGCTGCAATAAAAAAGGCCTCAATCCTTCCTTCAAGCCAAAAAAGAAAAGAAAGAGAAAATGGAAGCTGTATGTCACGCGGATCTTTGAAGCAGACAGACATTTCGGCATAGACTTTCCTTGTGCGACTTGCCAAGACCATGGGATGTAAGGTAGGATTTTACATCTGTTGGTCTGCATCATCAAGATCTATAATGGTATGCAGGAATGACGCTGGGAGACAGGAAGGAGAGCCACAGACTAGACAACCGCATGTAAAAGATGTCTCAGCTATCGAAGAGGGAATAGCATGGGAAATGTTTCAAAAGAAAGTCCCCCTAGTTTTCCAGAAAGGGAAAGGAGACATATTTTCAGTCATGCAACAATCTGTTAATGCAGAGGACCTCAAACTTTTTAAACAGGGGGCCAATTTATAATCCCTCAGACTTTTGGGGGGCTGGACCGGCTGGGTAAGCATGGCTAGGCGGTAATGTAACTGGGTGGGTGTGGCTAGGTGGGCATGTGACTGGCTGGGCGTGGCCAATTTAGCAGTTCATTAAACAATACACACACATTAAATTTTTATTCGTTATGCTCCTGGGGGTGGAAAGCAGGCTAGTGAAGGGATGTGGTTGCCATGGGGGAAAGGGGGGGGTGTTTGCTTCTAACAAGCAAAGTCAGATTCACTTGATGGACATGTTACTAACTTAACAACTGCAGTGATTCACTTAATAACTGTGGCAAGAAAGTTCGTAAAGTGGGGCAAAACTCACAACCATCTCATTTAGCAACAGAAATTTTGGCCTCAAATCAACCTTACTTGGCCTCTTATCTCCTTAGTTTATGAATCAGAAAGCTAAAAGGGTCAAATTGCCAGTAAAACCTTTTAGTTAAAATGGAGACTTCCTTTCTTACTACTTGCTATCAATTCCACGATGCACAAACCCTAGAATCAGCTTGTTTCTTAAGTATACTGCAATTTAAGGGATTATACTTTTTACGGATTGCAACTTTCCATGAAATATTTTAAATAATCACATAAAGTTATATCACGGTTTCTAAATCGCCGTAGTGAGGTTTACACAACACTCTAAGTAAAAATTAAACAAATATTATGGCGTAACATAACACGCCTCACGCTCTTTTTAATACCTCCGATGCAAAACACAGTGAAGATTCATCAGTCTCAACTTCTATCCTCTTGCAACTGCTTACTTCACTGTTGTAGCCTCCTTCCAGGAATATGAGTATTTTTTAAGTGGGCAGTGAACACAAGGTCTTCTATCCTATACAACAGCCCACACGCAACACCTATGCAGACTATAGGTAACGGAACTTGAACAAATGCAGTAGAATAATTAGAGGTTTATGTCCACAACTATATCTTCCATGTGATTGTTGGGTTTTCTCCATAATGGCAGACACAGCAGCCTGATTATATACTTCATTTTCTTCCTAGGTACAAACTAACCTAATGATGCCCAACATTTTTTTTCTGATAGACTGCACTTGGTTATGCAATTGCAAACAAGTTATACACCAAGTGAAAGATATCTGGACAAGTCTCAATGGAGCTATGTGATGGAAGAAGTATTAAACAAATACAGAATAATACATAATTATCAATAAATCATATGTACTCATTGCATTGTAGTTAACATGATTACTCTTCATGTGTATCATCATTCTTCAGTCACTTTAAAAACTACAATTCAGCAACAACGTTTATAAATAAAGTCTCATCCTAAACTTTGGAGACATGTCACTGGAAGGCCTCATTCTGCATTCTTGATCCTGGGAAAATGTTGGACACAGACAAAATGAATGGCTACATTTACACACAGAGAGCAAACGATTGCACATAATGCTATGTCACAATGGGTATATTTGCATATCAAAGAAACACATGACAGTGTGTTTACTACTGAAACTATTAATATAATAGTTCTATTCTATTCTATTAATTTAATTTACATCCCACCATACAGTGGCTAACATCATCATGAAAAAGATGAAAACCACCAAAGTTTAAAACAAATATAAGACAAAATACATCACAACACCAAACCAAATAAAAACTGTGAATGAGAACAAGAAAAATAAAAAGATGGAAAAATTTACTTGATTGATAGGCAATGTTCTTCAAACAAATAAACAGCAACAACCCAGTTTTTAACCTGCTGCTGTAAAGAATTAAGGAGAGGGTCAGCCTGACCTCTGTTGGGAGGCTGTTTCAAAACAGCATCTCTATCTTCCACTCCTCTTGCTTCTTGGAAATACGGAAATGTGGCAATTTTCTTCCTAGATGATCTAACAAGTTAGGACAATTCAAAGTGGAGTAGGCCTACTTAGACGGCAAGCAAAAAAGAAGCTTTAGAGGTCCAAAACTTCCTTTAAGTGAAAAAAATAGTATGATTTGTGACAGCATAGTCAATTTGAACCAAGATCTGGGAAGCAGCAAATACTTTTAACCAATATAACAACTTGAACATTTTTCTACCAACTCTTTTCTGTCTTCACTTATACTTCCCTTTTCTTCCAACCATAAGAGGCACACTATATTATCCAAGCCCAAATCGTCCAAGAGTGTGAGAAATACTATTTTAGGACCTGCACTGAAGCTTAAATCCAGATTCAAAAGGGTCCAGGTAATCCACTTTTTCAAGGATGCTGTATAACTGATCTGCCACCATTATCTCAACTACCGTATTTTTCAGAAGACACACCTTTTTCCCCCCTAAAAGAGGGCGAAAATTTGGGTGCATCTTATACACTGAATTAGCCCCACCCACCCTTTGGCCTTTGCCTCCCAGCAATTTACTTCCTTGCAGCAAACGGGGAAAATGGGGATTCCGGAGGCGGCAATAGGCTATGGCAACGATGGCGAACCTTTTTTGGCTCGCATGCCATAAGTGGGGGGAGCGCAGGGGGGTCGTGTGTGGGCATGCCGCACCCATAATGCCATGTGCAACACCCCACGTGAGCATGCGTGCACTACAGGCTGGCTGGGGAATTCTGGGAGTTGAAGTCCACAAGTCTTAAAGTTCTCAAGTTTGGACACCCCTATTTTAAGCTGTCCGAAGGCTTCAGGGACCTTCAAGAAGCTTCCCTGAAGCCTTTGGAGCACTCAAAACGACCCCCCGTTCCTGAACTTCCGGTTTGCCCATAGGGCAGGTTTTTTGCGCTCCGGAGGCTTCAAGGAAGCTCATGAAGCCTCTGGGGGCCTGCAGGGGGCGGGGGCGGGGGAGGCTCTTTTTGCTCTCCCCAGGCGCCTATAAAGCCTCTGGAGCCTGGGGAGGGCGAAAAATGGCTTTAAAAAAGTGTGAACCCGCGTGCCCTGACAAATGGCTCTGCGTGTCACCTGTGGTTCGCCATCCCGGGGCTATGGCAATCCCTGCAGCCTGAAACAGATGATCATCAGGAGCCCCCTGGTTAAACTGAAATTGAACGTGAAACTTGCTGTTTGCTGCAACAAGGCAAATTGCTGGGAGGCAGAGGCAGATTTTTTTTTCTTCTAATCAGGCTAAACTGAAACAGGCTGTTTGCTGCAAAGAGATAAGTCAATAACTATAAAAGCCTATACAATGTTCAAATTATTAGACTTATTTTTAAAGACTGCTTTATTATTGTTCTAGCCAACTTAACAAAAGAAGCTTTTTAAAGTAAATGCTTGATCTGAAGAGGCCCAGTGCTATTGTATCTTCTTTTAAATAGCAGAGAATAATGTATACTTCCAGAAAGGCACATCAATTTTAACAGCATCTGTACAAGTATAGTCTGAAATGTAACACCACAAACTGTGTATATCTTCTGTACTGTTTGCTGTTTGGTGCAAGGAGGCAAATTGCTGGGAGGCACAGGCAGATTTTTTTTCTCCTGTTTTCCTCCCAAAAAGCTAGATGTGTCTTATACTAAAAAATACGGTACCTTCCTCCACAAATTGAAGTGAGAGATTGGGCAGTAATTGTCGGAGTATATCAGATCCAGGGATGGCCTGTTTAAGGGGCACAGCACAGCTTCTTTCAAAACATTAGCAGCTCCCCCTCCCATAAAAACCCAATGGGAATTTCCCAGATCTAGGTAGCTATATGTATCTCCATTACAGTAGTCCTCGATTTATGACCACGATTGAGCCCAAATTTCAGTTGCTAAGCAAGACACTTTGAGTTTTGCCCCATTTCACAACCTTTCTTGCCACAGTTGTTAAGTGACTCCCTGCAGCTGTTAAGTAAATCTGCCTTCTCCATTGGCTTTGCTTCTCAGAAGGTTGCAAAAGGTGATCACAGGACCCTGGGATACCGCAACCATCATAAATACATGCCAGTTGCCAAGTGTCCAAATTTTCATCATGTGGCCATGGGGATGCCGCAACAGTAGTATGAAAAATGGTCATGAGTCACTTTTTTCTGTGCCTTTGTGCAGTCCTTAAAGGGATAGTTCTAAATCAAGGACTACTTGTACTCCAAAAGTCAGGATAGGCATAGTGTCAAGCTACAAGTCACAAAAGATAACTTAAATGCACCTTACCCACTTCCTTATCCTCATAAGACAAGAGAAGTTCCACATAATATGGAAAGATTATCTACAGTAATTATCTAATCCAGTGGAACTCAACCGACGGTACGTGGACCCAAAGGGCTGCAACATTGTCACAGAAGACTTGAAGAAAATTATGACTGAAATCTTGAGTTAAGTCTTGGTGGTCCGTGGCCACAAAATTGTTTAAAGGGGGTTGGTGGTGAAGAAAAGGTTGAGAACCATTGATCTAATCAGCATCATAGATGCTGATTAGGTCCAGGAGGATTCAACATCTTGGTGAAACAAAATGATTTTATCAGCAAAGTGCTGATAAGCAGCAGCCAGGCAGGAGATTCCAATGATAACTCTTCTCTATTAGTCACCCTAAGCAAATCTGTTGGATGACAATCAGCCAATACAGTAAAAAAGGAGATGTGAAGATGGCTTGTGGAGGTCTGAATGCAGGCACATACCTACCGATTCTTGATTGGGCTTGCTTTTTATCTTTCTCTACCAGTACTCCAGGCCTCATTCCTGATGTTTCATTTCTGAGAAGGTTTCAGTAAAACCAAGCAGCCAAATACCATATTTTTCGGAATATAAGACACACACACACACACCCGCTAAGAGAATGAAAATTTGTGTGCATCTTATATACCGAATGTAGATCCACCCACCCACCGGCCGTCACCCTTTGGCCTCTGCCTCCCAGCAATTTACCTCGGGGCATGCAGAGACTTTGGGAGGCTTGTAGAGTGCTTCTGGGGGCTGGGGGGGGGGGAACAAGCAGAAAATGGCCCTTTTTCACTCATTTTTGTCTTCCCCAGCCCCCAGGAGCACTTTGCAGGCCTCCCAAAACCTCTGCACATCCATTTTGGCAAAGGGAAGTTTTGGGATTCCAAAAATGCTGTATTCAGTGTATAAGATGCGCCCAGATTTTCACTCTCTTTTTTGGGGGGGGGAAGGTGCATCTTATACTCCGAAAAATACGGTATATGGAAAGGGAGGTGGGAGTACTGACCAGGTGGGCATTTGGGCCTAGCTTTGGTTAATGAACCAACTGCAGCCCTATATGGAATAAGAGGGCCCTGTATCAGTGATATAATGCTCCCAATTATGGCCTGCTTAAACTACTGCAAGGTGCAATACTATATGAAGAGGCCTCTAAAGATCATTCAAAATGCAACTAGTACAAAATGGAACCACCTGTGGGTTAATCAGCACTAGATACCCTGAGTACATTACACCTACGCTACAAGCAATACATTGGTTGCCAATAGATTTCTGGGGGCAGTTTAAAGAGCTGCTTTTATCTCATAAAGTCCTATATGGCTTGGCACTCGGCTACAATTGATTTTGGGGGGTGCATTTGCCAGGAAAAGCTGCGGGTTTTTATCCATAGTGAGGGGGAGGAGTATCCAGACTGGATTAACCTTCTCCTCTCACTGATTGGACTGAGTCAGATAAGCTCTTTGGGAACGCCCACTGGTCACCAGGTGCTACCCAGTTATCAACTCAGTCTACTCACTGGACGGTTGACCATTCTGGTTCTCCAGCAAATTTCTACAATTTAAAGGAAAAAAGACTTGGACCTGCGAATTTTGCCTCCCAGTGAGGACCTTTGCCAGGCAAGCAGGGAAGAGGGCACAAGCCTCCTGGAGGCAAGCCCTGCCGCGGAGCGCCCGCGCTACCTCCACGTGGCCAGACGATCGCAAGGAAGCCAAAGAGGAAATCCTTGGCCACAGTGGCATCGGAAGGAGGCAGGAATCCAGCGGCAAGGGCGCGCGGCAGCTCCGGAAAGCCCCAGCGGCTAGGTGAGCACTTTTAAAAGTCGCACCCTTTCTTCTAAGCTGTGCGGTGCCATTTTGAAGCCAGGAGGACCCACATGGTCCAAGATGGCGGCGCCCAGCAGCTCCGAGGAAGCAGGAAGCCAGGCAGCTGCTAATCCAGCCAGCAGCCCCACCGGAGGGACAGAAGAGCATTCAACCGGGTCAGTGGCCTTCCCAGAGACTGCCCATAGAAGTGGGGGAGGAAAGGCTAAGTCTAAACAGAAGCACCTCTCCCCCAGGGTAGATCCAAGGGAAGGGGGGGGCAGAAACCTCCCAAGCCTCCTTCCAAGTATGAGAACCGAAGGCATCAGACCTTGGAAAGGCTCTGCAAGAAGGCAAGTGGCCACAAGAGCACCCCAGGCATGGGCACAGAAGGGCAAGCTCCAGGGACTCCCTCCCCCATGGGAGCCACAGAGGAGAACCCAGCAATGCAGGCTAGGCTCCCGATAGACACCTCTGGCCTTTGGGGCTCTGGGCCGGGGGGGCAATCCCCCTCCCTTTCTGCAGTGAGAGCAGCCCTGCCCACAGGATCTCCAGGCCTGGGCATTCCTCCAGCACAGGGAGGCACGGGACAGTCCCCTCCCATAGGGGCACCCAATTTCCAGGAGATGATGATGATGAGGGCCTTTCAACAATGCATGGCAGCAGCCTTCCAACAGCCACAGCCACAGGGGCCTCCTCCTTCCCCTCCCAGGGCTTCTGACTACCTGGATGTCCAGGAGGAAGACTTTCCCAGTTCCTCAGGCTCATCCAAGGAGGACAGCGACCTGGAAAGTGAGGAGGGAGAGATCAGGGAGAGCAAGCTATCGGATGATGAAGGCATGCCGCCTCCCAAGCCTACATTCACCGGATTGTTCCATCCTTCGCTGTTCAAATCTCTGCTTTTCAAAGCCAAGACAGCAGCCAAGCTGGGCAGCAAAGCTACAGAGGCTCCACCTTCACGCCAGGGCTTCTCAGCGGAGAATATTTTTGATGAGCAGACCATCGAGGCGGACACGATACCTACGCCCAAGGCCTTCCTTGATCTGGTCAAACACCAGTGGGCATCCCCCACTGCGGGCCCATCGCCTTTATCCACAGACAGGGTCTTCTTTAACATGGACCAGGAGATGGCGAAGACATTGGCACAACCCTCCATCGACGCTCCTGTTGTGGCTCTGCACACAACTACCAACCTGCCAGGGGAACCAGAAGATGCCTTAAGTTGGAGGACAAGAAGGCGGACCTCACCTTGCAGAGGGGTCATCAGGCGGCCGCCTGGGCGGTGAAAGCAGCCACCACAGGCTCCTTCATCAACTGATCTTCCTTGCTGTGGCTGCAGGAGCTACAACAACGCACGCCTATAACAGATGTCCGAGCCCATCAGGACATCAACAAGCTGGTGGCAGCCATCCAGTTTTCGTCAGATGCCACCCTAGCTGCAGCCAGGTTCACTTCCAGGGCAATCGCCTCTTCGGTGGCTTCCCACAGACTGCTGTGGCTACGGCACTGGCAGCCAGACGTCCGTCACAAGTGGCGATTGGCATCAGCTCCCTTCACAGGAGACGCCCTCTTCGGATCAGCACTGGAGCTGTTCCTAATCGAGAATAAGGACAAGAGGAAGGTCCTTCCCACCGCCCCGAAGAAGGGCAGCTTCAGAACGGCGCCATACCCCAGACGCTCCTACTCCCAGGGTCAAGACTCTGGCTCCGTCTTTCGGGGTCAGGACTCCTTTAGGGGATCAGAGGCGGGGTACTCAGGGAACAGGTAGTACCAGGGGGGATTCTCTGCCAGGCAGAGATACCCAGACAGGCAACAGAGAAGCAGGCAGCAAAAGCGGCCCTTTCGAGGGGGCGGAGGAGGAGGGGGCGCTCCTTCCGCAAAAACTAAGTCTAGGTCCAGCTCTCCTCCCATCGGGGGGGGGGCGCTTGGCATACTTCTCTGACCGCTGGGACCTCTCCTCCTCCGATAAGTGGGTGCAGGATACCATCAGGCATGGCCTTTTATTAGAGTTTCTGTCCAACCCTCCGAGTTTTTTTCGGTTATGCCCGGTCTCTAACAACCCGACCCGGAAGCTGCTGATGCAGGAGGCCATGCAGCACCTGTTGGAGATTAGGGCCATTCAGCCCGTGCCTCCAGAGCAGCAGGGTCAGGGACACTACTCCATCCTTTTTGTCATCCCCAAGGCTTCGGGGGGCTGGAGGGCAATCCTGGATCTGAAGTGCCTGAACCGCTATATCCGACATAGGAGGTTCAAGATGCACTCTCTGCACTCCATATTGGAAGGGATTAGGTAGGGGGACCTTCTAACATCCATAGACCTCATGGAGGCCTACCTGCACATTCCCATTGCCAGGGAGCACCGTAGATATCTCAGGTTCTGCTACCTGGGGCACCACTTTCAGTACTGGGCCCTGCCCTTTGGGCTGTCTTCGGCCCCAAGGGTATTCACTAAGGACATGGCGGCTCTGGCAGCACGCCTGAGACAGGTACCGGTACGCATTCAATGTTACCTAGATGACCTGTTACTACAGTCATCTTCCTTTGAGGGTGCCCTAAGGGACTTAGATATCACCATGGCAGTCCTGAGAGACCACGGGTTCTCAGTGAACATGGCCATCTCCACCCCTCTACTAGCCTGATCCACCTAGGGGCCCTAATAGATACCCAGACAGGCACGGTCTATCTGTCGCCAGAAAGACAGATAGCCCTCAGGCAGCTAGCCACCTTGGTAGACAGGGAGCGCAGGGTTTCCTTAGCCATTCTTTCCAAACTGCTGGGTACCATGGTCTCAGCCATTGGCATCGTCCCATGGGCTCGCCTCCGCACCAGTCCTCCAATGGTTCCTTTTGCCTTTCCAGCGGAGGCGCATGAACTGCTCTCAGTCCAAGATACTTCTTCCAGCAGAAGTCACCCAATCCCTGTCTTGGTGGAAGTCCCCGGCGATCACAAAGGGCGAGACCTTTTGGACACCAGACCGAGTAACGGTAACTACGGACGCCAGCCTGAGCGGGTGGGGCGCACATCTGCAGGCTCAGATGGCGCAAGGACACTGGTCTCAGGCGGAGGGGACTCACAGCATCAACTGGCTGGAGCTCAGGACGGTCCGCCTGGCCCTCTTACACTTCCATCGCTCAGTCAGGGGCTGTAACATATTAGTCCTCACAAACAATATCACCACCAAGGCTCACATAAACAGACAGGGGGGGACCAGATCAAGGGCTCTCATGCAGGAAGCCAGACGGCTGGGGCTGTGGGCCGAAAGGAACCTCT